>NC_082599.1:36575773-36923273 GCF_030936135.1 Gavia stellata
AGAAACAAAGACAGGATTGTCTACTATGACACAGGCCTTGAAACTATCACAATCAGCATGGAATCAAAAGTAACAGCTTCCTGAGCATGAGTTGAGGAAACCAGATGATACTGCTACCGATTTCTGAAAGAAAAGGCAGATTAAATTGCATATATAGTTGCAAATAAAACTTCCATGCATTCTCAGGTTATTGTGCCTACTTCACATCTAGCCAATATAAACATTTAAAAAACATAATCTATACTTTTTAAGCAGACAAAAAAAAAAAAAACAGTGGGAGATACTCTATGATGGCAGGAGAGCAAACAGTATACCTGTCCTTAGAGTTGGAGGTGAGGGGAAAAGAGGGAAAAGAAATCAGCCCTACTACAATTAGTAACATGCAAGATTTCAGATTAGGTCAAAGAGTCAGAAGGAAATACCAAAGTCAACGGTAACAGATTAACTTTAAAAAAAAAAATTTAAAAAAAGACAAGGGAAAACTGTAGATCTCATCTGGACCTGACAACAGCTACATTAAAAAAAATTAATAAAGCTGGCAATGATCTTATTTAGTAGAAGAATTACAAAGTGACTAAGTAACTGGCCACAGAAGATGATAAAAAAAAATACCAGGCTTGACACAGATGACTGGAAGAGTTTGCCAAGAATTATCTTGGGGCAAGTTTTAACAATCCTAATAGTGGCAAGGGAATTGAGGTGTCTAATAAAAATTGTTGCTGACAAAGACTATAGAGGTACCTCTGATGCACCGAATGACTAAAACACCAGGTGAGAGGAACTACATGAACAGAAGCGGTGACAGAGAGTTCAGTTCATTAGTCCTGAAGGCAAGGTCAGGACAAAAGGAGTAAGATAAGCAGACGTTCTGCTATGACAGCTGGAAGTGACCAAGGAGGGAAGGTACTCACATGTATGAGCTGATTACACACTCACTCAATCACCAATTTGATGAAGTCTGAAAAGAGAAAAAAGCTACCCTTGACATAAAGTAAAGCATTTCCTACAGAGACATATAGGGAAGCATTAAAAAAAGTCATTGTGCAAGGCATTGCCAGCATCTAATCTGGTCAGGAAACAAAAAGTAGCACCTAAGACATACCTGAGATCAATGTAAGCTTATGCAAGGAAGACTGACAGCAGAATATTGTCCTGAAGTGAATACTATGAGCATACCTAGTCAGCCACATCACAAAATTCTCAGCATCTCTTCAAGTTTAAATGCAGGTCTCCTAGACTGAATGTGCGAAGAGTCTCCCCCACATAAACAGAGAAAAAAGTTAACCAGTTTACAAAGGCTCAGAGGGAATGCAGATGCTCTTCTAAACACTGAAAGAAAATACCAGTTTCAGCCAGGTGTACAAAGTGGTCATGGATACATTTAGCCAGAATCCTGGAATAAAGTTTTAGTCAGAGCTGGGAAGTTTTGGAATAATTTGTTAATTGGACACCTGGGGACAAAGCTCTGACTATTTTATGATGATGCTTGGTCACTTTACAAAAGGGAATATACAAATCTATTGACTGCAACAAATATGAGTGTCCAGGAACTCTCTTCCAGTCCTATGATGTGTCAGAACAGCCACTTCCAGCAAGGAAGTCTTTATATACCACTTACCAATGTTACTACTGATGATTGAACCTGGGCTATAAACTGACCTTGCCCTAATACTCCAACGTTTCCATTAATAAAAATAAATTACTTCAGCTTTACTCACTTACATGTATTTCTTTTGTGATCAAATGTTTGGGGTTTTTTTAAGGAATATAAATTTCAAAAAGTGGCAGGTCAAGGAAACTGTACTTTTTAGAATCTATGTTTAGGTTATCAGACATATGTAGCTTCTACTACATCAATTGTGTCAATGAAATTTGTTGGTATTTTAATCTTGATTTGATGTCAATACTTTGCATTCCCATGCCTTTCCGAAGATGATGACTGCAGTTTCCAGAGTTCTGGGACTCAGATATATAGAAACAAGCATTTCAGAATCTCAGTGCAGAGAAGAATTAAGGGATCAAAACAGTTTTCTTCAATTCCCTTCTTCAACAAAGCCAATCCAAGCACAAGGCTAGCCAATCTATGCCTTGTGATTTTTGTTTGCACTCCTACATTCCACAAAACATTCTTGCATGCAAATGTTTCAGTGGCATTCAGACTGGGCAAAATCGTTTCATAAGATGCCTTGCCTGTTTTTACGCAGAACACCCCCATTATTTTCAAGGGACAAAATGAACCACAGGGAAGTAAAAAAGCAGTTTGGTCAACCAAAATAAGAAGTCAGAGTTAAAGTTACGTACACTAACGTATAAAAATCTGTTTTCCTGCCCTTCATCTCTAGTTCCCTTACCAAATACCACCCTTCCTCTCAGCTCTAAGTGCGTTAGGCTAGGCTAATATAGAAGTATGATTTTATTGATAAAGTAGTGCACAAGAGATGCACAGCCTACACCTTCTCTCTTCTTAAGTTATGCATCGCAAGGCAGATCAAGTGGCAATGCACTTGCAGACTGTCAAGCGATGATATTAAGAATGAAAATTCCTCAAGAATTCAAGTACTGCAAGATATGAGTGCAAGGAGACAGGCCATAGCAAGAAAACATTACATCTTCCTAATAGTCAAGGGACAAAGATTTTTTTTTATTTGGAACATAAAAGTCACTTAACAGCAAGCAAAGATGATCCTTTTGCAGAAGGGCTCTGCACACTGAACTATAACAGTTTAATTTGAAAAAGCTGGAAGCAAACAACTCTCACCCTGCACCGAATAGAGCGTACGTTTATGCTAACCATGCATTCTAGTCATATTGAAGTAAGTAATGCAAGCTCATTTGGCAAGGAATGTTTGGTAGTTCAATGTGAATTGTCATTCTGTCTGGATTATCAGGACTGAAACGGCATCCACAGTTAGGAAAATGCAGATGTTTTCAAATGCTGAGCCGTGCCTCAGATACCAAGATTTCCTAAGCCTCTTCAAGTAGGAAGCAGTCACCACCACAGACAAGCCCCATAAATGTTTCCCAAAGTGAGAACACTCAGTCACTTGATACTGAGATACAGCCACCATTCTACCACTCAACTACTATGAAATTAAGAAAGCTGCTTGTTTAAAAATAAAGAGATGGCTGACAACACAGCTAGAAATTAATGGGAAGTTGCATCTTCCCTGCTCAGTTTATCAAACTAATCAAGTAGGACTAAAAGAAGATTATTAAAGCCTGCCTGATGAAAACAATGATCTTGTATGCATTTAAAAAATACTCAATGTTGTCCCACTACTTGAAATTTGATCTTTTAAAATGCAAGGTTATCACCACAAAGGGATCTTCAGTACAGTAACAATTGCATGCATGTGACATGGCAGAAAAAAGTGACTTTGTATACCTAAGTGTTCCTGCAATAAAGGAAAAAAAAAATTTTACTAGTCATCCTTATAAAATACTCAATTTTGTGAAAGCCTGACAATAACTTCCTGACACACCTGGTAAGCGAGCCTACCGGGGAGTTGCCCTGCTTGACCTGCTGTTTACGAACAGAGAAGGACTAGTGGGAGAAGTGATGGTCAGAGGTCGTCTTGGGCTTAGCGACTGCGAAATGATAGAGTTCTAAATTCTTGGTCAAGTAAGGAGGGGGGTCAGCAGAACCACTACCATGGAATTCCAGAGGGCAGACTTCCGCCTGTTCAGGACACTGGTCGAGAGGGTCCCTGGGGAGACAGTCCTGAAGGGCAAAGGGGTCCAGGAAGGCTGGACATTCTTCAAGAAGGAAATCTTAAAGGTGCAGGAGCAGGCAGTCCCCATGTGCCCTAAGAAGAGCCGGCGGGGAAGACGACCAGCCTGGCTGAACAGGGAGCTTCTGCTGGGACTCAGGGAAAAAAGGAGAGTTTATCACCTTTGGAAGAAGGGACAGGCAACTAAAGAAGAGTAGAAGGATCTTGTTAGGTCATGCAGAGAGGGAATTAGAAAGGCAAAAGCCCAGCTAGAGCTCAATCTGGCCACGGTCGTAAGAGATAACAAAAAATGTTTTTACAAATACATTAACCACAAAAAGGGAGCCAAGGAGAATCTCCATCCTTTACTGGATGCAGGAGGGGGGGAACATTGTCACCAAGGATGGGGAAAAGGCTGAGGTACTTAATGCCTTCTTTGCCTCAGTCTTTAATAGCCAGACCAGGTATCCTCAGGGTATCCAGCTCCCTGAGCTGGGAGACAAGGATGGAGAACAAAATAAAACTCCCCAGGATCCAGGAGGAAGCAGTTAACGACCTGCTACACCACCTGGACACTCGCAAGTCTATGGGGCCTGATGGCATCCACCCAAAGATACTGAGGGAGCTGGCGGAGGAGCTTGCCAAGCCACTCTCCACCATTTATCAACAGTCCTGGTTAACAGGGGAGGTCCCAGGTGACTGGAGGCTTGCCAATGTGACACCCATCTACAAGAAGGGCTGGAAGGAGGATCCGGGGAAGTACAGGCCTGTCAGCCTGACCTCGGTGCTGGGGAAGATTATGGAGAGGTTCGTCTTGAGGGCGTTCACAGGGCATGTGCAGGACAACCAAGGGATCAGGCCCAGCCACCACGGGTTCATGAAAGGCAGGTCCTGCTTGACCAACCTGATCTCCTTCTATGACCAGGTGACTCGCCTAGTGGATGAAGGAAAAGCTGTTGACATCGTCTACCTGGACTTTAGTAAAGCCTTCAAACCTGTCTCCCACAGTATTCTCCTGGAGAAGCTGGCGACTCGTGGCTTAGGCAGGTGTACTCTTCGCTGGGTAAAAAACTGGATGGACGGCCAAGCCCAGAGAGTTGTGGTGAATGGAGTTAAATCCAGTTGACGGCCGGTCACAAGCAGTGTCCCCCAGGGCTCAGTTTTGGGGCCGGTCTTGTTTAATATCTTTATCGATGATCTGGATGAGGGGATTGAGTGCACCCTCAGCAAGTTTGCAGATGACACCAAGTTGGGTGGGAACATTGATCTGCTTGAGGATAGGAAGGCTCTGCAGAGGGATCTGGACAGGCTGGATCGATGGGCCGAGGCCAATTGTATGAGGTTCAACAAGGCCAAGTGCCGAGTCCTACACTTGGGTCACAACAACCCCATGCAACACTACAGGCTTGGGGATGAGTGGCTGGAAAGCTGCCCTGCAGAAAAGGACCTGGGGGTGTTGATTGACAGCCGGCTGAATATGAGCCAGCAGTGTGCCCAGGTGGCCAAGGCCAATGGCATCCTGGCCTGTATCAGAAACAGCGTGGCCAGCAGGAGTAGGGAAGTGATCGTGCCCCTGTACTCGGCACTGGTGAGGCCGCACCTTGAATCCTGTGTTCAGTTTTGGGCCCCTCACTACAAGAAGGACATTGAGGGACTGGAGCGTGTCCAGAGAAGGGCAACAAAGCTGGTGAGGGGTCTGGAGCACAAGTCTTATGAGGAGCGGCTGAGGGAACTGGGGTTGTTCAAGTCTGGAGATGAGGAGGCTGAGGGGAGTCCTTATCACTCTCTACAATTACCTGACAGGGGGTTGCAGAGAGGTGGGTGTTGGTCTCTTCTCCCAAGTGACTAGCAACAGGACAAGAGGCAATGGCCTCAAGTTGCTCCAGGGGAGGTTTAGGCTGGATATTAGGAAAAAGTTCTTTACTGAGAGAGTGGTGAAGCAGTGGAACAGGCGGCCCAGGGAGGTGGTGGAGTCACCATCACTGGAGGTGTTCAAGGAACGTGTGGACGTGGTATTGCGGGACATGTTTTAGTGGGCATGGTGGTGTTGGGTTCATGGTTGGACTTGATGATCTTACAGGTCTTTTCCAACCTTAGTGATTCTGTGAGCGCTTCCAGTTTTAATGCCTTGCAGATGAGATAGGTGGATTTGAAGGAGAGTAACAAATCTGCAAATGAACTCAGCAATATCACTTTTTTTTTTTTAAAACAACAGAAAAGAATGAATGGGTTTTATACTTCCTGAATTTCAGCAGCTGTGGCAGTAGTGCAAGAGCTTTGAATTGTTACTTCCTAGCTAGGTCACTCAGTAAAAATTATCAACACCATTCAGTTAAGGAAGACAAGAATCAAGCATAATACTTTGGCCTAATATCTTGCTCAAGACAAAAACTTAAGATTTCATTTCCCTTTAGATCTGTTTTTTGGATGGGAAGTTAAGAATAACAAGGGAAAATAGCCCCTCATACCCAGTCCAGGAATCGAAACCTAGCTGGGTGCCCGCTCAACCTAGCAGTGGTACAGATACCACAGTGGTAAGCAAATGAGGGTCCATGATACATCTTAGTTGTCCATCATTTCATTCAGTAAATACTATTTGTTGATGCTAATAAGGGTACATCTACTGAATTAACTTCTTAAAAAAACCAGTAGCTTTCTTGCTAAGACATGACAAAATCCTGTAGGCCAACACTAAATTCTTTTCTTTCCATTGTTTGGCCTTAGTCAGAAAACAAACAAGAAATATCAACTCTTCTTTCCCAACATGGTTGTTACTGGAGTTCAATAACAGGACTAGATTTAGCCTAGATTCTCCTCTCTTCATATACAAATTGCTTGTTATCTGACCTTAGTATCAGCATATTAGCAAACCCCGTTAGTTCTAGCTCTGTTTCTAGAAGTCAAATTCTGTCTGACAGGCACCACTAATCCTCCATAAGAAGCCTATTCCAACAATGATTGCACCCTGCTGTACGAAAGATGACCTGTATCCCAACCACAAGGTTGGTTATTGACTCAGTTAAGGCACAGGCAAGACTGGAAAAGAATACCAGGACTCTGATTGGCTTTTCCAAAACAATTTCTAGATCTAACAGAGTTTGAAGAGCAGAGTTGCACTACACTGAACTTCAAAATACACTAGTAGAAATACCACAGAATGGTAGAGGTTGGAAAGGACCTTTGAAGGTCTTCTGGTCCTTTCCCCCTGCTCAAGCAGGGCTACCTTGAGCTGGTTGCCCAGGACCATTTCTAGATAGCATTTGAATATCTTCAAGGAGGAAGACTCCACAACACCTCCAGGCAAGCTGTGCCAGTTCTCAATCACACTCACAGTGAAAAAAGTATTTCCTGATGTTCATAAGGAACCTCTGTGTTTCAGTGCCCATTGCCTCTGGTCTTGTCACATCTCTTAACAAGTGACAAAACCATTATCAGAATGTGATCTTTTAAGGAAACTAAACACAGCTGTTCTGAGTGATTCTACTAACCCTATTTAACAGTAACAGCAAATAAGATGCAGTTCTGAGAAGTTTCCAGGACATCACAGCACCAGGGTAGACCACAGAGCCCTACTAATCACTCTTACTAGCAAAAAAGAAAAGTTAAGGAGAAATCTTTTCTTCAGGCATGGTCTTAATAACACCTCTTACTATTTTTTGTTTCTTTGTTCCATTATCACTTATTTAAAAAGCAAAGACTTGCTATATTTTAGCAATAACGCTCCAAATAGCCTGATGCATGCTTCTTTTGAGGTGGTGAAATAATTGCTAAAAAATGGACTAGCAAGTTCTTAGAACATCTGCTACCTAAATGGCTGCGTAGTTCCCAAGAACAGAGAGGTCACGTGCCACTGAGTTACACAGACACAGATACATCCAACTGCGGGGGTGGGGGGGAGGAACCCCACAGTTACCAAATTGTAGAAAGGCATCTCTCAGCAAGTACCAGCCTGCCTGTCCTCTGCCCTTGGCAAGAAGCAAGGTATCAGGGAGGGAACCTGAGAAAGCCACCACAAACTCCTACCACAGTCATCCTAATGAACAACCAAAGACTCAGTAGCCCACATCCTTTGGAGTTAGGTCCATCAGCTCCCCAGTATGCAGACAGTAATCACTAGCATGTTTTAGGGATCACCACTGCTACTGATGATTTACACTTCATTGTTTTAAAGTGCTCAAGCAGTACCACAGAAGACTAACAGACACTCACTGTTTCCATTTTTAAGGTACACGAGACAGTAAGTGACAATTACATTCATAGCAAAACTTTCTCCCTCCTCTCCCCCTACATTACAAGTTGCACTTAAACTCATAGTTTATGCCATCAAAGCTTTGTCTAGGGGATCTCAGCACTCATATTTGTCACAAGCAAGGGATATAGAAAGAAATTATAGAACCATTCACTCTCCTTCAGAATACAGTATTTTATAAGACTATTAAACAAGCTTCTTTTCTAGCAATACAGTTGGAGCCAGCATAGTCCCAGGTGCTATGGTACACGTTCTTCATCGTGTTCGGGGAGACGCTGCTATTATGCCTCGCAGCCTGAGGCAACGGCAGAACCCTTTTGACAATAAAACTTAGCATGGCTGGTTTCAAAGCCATCTGCTGCCACTGCAGACAGGACAGCAAAAGTTCTGTAAAAATAAGAATTGTACTTGGGGGAACTAAGAGTATGAAGAAACTCTCTGTCCCTTCTCAAGGCTATTTTTCTAGACACACTGACAAAGCAATTATCTTGGAAAAGAGGGACACCTTGCAACAAATTTTTTTTAATGTGAGTGGTTGGTGAGATGGAAGAAAGTAGTGCCAGAGACCTGTATCCTACTCTGCTCATGTGAAAGCTTGAAGGGCAGGACTTAACCTTCTGTAACAAGCAGAATTAACAGTGACACAGACGGGCTTGTGCACTGAGAATGATAAAGTCTCCTGCCACACGGTTCTGTTGGTGATTGACAAGCTGTTCAGAAATTGTCTCTTCTGTGGTTTCAACTACTTTCTGCGCAGAAAGAAGTAAACATGTAAGGCAAATGTATACCCACACAGTTGTTCTTTATCAGAACCATTAAGACCAGGAACATCATTCATTTTCACTAGCATCTATATGAAAATGGAACAGACTAAAATCTGGAAAGTAACAATTCATATGCTGTGACTAGGAAAAGCCTCCAGAATCACAGGAAAAAGTGTTGTAAGTCAGATCAGAGAGAGGTGACCTAAAAGTGACCTAAAAGTAACCTCCACAACAGATAAGAGATGACACTTCTGATAATAGACTCTTTGCAGTATAATCATGAGCAGTAATAACAGAACTGGCAGAAATTAAGATGAGGGAAGAGTATGACTACATTCAGCCAGGGAAACATTTCAGACTTCTACCCTGAAAACATTCATCAGAGGATACACCAAATAGCCAGAAAGCCCAATGCTTCAGGTTTTTCTAATGGCAACAAAAAGTCTAACAGCTATTAATGCAGTAAACACAGAATAGTTATAAACACTGGTACAAACATGGATTAGTTTCTCACCTTTACTATTTTGTGTTTAACTGCTGTTCTTAGAATAAAGACAGTAACAATAGAAGTGCTTCATGACAACTGCAGCACCACAGACTACCATGTTTTTGCTGTGACGGTTTTTTAAGGTTTCAGCTCAACAAACATGCAGGCAGAATCTGAAGCTATCTCTTAAAAAGTAGCTATTATAGAAAGATGAATCAAAAGAAATATCTCCTTAATTCCCAATTCATGCATTACATTGGAAGACAGAAGAAAGGGAGATTTGTTTGCACACCCATGTTAACATAAATGCCAAATAAAATGTGCAGAAAGAAATAATTAAGTGTTGACATGGCAGCAGCTGTGTTTGCCAACCTAAATATGATTCAGCCATCAAAACCCTGCAACTTAAAAACTAAAGAGGGACTCTTCAGTTCAAGTACTTGTAATTTAACAACTGGACTTGAAATCTAGAAACACAGATATGTACACACCTCTTGGTCAGATAAGGCATGCAGAGCTTAGCTAATAGGCTATTCAATGACTTCAAAGGAAGGATTTTTCAAATTCAGCCTAAAGTGTTACAAAATTGAAAAGCAATGCACAGAGGCACATAAAGAATCATATCTGCAGCCTTCTTTCTGTGACTTACCAGGTGCTATTAGGCAGCCACTACCTTTATGTCAGGCTGTCTTACAGCCAGATATACAATTAGTAATTTTGGACATCTCTAAGAGCTAGAAACTCACAGCAATTCTCAATACACTACACTTCAGTTTAAGGCTTAGAGGTCAGTGAAAGTCAGTTCTCGCCCGTATGCCTCCCGCCTGTTGCACATAACAGGGATTCCTGTCAAGTCATGCTTATCAGTACTTATTTTCCACAGAAAAAGACCCAAGAGCCATGTCTAGAATAGCCTTCATCCAAAGACTGTGCATCATTAGCAAACAGACATTGCAAAAATTGCTTAGCACCTTCCACATCAAAAGAGGCTCAACTATTTCTTTACTTTCGTGGTTAGCATCCCGGAGTGCTCAGACACTGAAATAGGATTAAGCATTGCCACGCTTAGTGCTACACACTAACACGTGACTTCTACCCTAAGGAGCTTGCAGTGAGTCAGTGCTGTTCTGGCACACTAGACAGGCAGAAGAGTAGAGGCTGAGCTGCACTGGGCTGAACTGACCGAAAGCATTTCTTGATCTCAGCTAGCACTTCTTAGAGCGCTCACTGCTTTTACTAACAAGGCAGGTACCAGAATTGCCATTGAATTTGTATTAAAAAAAATAACTCTGATCACTTAATTATCTCAGTTGGAACACATAAATACAGAAAATCAGAAAGAATTTGTGCAAGTTTTCTGTTTTCTTCCTTCGCTGAGGCTGTCCTCAACTTTTTCGTTTTTAAATGTTTCAAGCAACTTGCAACAATGTGCCATGAGTTTCATATTGACAGAGCTCCAAAACCACTACTTTAACACTGTGTTAATTCATGTCATAGCTTCATATATAATGGAACCTGCTATTTCTGAACATATGCGCTATATGAAAGTCACAAGCAGCTTCAAGAACTTTGCATGAGCAACAAACTAAAACAGATTGAAAGGAGAAGGAGTTACGGATATCCTGCCTCCCAGGATCAGACCCACAGCTGTGCTTTTCTTAGTTGTTATGTTTCCAACTTTACCTAGATTGTCATATTCATTAGCATCAACACCCACATCCCTCAACCTGGAAGGCAGACAGCAAACTTCACTCTAAAGTAATTAGAAATTAACATCCAGGACATATATTTTCTGTTAGCAGAATAAGGACAAGTACCCACAACAGGACAGAACGTTACATACACAAACCTCCTTGTCCTTCAGATAAACAAGAAACTAAAGCAATGAAACATTTATTTCGAGGCACAATATTCAAGGATTTACATACTTGTACCACAAGTGACAGCTGCAGGAGACTAAAACCGTTGTCTGTCCCCCAAAGTATACTGCTTGAACACAACCACAGATGCAGAAGGCAGACATGAAAATCCAGCATCTCAAAGAGCAGAGCTGGGTAAATTTGGTAACAGAAACACATTAGTCCCAGGCTGGAGAGTTGTTTGTCATATCTGACAATATCTGCATCCTATTATCTGAAACTTGATACAGAAAAAGGCAATTAGATTCTCCTAGAAGTTTCTTTGGCTACCTTAGCAGTGGTGTATCACAGTATCTACTGCTGAACCTTTTACCAGCAAAAATTTGTGCCTTTGGTGAGTCAAATCTTAACATAACTGTTATCAATTGAGACTGACTTCAAAAAGATCAAAATATGCTGATATACACACTATGCTGCTTCTGACATGCAAAAGTACCCCATGAGTGCACAGTCACATGCTCATTCTGCTGCCTCGTTCGTCACTGCATTTTTTCTGAAATACACATTACAGCAAAACAAATTTAAGCCTAAAATATATTAGCCATTTATATATTAATTACCTTTTGAATAGGAAGGCTCTTCTCATTTTGTAGCTAAGAAGCACTGTTTGTAGCAACTGAAAACTCAGTTTTACAATTAGAAACCATAAGATCCAAGACCGCCAGAATAATGCCCTATATTTCACTCTACTTTTCTACACAGCAGGTAACAAGACCTACAGAACACAACAAATAAAGGAAAGGCTGTTAGACTGACATGCATCTGTTTATAATAGATGTGGTTTGAACTAGACCAAATTCTTTATAACATACACAGAGCTACTAAAAAAAGAAACAAATAAGGTTTTGCATATAATATATTTACAAAAGTGACTGAGCTAGCCACACATGCAGTGTTGCAATAAGCAGACTCCAGCTGAGTCTCACCATCATTTCCTGTCCTTGGTGAACATGCTAGTAATTTCAGCCCAACCACAACTGTTCGGTGCATGCATATGCACACTCATATACAGAGAGCATCTCCAATCCCTAAAACTCTCCTCTCACCTTCCCTGCCTGCAAACCAAGATAATACACAAAATGATAAAGGAGGACATAAATGTGCCTAACACAGTGTGTGGGGAGGGGGATATCAGAGTAAAGAAAAAGAGAATAAGGAATTGTGAACATTATTGTTTTGTCAATGGACTAGAAGCCACAGTGGAAAATATTTAGCTTAATCTATTGAAGTACAGACTAGGAAATATTACTTAAGATTTTATTTTAAGCATTTTCAATAATAAAAACAAAACTCATGGGAATTAAAACTGTTGTTACCCATGGCTTTACAGAAAATGTTCACGAAAACACTTGCTTTAAATACCCAAACCAGACTTACAAGCTCTGTTGAAATTAAGTAGAGAGAAGCATTCTGAACTCTGTGATTAATCGATGAAAGTCAAGGGATGAAGCAACAGCCAACTGTTCCCTCTGTCCCTTCTCAAGAAAGCAGAGAAAAAAGAACACTGTTACCATCATTAGAGGCCTAGGACAAATATGTAAGGCAGATAAACTACCTTACAAGGAAGAAGTAAATTTATTAAACGCACTTTTCTCTAGCCATTCCAGATATCCTCCTAGTAAAAATAAATCAGCAAGTGTCAGTGAAGAGTAATTCACTGTCAATGAACTGTACCGAACAGTTTTCAAGTAATGGAGTATTTAAATGCTCAAATTGCCTAATTTGTCCTCAAAAGGCGATTACATCAATTTGGAAACAGAAGTGACTGGATTTAATTAACTTATTTTCTTGAAGATGTGGGCAGGAAGGAAAAAAAAAAATGGTGGCATATTTTATTTAACACGAGCACAGAGACCACAGATTTAGACGAGAGCGACGGCTTTGCAAACACGTCCAAGATTTCTGAAGTTACGTTTAACAGCCAGCCGGCTGCCAGCTCGGTTCCCCAGAGCACGCAGCAGGCGGGGAGACCTGCCCCTGCCCACCCCCTCCGGGAAAGCCACCTCTCCGCCCGGAGATTGCGTTTAGGAAGCAGTTGCCCGGGGTATCACAGCTAATCTGGAATTCGCTCCGTCTCGGTGCCACACGGAGCACACCGGGAGTTAAATAAATGACGAGCAGCCCCCTGCAGCACTCTCCCGAAGCAGGTTTAAGTGGGCTGCCGCTCCGGAGCAGCCGCGCGGAGCTGTAACAGCGGGGAACCCCGAGGGCCGCAGGAGGTGACCCGAGAGGGGCTCGGTGGGGCAGGCGGGAGGCGCGGGAGCTAAGACGCTGCGCCGGCAGCAGCCGCCCGCCCGCGCCCGGGCCAGCAGCCCTCGGGCTCTCGCTGTGAGCCGGGCGAGAAAGGTGCTTTTTCTGTGGTAAAAAGCCACTTTTCTCGCGTGCTGAGTTCGCCGGCGGCCGCCGCGCCCCCCCGGCCCGCCCCGCGGGCCACCAGCATGCCGCGGCGCTTCAGCGAGGGGGGCCGCAACCGCCGCCCGCTCATCCAGGGGCTACGCCCCGCCACACCGCCCCCCCACTGCCCCGTCCCTACGGCGCGGCGGGGAAGCGGCTCCGCGGCCGCCTTCCCCACCCGGACACCCACCTGAGCTCCTCACCTGCCGCCGGCCAAGCTACCGCCCGCCGGGCGCCCCCGCCATGGCCCCTGGGCAGCGGCGGCGCCCCGCAGCCTGCAGGAAGGAGAGAGGAAGGAATCGGGCCGGAGCGACAGCCGCAACCATAAAGAGCCGCTCTACCCGCGCCGGTCCCGGCGGGGGCGCGCGGAGCAACACCTCTGCTCGCGTCGGCTTCTGGGGAACGTCCACGAGAGGGACCGGGGGCGGGACCGTAGCGCTTGATTGGCAGCCGCCCTGGCCAACGGGAAGCGCCCGTTCACTTCCCCCCCACCCCGTGCTAAGGAGGCGTTATTCCCGCCCGCCCTCCTCGGCCGTTGAGATGGGGGAAGGGGGTGTTTCCATGACGTCACGGGCGGCGCCCGGCGGACAGGTGGGGAGCGGTCCCTGAGGGGACGCGGGGGCAGGAGCTCTGGGCTAAGCCGGCGCTGAGCCCGCGAGCCGGCCTTAAGCAGCTGGGACAGGGCAGGCTGCGGGCAGGGCAGGGCACGGTGCTCGGGGGAGAGGCGCGGAGCTAATCCCGCACCGGCCTTGCGGGAGCCTCGGAGCCGGGGGAGCGATGGCTGCTTCAGCTGCCTCGTCCCGAAGCCGCGGCTTCCTGCGCCCACGGGGCGAAGTGCGAGCCGGCGCCGACAGGGAGGGCTTGCCGGGGGCCGCCGCAGCCACAACGGCCTAAGGGGAGTCAATGACCGGCGGGCGCTCCCCGCGCCCGGCCTTGCCCGCCGCCTCGAGAAGGGGTCCTCCGGTGGGAGAGAAACACCCCTCCCTGCCCCTCTCCGCTTCCCCCCGCCCTGCACCGGCATCCTAAAATTAGCGTGTTCCTCTGAGTCTTATTTAAAAAGAAACAACTTGAATGACTAATTAGATCCAAGCCGTTAGAAGCACTCTGGACTGCTTCTGTAAACCCTTTAGTGCTTGCGCTAAATCTTTCAAAAATTACTACGTTTGCAAGGATGTAGATGGGCTGTGACCTGGCACACAGTTCACACAGTTTTTATTTACAAAGTGTGATTTAATCCTCACTGAAGAGAAAGGGAGGAGGGTGGGAAGAACCACCCTGATTTCCCTACTCAGCCTCATGTGCCCAAAACTGATCAGCTGCTTTTCGATTCCATTCAGAAGTTAGTGATTTTCTCAGCTGGAGTGATTATGTGAAACAGAAATGCTTTTCTTCATTTATACCATTCATACTGCATTAGAAAAGAGCAGAAGCACTTAGAAAAGCAAGCTCAAGTGACATCCCAAAAGGTAGGGAGGGTATTCATGGATGGGAACTTGTGGTAGCATAACGTGGGAGTAGAGTAGTACCTTGCACTTTGAATGAAATCTTACATGGGCATGAGAGATACCACAGAGTGTCACATTTATTAAGAACGCTACCCAGCAAAGGATTTCCAAACCATAGACAACAAAGTGACCCAAACACCTTGAATGCCGCTTTCAGAGCTGGCCTACGTGCCATTACAGCAGAGAGGTCTTCTGTTGCCTCTGCTCCTTACTGTAGCCATACAGCCTGATAGCTTAAGGAGACACTGCCTACACAATGAAAACTCAAGCAACAAAGTCAATGAAAAGCAACAGAAGCTTTAGGTTTAGTTTTGATTATATTGTTTAACGTAGCTTCAAGTTGTTGCTGTGTGGGAATTCAGGTATTGCCAGAAGGTATTTATCAGCTTGCAAACAACTGGAATTTAAAAATAACACACAGAAATTCCTTAGGTTTCAGGTTTTAGAAAAGTTTGTTTTTATAAATGCAAGTTTTAGACAAAATTAGTACTGTCCTTTTAAAGAGCACAATTGTTGAACTAAAGGCACTAAATAGCCTGCAGCAGCAAATCAGTTAAGGAAAAATTAGGCAACTGGAATATGCTGATGGTACACCTTTCCAGTGATCACACGATGTAATAACATACTGTTAGGTAACTATGTTTCCTATGTGTGTGCGGCCTGTTCCAGCTCCCACTGAAACAAAACTCGGGCCACCTCTTGATTTAGAAAGGAATTGGGTGGCTCCCTGAGGATGTACAGTCTCCAGGCCCTGCAACAAAAAGGAAACGAACGAAGCAAAAATAAAATTCTCTTCCAGTCCAAAATCTCCATCTTGAATCCTGCCTTATAGACGTTGCAGTACTGGAGGTTCCTGAAACATTTAGGACATTTACTGTTCCTGTGTTCATCACAGCAAAAAACATGGACTGAGCACTGCTCTGAGCTGTATTAAATTATTTCACTGGAGTTACATCAGGAAGGAGTTTGATCTTTTTAAGGATTTAGGGCTTTGTTTCCTTTCCTTTTGTTCTGCCCTTCTGTTGAACAGAAACAATGACAAAATGTTGGAGTGCTGTCTTTTCCTGGGCTAAAGAAAAGTTTAGAAATAAATTAATAGGCAGCCCTTTGAGAATAAAATCATCCTTTCTGTTAGAAAATCAACACACAAAGAAACACAGACAGTCTGTTAACTGAGATGGCAAAATACAAGATGGTTGTATACATCAGGGGAAATATATAGGCAGAAAGCCTCTGTCTGAATACAGATTGCTGTTTTTCCTTCTTAATAGGTCCATAAACACAAACCCATCTGGGTTATAATAGTGAAAGGAAGGTGGTTAGTGTGTTCCTCAGTACCATGCACTTAACCTTCGATTTATCCTTGCTATTTGGTTTTTCTGTTCTGATTGATGGAGCCTCATGACACTGTAATCTTTCCAGAGCTATTAAGAAGAGGAACTCCATTCTGCATAATCCAACAGGTATTTTTTTAAATTTCAGTTTCCCTTTGATCTAATTCAGAATTAAATTACATGGCCTGAATTAAAACTCTACCACTATGTGTGTCCTTTTAACTTGCTCTTTCCCAGCGTTTTGTAAAGACAGTTCACAATAATGTTTCCAGTGGTGCAATGAAAGGGATTGTCTTTTGATTTCCATGGGTTTTTTTTTTTAATTATTAGATGAAAATAATTACTGCATCTCTATTGAACTCAAAGACATGCAATGATGTTTCATGTTTAAGCAATCTTAGTCTTGTGTGAGCGAACAAGCTTCCATACAGACCAGACAGAGAAAGGCTCATTGTGAGATACAGGTTATGTCCTGTGGTTTGAGCTGAACAGCTAAGACTAATAAGACTTCTGAAGAGCTTCTACATTTACAGCAGAGGAATATATTTATCAGTAACAGCAGAGGAATATATTTATCAGTATCCTTGTGGCTGAGAAGGTGTGAGCAGCAGCAGAGTTGTGTACATTGCAAATTTATTGGATTAATCTATCTTTCTCTTCTGATGACTATGCACATGTATCTTCAGTCCTGGGCAGGAGTTCTCTCTCTTGAAAATTCAGCAATATCTTTCCTTGTGCATCAAAATAAATCTGTCCTTGGCAGTTTTCCTCTTTCCACCAGCCCTCCCCATCATGTCATTTCTGTCCTTATGCCAGTACCTTTTATTTTATTTTCGATCACCGCTGAGAAGCCTTCTATACTATTGACAATGCTTTGGCAAATGTTGCTGTTGTCCTGTTGCATTTACAGGCTGGTATTATGTAAGCTACTGGCTCTACCTTTCCTGTGTCTTTCTTGCTGGTATTGCTAAATGCTTGCCTATCTTCCTAATCTGCCGAGGCCTCTTTTCACATGACCATAGTCACTGGGCCTTCTTCCATGGCTTCTCTGGCTTCCCAGCTAGAATTAGCCTTGTTAAATTCCCTTCTGAATACCTCTGAGGTACCAAGTTCACCTCTGAAGTGCCTGATGCTGTAATGCCCATGTGAAAGCATCTCATATGTGTTGCAAAATTGATTAATTGTTGCAAATACTTTTAGCAGTCTTGACTCTGCTCTTCATTTGTGTGGTGATCAGAGCTCTACAGCTGTAGGGGAAAGCAGATCTGCTGTCACAGCAACCTTTACTCTTCTTCTCCTTACAAACTGCTTAACTGGCTCTAGTTTACTTATTCAGATGAGGGCAGAGGGAGCAGAAGTCTTACAGTCTTTCCATGTTGGCAAAGCAGATGTGTGGCCAGAAGTTAGTCAAAATGGGAAGGCGAAAAACTGAAAAGGAATGAATATCCACCAGCTTGGCACTCAGCAAGGAATTATCTCTGTGGAGTGTACCACAGTGAAGAAAGTAAGCAGATGTTCCTTTTCCCATACCCAAATTGCTCTTCAGGAGAGTCCCTGTGCCAAATGGTCAAAAGAAGTTCACTCTGGCCCAAAACTTACAAAGCTGGAGTAGGATGAACAAGGCAGCAAACATTAATAAGATGCACAGATTTAGTGTGGCTGCCATGCACAGTGCGTACCTGCTGGGTAACATGACACATGATAGCTTTACAGCCTCTTTCCACAGCACTGCTGATCCATCCCGGAAGGGGAAGGCACCAGTGCACACCAAAGAAATAGAGAAGGCATGCAACAAAACTTCTTTAAAAAAAACCCCAAAAGCCAAAAATGCAGACTCTGGAGAATCTTGTCTTTTTTGTGTGTGTGTGTTTGTGCAGCACCTGCCACAATAGTATCTGTGGACTTGGAAATACCCGAATTCCAAATAGTAACATTCATCATTGGTGCTAAAAGTACTTTTCTTGCTGTTGATTTGACTTGCATTTGTCTGTTCCATTTAGCTCCGGGGAAACTGGGAGGGCCCAGTTGTATGGGGTCTAGCTCCCAGGCTTACCATATTTGAGGGCCAACTGGTGAATATCAGGCGGTCACCGTGTGGTAAATGAGCAAATCTAACGTCCAGACTGCTGGAGAAACAGGGAGTTAAGAATCACTAAGTTTCTGCTTCGTACAGTCAAGGACATACTTCAAGTGGTAACTTTAATACTGACTTGGAAATGAGAGGCAACTCCAAGGTTTTCAAGAGAAAATGATTCTGATTTTTTTTAAATAGTAGCATTTTCCTTTAAGAGGAAAAGCGAAATAAACTGGCAATTGAAGATTCTGGATTTGTCAGTCTTGTGCTGGTTTCATACACGCCAGACGCTGTTTTATAACATTTATCCTCCTCCCCCTTATTGGTCACTATTACTCATTCTTCCAAGTATTCTGGGATTTTAGTATTTATCTAAAATGCAGTCAGATGGAAAAAAATAGTCCTGTTTCTTCCATATTACTTAAAGCAGAAAATATCAGAGTACATGGAAATTTACCATATTCAGAAAGCATGTTTACAGAGATATGATACAGGTCTCTGCAGAATCTGGCATCCAGATGCCGTTCAACTGGCAGAGAGCAATACAGCTATTAGGAAACAGTGTAATTCAGTGCACTGTGGGCTGAATTATCCTTCCCTACTGATGCAAGCCTGGTTATTTGGGTTGCTAGTGAGGCGTTCTCTCTGGAGTAGGAGAGACAGAAACCTCCTGTGGGGCACCAAGGATTAGCAGACATACTCCACACCCAAGGGTCTTTTGCCTTTCTAAAGTCTTACGTAGTTGCAGATGGAAGAATTAATATATTTTACATTGCAACCAAAGTTTCTACTTACTTCACTAGGCTCTGGGTGAGGCCCAGGCATACCTCTTGTGTTATTCTTTCTCTGTAACTATTGCACACAGCATGGAGCATTTCAAGTCCAGAGTTTAGGTCCCTGCTTTCCTTTTCTCACAGGAACTGCATGCAGATTCTTTAATCTTTGAAGACTGTCATGTTTTCTGCAGTGAGAATAGGATCCAGATTTCTCTTATTAGGGCTAGCTTAGCTATTCTTTTCCTTTGAATACACACAATAGGAAAAAACGTGGAAACATTAATGCATAAAAACTGCTGACATCAAGTTATTTCATTCTTTTGGGACCATGAAAGCAAAAGGTAAGATAAGGCACTGAATTTGTATCTGGAAGGCATTTTCTGGAAGGCCATGGGATAGATGCCTTTGCATGTCACTTCAAAGTAAAAATAAATTATATTGTTCAAACCTTGTAAATTGTACCTACAAGGTACATTTCCTGCCAGCACAGGCAAAGTTTTCCGTTGTGTGAACTCCTTAAAGTTGCTAGTGCTTCATTTGAATGCATGTGATACTCAGCAAGGGTCAATAACAGCAGTAACAAGCACAAGCCCGACAATGTGTGCAAGTCCACCTACAGACATTAAACTTGTTAGCAAACACTTATTCCAACAGGAAAACTGTTCAGTCTGGCTGCCAAGTTTCAGTGGGGAAAAGCTAAGCTAGGTGGGTTGAGTTCTGCTGATGTACAGTAGCAGCCTCTCCTCTTTCTGTACCGCAGCCATTAGTGTCATGGCCTGAGTTTTAAATGAATTCAGAAGCATGCTAGTGTGGCTTATTTCCCATTTTCAATAATGCCAGCAGACCTTATTTGACAGAAAAATACATCTTCCCAGACATCATAACCCTGACTCACACAAAACAAGTCAGTAAGTCCAGACAGATTTGCTTTTTTTTTTTTTTTTGCCAGAGGCTAGCAATGGTTCCAGGCAGAAAGGATGTCCAAGAAATGAAATCTTCACCTTTATTTGAAGTAGCATTAGAGTTCCAGGCAGCTGCGTCAGACCAGATCTAGAGCTGTTGAAATCAATGGAAAAATCATCCTTCAAGTTCAGCAAGCTTTGGGTCAGATGCCTCACCTAACGGATCAAAAGGTTGAGTGGCTGGGATTTTCTCTTGCATCTCAAGACATTGATGAGAATCCAGGCAGCTGTTGGGAGGACAACCGCCTCACCCCACTATTGCCCCATGATAACTGAGGCAAGATAGGCTACCCGGTCTATTGTTCAATGCATCCTTTAATCCCTGCTGTTTTCCTAAGGGTTTGCTGCTGAGGAATGAGTCTCTGTGGTTAAGAAAGTTTTGACAATGATAAAGCAATGAAAGCCTTCAATTGAACTCAAAGGTGATTGCCAAGAAAGAGAAGAACAAAAGTATTTATGGCATTAGTGCCACAGTCTGACACGACTGACTGATAAAGTATAATAGAGAAAAAGCAAACCTCCCACATAGCCTACCTTGGGCAAACACAAATATAGAGGTCACTAGCAAAAGGCATGAATGGAAATTCACTCAACTGCAGCCCAGGTATAGCCAGTTCATCACGGTCACCTCAATCCAGTCAGTTGCTAATCAGCCAACTAGTCACTTGGCACAAATTCAATTAACAGTGCCCTCAACCATGATAGATATGTGCAGCTGCCTTTCCACTTTCCTGCTTCCAGAAGAGGTGTGGAAAATGGATATCGCTACAAAGTTTTAAAGCCAGCCAGTTTTAAAATCTCCTTGGATTTACCAGCTGTCAAGATTTTTATTTTACTAAGCTGCTATTTTTTAATAGAATTAAAAAAAAAAACCCTGTTGAAAAGTTAAGCAAGTACTATAGCACAAATGTTGAGGTCATTGGTCTGTACACATTTGTAGGAACCAAGAGTGAACAAGTGTATTTTAAAGTCTTTAAAAAGGGGAAGTCCTCCATTCATAACCAAAGAAGAAAAATATTTGGCATGAGACACGGAGCTGTTTATTACATTCATTATCACACTAGTTTAATGGAATGGCAGGAAGTATCTACCTGTGGGGAATTCAGGGTTTTATCTTGGTTTTTAAAAGTAATAAAGGCAAAAGACTCCTGGAGACATCTTTGAAAAGATGAAATTAAATCAAGTTACATAACTGGGAGCAGGTGATATAGGAACGTCTAGTGAGAACTAAAATAAGAAGCAGCTGAATTCAGGAAAAGCCATCCCACAAAATGAAAAACGCACTTTGAATTAAACGGGCTGTTTATATGACCTCAAAGAGCTAAAGCAATGTGTTATGGCAAACATTTACTTTGCAAGGAGAAAAAGAAAAACATAGTATTCGCTCTTTAAAGTAGAACTCATGTTGATTTTAGGAGTCATATAGGTTATAGAGTTTTAGCTCTGTGTTGAGGTAAGGAATTAAAGGTGGATTTCTGAGGCAGCTGAGGGACTATTATAGGCTGGAAGCAAACAGCCATAACAATAGAGGGAGAAAAGCAAGCGAATATGCCTCCCTTGCAATGGCTTTGATAAGCCAAAATAAAGTCATTTGCTAATGGTGGGAAAAGCATTTATTTCCTAAGATGTAAATATTATTTCAATATTAAAATAATGACTAATGAAGGATGAGGGGATGCAATTAATTCAGAGTCTTGAAACACTGTCAATAAAGTCTATTTCAAAGAGGCTGTAACGGAACTTGAGAATCAGAGGTGAAAGTTAAAGTTCTGTCATGAATTAAAAAATAGCTAAGAGAGAGAAACTACAAAGTGCTAGAATAAATTACTACCTCTTAAAATGAAAAAAGGTTAATAGCAGGATGCCCCAAGGACCCCAGCTGGAGCCAGTGTTGTGTATATTATTCAGTCTGGGAGGATGAATGGTCTGGTAGTATAATTTGCTTGTGATACAGATTATTTGGGTTTGTCACAGGTTGGGAGGATTTTGAAGAATACCAGATGAATCTAATAAAGCTACTGTAAACGTTTGGAAGCAATATAATTGTAAACAAAATGCCAACAGAGAGAGTTCAAGATAAGGCTTGTTGGAAGGAAGGTAGGCTGTGGCACACTTGTATGCAGTGGGCTCTGAATGAACTGTAACCTCCAATGACAGCTCTAAGGAGAACTGGCAAGAAGACCATTAAAAAACCTCCAGTAAAACTGCCAGTCTGATTGCTGTCATCTCAAGACTGTTTGCAAATATGTACTTACTTTGCCAAATAGTTTCAGCAAGAGAAGACCCATAAATGTTTGAGGGCCAGATTCAAAAAAGTGAAGTAGTAACTGGAGCACTTGGCAAAGGTGTGGGAGAACCAGTTCCCCTTCTTCCCCTGTGAGAGAGGTGCATATCTCATGGGGGAATGCCAGAGCTACCACAGCGCAAGCTGTGCCAAAGGGTGTGTGTTGAGGGGTTTCATTTACTCAGACAAAAAAAAAAAAAAAAAAAAAAAGGAGAATGAATCCCTGACTTTGGCAGCAATTAAACTATTCCTAACAAGATGCAGTGCTTTAATGCCTCTACCTGATCTAGTGTGTTTAATTAGTTGTTTGCCAAAAAAGCCTTGATTCCTTTCAGCTGTCCCAGCAAATGCTTTCGACAGGTGGTTAGGGCTCCTACATCATGGGAGCACAAGTACTTACTCACTGAAGAAACAGGAACAGTAATATTTTCAGAGTTTTGTTTCAGCAATGAGAAGATAGACTTCAGCCCTGATTGTAACCAATTTTTGTTTCAGTTGTCCAGTTTAGCTGTCAAATCAATTTGTGGTGCTCAAGATGCAAGTGCATGTTGGCGGCTCATCCAAGACATCTGCCGAGTGCTCAGCGGATGTCAAAAAGTGAGTAAAGTATTAACATTTGTAAGAAGAAAATGAAAGATAATAAGCAAAACGACACCGTGCAGTGTTCTTTTGGCCTTCACTTTGTCAGTTAACAAACAGTTGTTACAGAGAAGGTTTGAGACTTAAAAGCATTTTTTGAAGACATCCCACATTGCTTTCTTGTGCAGCTTTTTGCATTCGTACTCTCTCATTTCATCTACCTCTTTTCCCCTTTGTTCCTTCACCAGACTCACATGTACCATAAGTGCAGACCCCAACATTCCCTCTACTATTTTTCCTCTGTTTTTCCCCCTCTCACCTCCTCAGGTGACCATCCTGTCATTTCTGTATGTATTTGAGATTGAGAATAACTTGAATTTGAAAAGCACCTTGTTTAGCAGGTACATGCTAAAAATCTCTATGCTTTCAATTCTTGAAATCTCACACTTAAAAGAAAATGATCCAGACATAAGCAGCTGACACTTTCACAAATCATGACTGTCATCATAAAAGTTCCCCAGTGTCAATGTGAGGTGTATATTCAGTATTCACTCCCAAAAAGAAGAAAAGGAAGGAAAGTGACACAGACAATGTTTGTGGGGAAAAATGGAGTGTGCTGCTTGGCCTTATGAGTTCTCAAAGTAACTCGGGGAGGATGTGCCCAGAAAGGTGGCTGTTGTTTTTATCCAGTAAATGTAGGCTGAATGGCAATGACATCTTTAAACTGCCAGCTGAAAATATCCGAGTCATTTAGGTGAGATTTCTGAATATAAATGGGGGGAGGAAAAAAAAAAAAAAATCAGAGTAAGAAACTCCAGAGGGAAAGAGAAGACAGTATTTCATGGATAGCAGAACTAACAAAGTCTGATCTCCTACAGATTTGGTTTTCTACAAGTTTCCTGCAAAGCTCCACTCAATAACCCCAGTTTTCCCCTCATCTTTTCCAGTTTACCTACATATCCCTAAGCTCTCCTATAACAGTCTCACCTCACTCCAGGTCCTCTAATTACCAGGCAGGGAAGAGGCCAGATGTGCTGTAGCTGAATTAGAGCTCTGCACCTGGTCAATTAGTAACACAGACTAACAGGCCAGCCTGTTCTTGCCCAAAAGAACAATAGCTGAATTTTCACAGCATCATGAAGGAAATAACAGGCTTTTTCTATTTAACCACAGATTTTTTACACTGTTTGCAGGAACTTTGCAAATTTGCCAAATCTGGCTGAAATCAGTCTGCAGGTTCATAGTTATTAGAACTAAATTGATAGATGGGTGAACAAACAGCTTGTCTGAGTAGGCATTGTTTCCTTAAGAAAACAGACTAAAATAGTTCTCCGTTGTGAATGCCCAACACTCTGGGGGCTCTTTTCACAATGAATAGACTTAAATAATTTTCAGCCATTTTAAAAGAAGTAAAGCCTAGCTATCCAATCCAGCTGAAATAACTCTGTAAATGGAAATTAGCTCCTAGAAATACAAAAGAAGAAAAAGGCAAAAGAATCTCTAATAAAAGCTGAAGCATTGCAAGTATGGAGCAGACTTCTGGTAAAATACTGCCATCCTGTTCATCCGATCCAGTCATTCTTGTCTTTTGTAGCTTGTATGAAATACAGGCAAGTGGGTTTTAGTTTACATTAACCCATCCAAAACAAAAGCAATAACAGTCTCCTCCTGGTTAGCTGGGGGAGAATTAACTAGGTGGAATGGTAACTGTGCTTTCAGCACGGAGACAATCACACACATGAGCCAGGTTGAATCTAGAAGCAATATACATACCCGTGTTTTCATGGGCATGTGTTCTAGGACTTACAGGGTTGAGCTCATGCTAGTTTGGAGAGCCTTGTACTGCAGAGCTGCCTACTATTAAATCTCTTTATATGTGCTGATGCCAAGTTTTACCAGTGCTTTGTATTAACTTTGTTATTGTCTTGTCTAGCTTATCCTAACACCTCGCTCATGACTAACTTGGCAGAACTGTGCTCCTGAATCTGGCTCAGCAACCCAAGGGTGGCCTTTGTAGACTCTGCCCGGGAAGATAGAAATGAACATGTTATTCCCAATTAGATTTTTTCTTCCAGTACAGCCCTGATAGGATTCAGCAGTGTTTCTCCAACTAGATGTACTTTAAAATCTAGTTGTCCTCAAGCATTCACCCCAAGCCCTTTAATCCCAGTCCCAGCTAATGCAGTGGATGAGGAATGTGGAAAGATTCTGTCCTGCCTGTACTAGGTGAAAAAATGGCTTAAATTGTGAAAGCTCACTGGGGACAGATAGTTGGGTGTATGTGTGTGGGGGTGAATGTCTGAAATGGAACTTCTGAACTGTCAAGCAGAAGCCTGCTATTTACTAACTGCAGCTGGTACAGGTTGGTAGTAAATTTTGGTAACACCTGGACTAAACAAAGTGGCACATCCTGAATCCTGCACTTAGTGAAGAGACATGAGACAGAACCACCAATTACAAAGCTGATCATGCGCATTGTGCTTCTGCACACTGGCTGTTCAGACTGGGAAAAATGGGGTCCTGGAATTCTGGGAAGAAGAGCTGGTGATAAAATGAAGGGTTCCCGAAAAGAAGCAGTCTCAATAAAAAGAAGGTGGCCTGGACAAACAAAGGTGAAGATCTTGGCTAGAGGAAAGGTCCTGAAAGTGGGGGAAAATCCTAGAGACCAGAGGGCTGGGTGTAGGTGAATGCCAGGGGATGGCCTTCCTGGATGGACAGTGATGTCCCTGCTGGGAAGGGAGGTTAGACCTAGTGGACATAACACTGGGATGGTGGTGGGAATGAGTGAGTATGTGAAATAATTAAGGGGTAAAAGTTCTAATCTTGTTGGTTGTTAAGTAACCCCCAGTTCCCAGATCCACCATGGGTTGTCATTTACTCTGTCTCATCCATGACACTGCCCTTTTTAAAGTAGCCTGCATTTCCTGGGCTAGAGATGGTGTAGCCTCATGTGACTTTTGTACATTTCTTTGCTGTTGTGATACAAAAGATTAAAAAGAACATTGTCATATAATTACTGCTTTCCTCTGAAGATTTCTCAGCTGATACACGAGCACTCCAAAGCACACCTTTCAATGGGAGAGGAACACTGACAATTTTAACCTTGAAAGTAGGCACCTGAACCAGAGTAATGCGGTGTAAAAGGTAAACACTGGTCTGGTTCAAAAAGATGTTGGTATTCTAAATATTTGTGCATGGGAAGGGCCTTTTCCAGATGTAATAAAAAGAGCTAATACGGAAACTCATCAATATTAAGAAGTCTGAAAACTGTTAAAATGTGTGCAATTAAAAACAATTTATCAGGAATACAATCAATTTACAATGCAATAAGATTGATTAGCGTGTAGCTGAGTCATGGTAATACTTACTTTTCAAACAAATTGCCTGCATCTAAAAGTGACATACCTTTGAGTGACTAAGCCCAAGTCCTTTTTGTGGTGTAAAGTGAAGCACTGGAGATTTGCAATGACATCTTACATCTTACTGTGCATTAAGCTCATCTAGATAATAAGCACTAGTATTGTATTAGCAATCTGTTTCTCCTTTCTCCTCTGTGTCCACAATAAATTCTTGACAACTCTTTCTGATGGTCAGATATGTGCTTCATGAGCATGTTAAGCTGTCCATGCGGACATAGCCTTTTGTTGCTGTTTTCAACAAAGTCTTGTAAGCAGAGCTGAGAAAAGTCAGAGATCTCCAGTTGCTCAGTTACAAAGACCCACTTTCTTTGGCAGCACAATACCTTGTGGCAGCTCAGGGCAAGCATTTTCTTCTGACAACATTTCAGTGATGTAATCATAAAAGCTACAAACAATTATCTTCTCAGAGAGGTTCTGAAACTTACTGGTGAGGGGAGCAAGACAAAGTAGCAAGGACCCTGGCTGTGGTGTAACTCTTGGAAGGAAACGAAAGGTGTCACTAGTTTGGCAGATCGTTTCCATGTCACTTTTTACTGCTATATCTTCACAATCCTAGATTAGGACAATAATAAATGATGGTCTTATTTTCTGCAGAGTTACCTTGTGCGTTTTTTTTGTTTTGGACCATTTTTGCAGACTGTGTGCGTTACCTGTCTACAAAGAATATTGTTGTAGCATCCTTCAGCTTGGTGAAATGACTGTTGTACAAAGCCTCTGGTTTGCTCCTGAAACCAGGATTTCAAACCGCTGTTTGTTCCCTGATGAAGCACAGCTCTTCCTTTTTCAGGTCCTTGTAATATTCCACAGTACTTTGCATCAGATCACATACATGATGAGTAACATGGATTCTGGAAGTCTGAGGGTAATTATCCCAAGTCTTTTCACTTTGTCATATCCCATATAGATTTAGTCTCTGGTTGGTACAAACTCTGAACTAGGCATACTGCCAAGTGAAAAAACCTCCATTCACTGAGGAAGTGTCAAATAACTCTATGGTGGACTGGTAGTGGCTTTTACAGAAGTACTGTAACAAGCAGAATCTGGTTTCTTGTATAAGAGCAGCTCTTTCAAGGCCACAGCTTGATAAGGCCTATTCACATTTGCAGAACACCCACACTAAAAATATCAGAAAGCCAAGAGTAGGAGAAGGTGTTAAACACTACACTTTGGGTAAGCTCTACTTACGTGAGCTGGCTCTGTAGTGACTTCTGCTTCTAATTTGTACTGATCGCTGCACTGAAAGAGAGAACTGCTGCTGACACATGCATACACGCACTTTAGAGCTGTGGCTCTTCCATTTGCTTACAGCAGTTATTAGGGAGCTTTTCCCTGGCTAGGAAACACTATTTTTTGCCATGCTAAAATTTCAAGCAGCTGCAAAAGTTTGCGTCTGCTTTTCTAGTTATTGCTGATGAGACAGCCGATACAAAAACAAAGCTATAGCAATTGGGACTGAAGTGGGAAATGACTTTTTCCATTATCAGTAAAACAAATTAAGCCTGACGTCTTACCTATGTATTTTCTGTGTCCTGAGCACTAATCCATATATGTAATCCAACTCTCACCTATGTTTCTTGCAGCACTGCCATCACCATGCCCTCAATCTTTGTCTCTCCTAAGTCCTCCTCCCCTCAAGTTCCTCTTACAGTCCCTTGATCTGTTCATACAACATCCAAAGAACTACTTAGGTCCCTTTTTTTCAGCCTTCAGGCTTCCTGCTGAGCATGAGCGAGCACAGGGTATGAACAGCTACAGACACAGTCCCTGGTTAAACAGCTGCTGTCAGAGAGAAATCTCATCTGAGTTCCCCCTGCTGCTCCCTCTTTCTTGCCCCCATCCAGTCACCTGTCAGATCTTCATGACTGAGTTCTCTGCCCAGTCATTCCTTTTGCTGAAATTGGCTAACATGTTTAAAACTCTTTGACAAAGACTTTATTTTCTGAAGACACAAAAGTGAGAAAACCAAACAAACCTGCTCTTTCCTTCTTTCTCTAAGAAAAATAGCCCACGAAGAAGAGTGTGCACACTTAGCATCCTTATACACTGGATAGTGAGGACCTATAGAAGTGAGAACCTGGCAAAGGATTGAAGGTGCATGGAGCTCCAAATAACAGAACCACCACCAAAAATCTAGGGAAAAAACGTCAGGTTCAGCTCTGTATTTCTTCTTAGCCAAGGCTGAAGTGTCACTTATGCCCAGAGGTTCGTCTGAGATACGAAACATGAGCGGGACAGCATTCCCGCTGCTGCCCTGGATTCCAGGGGGTGATTGTGGCTCTGCTGCAGCAGCACCACTGCTCTGCAGCCAGAGAGGTGTGGGGTGACATCCAAAGCATTACTCATGTCCTTCTGTCTGCAGATAAGTGATGATGGCAGTCCCTGGCGGCTCTCCCTGGGCACTGAGCCCAGAAGGCCCATCACGTCTGAGGGGGGAGGCACCATGCAAGTTCTCAGACTCAATTCTGACTCTTCCCTACACAGCCTCCCCTGAGCTGCAGATCTTGTCTGAAAGGCTACAGACTTCTCAACTGTATCAACACTAACAATTCTGAGCAAATTTTGGTCCTCCAGTATTCCTGTGGTCTACCTCTGTGTGATCAGTGGCAATACAGGTGACTGTTGGATCATTCATTGTAGGGAACCTGAGTTAGCTACACTAAATAATCTTGTCACGATACCTCATTCAATAATAAATGAAAAATGAGTCTTGCTTCTCAACAGTATCCTAACAATAGCCCTTACGTTAACAGCTCAGTAGAGCTCTGCACAAATACTTTTGTCCCGCAAATTTCAGGATAGGAGTAATATAAGTGTGAAACTCAGCTGACGACTGTGAAAACCAAGTACTGGTCCCAGTCCCAGCCATCAGACATATGTCAAGAAATGGAACAGCACACACAACCTCATTGCTGGGAGAGATCACTAGCCCTACTGCTAGCATCAGGGAGGAAGAAAACGCAATGATGATGATTCATACTTACAATATTTCCCATGTAAGTATGTGGGAGTACTCTTAGCCTTTTACCATAACCTAAATTTAAAGAAAAGCAACAACTTGTTTCCAATTCAATAACAGAAGCATATGACATTTTATATTAGCCTGAGAAATGAGGGAGGACACAGTACAACATAATTCTCTTCTTTGATGCTCCATATTCTGCAAATTCATGATATTTACATGCTATATTAAGCCATTTGAAGAGCTGCTGTCAGCCAGAAGTAGCAAATAAATGAGTGGAAGAATATATTTGGAGAGTCATAAGGAGAAAAGGCCACATCTTATCAGGCTTCTAACTAATAAATATAGCACAGCTATGATGAGATCTTTCTAAGCTGTCATAAAATCTTTGACTTATAGAAAAATAGAGAAGACAAACAAAATTCTCAAGTAAAGATTGATATGAACAACTGGATTTAATGACCTGACTTCCTTAAACAGTGACAAGTAGATAAGCTCTTGCTTCAAGACACATATCTATTCATAGATAGTACACCAGGAAGTTGGGCCACAAAGATCTGCTTTTCTCCTCTTACTGCTGACAAAATGATGGCTGAAGCAGATTTTAGGTGCCTGGTTCTTTATTGAGCAGTGCCTATGATCTCCTGGAAGATGCCAGAAGAGCCCAATCAATTTACACAAACCAGAAATCTGCCTGTGAGAAATTATAAACAGAAGCTGTGGTACAGGAGACTCGTGATAGGAAGTTAGTGATGACTGGCAGGATGGGATTACAACTTCCAACAGCACCTTGAATTTGGAATCTGTATCCTGATTTTTCTAAAGATATCTAAAGATATAGGCATTTTTAAAAACAGTACTCCAGAATTTAACCCAGGAAAAGAAGCAGCTGTGCTCACAAGAAGGGGAAAAAATCCAAGGATTTTTTCAATATTCCTCTCTTTCCACTGCTCAATGGCATAAAATTAGAAAACATAAAGTGTCAGTCTGAGCCATCATGTTTCCTGGTCACTCAGATCATTACAATATGGAGAAAACTCTTCATTTACTTCCTGTGTATCTCCAATCATTCTAGCTGTCACAGAGACCCCTTCATTCTGCACAGTTCCTCTGCTGTAACTCCACATGAGTTACAGCCAAGAGTGCAACTACAGAAACCTAAGTTTAGATCGTTTGTTTCTGAAGCTGTGCTGTTGCCAGCAGAACCCCACTGAAAGAACAACTTAGAAGGACACATTTCTCCTTATACTATGTATTTTTATCATTTTATAGCTCATTGCCAAATGTGAGAGTTCAGGCTATTGTAGCTCTAGCAAGCTGATGGAGACGAGCCAATTTCTACCACCCAGAATCCTGGCTCTATTTCCACATTCCTGTCCACCCACTTGTTCTGTATTGTTCCACAAAATCACCTCACGCCTGGGCTATTTATTTTCAGATGTGTTACATTTCTCTCTAATTACAGTGAGAGAGTAGATGGACTTGCTAGTTCTATGTGAAATATGCTAATTGTAGCATCATCTAAATAATTTCTGAAAAAATTATCCTCTCTGAATAAAGAACACAGTGAATGAAGGAGTAAAACATGACCATATGCAGTAATTTCAAGGCATGAAGGAACTCAGGAATGTCAGTCAAGTGTTTCAGAAAGTTTGAAGAATTGGGAAAATTCATTTCTGGCACTGCACAGAAAAAAGAAAAAAAAACAAAAACCCTCCAGGCTGCTTACTAATACAGTTGAATGCAATTTGTTACTTTATATAGCTTGCAGCATACAAAACTTTGCAAAGAGAGTCAAGAGTTGACGAAAGGGATGAGTCAGTGACTTAGAGAAGGAAAGCGGATTTATACTTGTAGGGTAGCAGGCGTGACGCAGCAGTCCTTTGCTATAGGACACTGCAAAAATGCAAAACAAAGGACACTTAGGGTTTGTCTGCAAGGGGACACTCAGTGAGTTAAGCCAATTCGTCTGACCATAGGAAATCAACATGCATTAAAGCCTCAAATGGATGTCCTCATTTAGGATTAAAGTGGTCCTAATGTGACTAAAGTGGTCCTTAATCCTTAGGTATTTAGCCCTCGGTGAAAGAGTGCTCTGAATTGATTCAAAGGCATTTTGTAGGATGAAATCTTCAACATGCAGGTTTCTCCCTTGTTAAGTTATGCCAACTGACTTCATACTTCTTCTTGACTCACCATAACATTGCTGATTTTCCCCGTGAAACATAGCCTTAATTTGAAATAAGAGCATTCAGAGTGACAGGTCGGAATGAGTCTTGGACAAACTGCAGCCAAGCACTGCATTGGGAGCACTAGAGACTGCACAGTATCATTCAGAGAACAGGTAAAACCAGAGCAAAAGCACTAACCAAACTTGCCCTGAGATAAAAGTTTCCAGGCAAAAGCCCAGAGGTAGCTGCCCTAGACCAACAAACAGCACACCAGCTACTGTTCCCAGGGTAAAACACCTTTGCTAAGATAGGAATCACCCTGTGGTTTAGCTGGGGTAAAAACTTCTGGCCAGGGCAGATTTGCCTTAGTTCAAGAAATTCTGCCACGTTCTTTGGGGTGGAAAGTGGGATGCAGGAGGTAGTTAGGGTTTTCCAAATGTATCTTATCTATTTAAAAATTTCCAGCCAGGGCAGATTTGCCTTAGTTCAAGAAACTCTGTCACGTTCTTTGGGGTGGAAAGTGGAGTGCAGGAGGTAGTCAGAGTTTTTCAAATGTATCTTACCTATGTGTCCATAGCTCAGGGTTAGTTACAAAGCAGTCGCGATAGCACTTTGGGGGAGAAAACGGTGCCTGCCATGGTCACTTCCCCATCTCATGACACAAAATACGCTATGGTACTTACAGATGAGGAGAATTACACTCCTCCCGATTTCCCCCCATAAATCCATCTCTGCAAGGCCTAAGAAGATAAACGCAGAGAAAGGCAGGACATACTGAATCTCCAGAGCATATCCAGCTTTCAGCCTTCTGCACTCAGCTTCAAGACGGGATGTTAGCACCAAATGCGTCAGACTGTGCAGAGCAGCACCCGTCTGCTAGTGCCTGGACATGGCTCAGGTTAATTTTACACAGCCCCAGCAGCTGTTCCAGGCTAGCAGCTTCCCTATGAGCAGCCAGCAAATTAAAACTGACATAATTAAAGGAGGAAAATGTCAATTCCATTTCAGCTCTCAAGGACACTGGCAGCAGGGAGACTATGGAGATTATTCCTGACACTTGCACACCTGCTTCACTCTTGTTGTAAAACCTTCCATTGAGGAAGATACAAAACCATTTATTCTCTAATGAGGAAAGCCAGAACTGTGACACTGATAGAAACCATACAGGTTGCATCAGTCTTTGAATCTTTTGGCATTCACACCTAATCTTATAACATGAACTTACTTGCAGTTTGGGACTGATTATAGTCTACTTCTGCTATCAGTTGCAGCAAGTGTTTTCTCCATTCTGACTTCTGCATTACCTGAAGTGTGGGGAGACATTTCCATCTCAGCTTCACTCATGTTGAAGAATTAGGCCCCAGGCTCTGCAGATCAGCTGTGCTGGCCTCCTTTAACAGATATGTGGAGAGGAGTCCTAATAGCACTCTTATATTCCTATATAACAGCCTCTAAGTGTGTGGCAAGCACTGGGCTAATTTTGGTGGTGAAACAGGCCAGGTGAATGAGCAGGGCTAGCACAATCGTCTCTCTGAATGACAGCAAATAGTTAAATGTAGTTTGCAGTGATGAGTCCAGCTACCGCTGCCTGCTCAGTCCTAGGACAGATAGTGAGACAATTCAGGCCAAACATTGAAGAACAGGTTCATTACTCGTAGGGGAATACAACATCTGATGATACTCCCAATGCACAGTGCGGCTTATCAGCCACAAGTAATAGATTGTGGGGGATGCTTTGGATCTTGGCTCTCCTTCATGATGTGGGATGTCACTGGACAAATCTAATCATACAGGAGTGGAAATGTCCTTCCATCATGCTATAGCCTGCTAGTGTGACAATCAGGCCCAGAGGGATAGAAACAACAGGAAGGAAGCTATATGTGTGTACGTGTCTGTGTGTAAGACACACAGAGGGAAAGCAAACAAACTTGATTTACTTTGGATCAAGATGAATTTGTCTGGTCTGGCAGCAGTGAGACAGGAATCCTTATTGATGCACTTATCTGATCATTCCAGCAGCTAAAGCACATCTGAAAAGAGTCTCTGGAAAAGAAGAACAGACAGCATGGTCTTTCCCTGCGGAGTTGTTGAGAAATTAGCTGTGTTTCTGCAAAGACAAAACGAAGTGGTCAAAGTAGAGTGAAAGTGCAGGAGATACAGGTGAGGCTTGTGCTGCTGCAGCACTCCTTGCACCCTTGTAGCTAGGTTAAATCCACAGCCTGTGAAATCTGGTGAGCTGGCATTAGCATTTAGCCTCTTTAAGGCATAGCTTTCTAATCCAGGTGTCACGGAGGTGTGCAGTCTTACCTGCTCAAGGAGAGGGAGAGGGAGAAGGGTGAAGGAGAGAAATGAAAATGGGATGTGAGGAAGGAGAATGCAGAATGGACAGGCTGGAGGAAGAACAGTAAGTTTCAGGTATAAGCTAAAGCCAATGGAGATGATGATGTTTCCTATGAGAATTTTTCCTTTCTTTTTCTTAGCAGAATTAGGATGACAAAAGCCTGTCTCTCAGGAAAAAAGGAAATGAGAGCCCCATTATGTTACACAGCATTTCAGGAAAAGGTAAAAGTAGGGTCATGTTTGTAAAGCTGGACTCTGAGTGCCAACTTGGCACTTTCAGCATCAGTACCAAAGTGCAAACCCAAATGGTACTAGCTAGAATGGCTAATTTCCTCTCTTGTTTTTTTCAACAATAAGGTCTGAGTTCAGATTTATTGGAGGAATCACTTTGATTTATTGTTAATGCACTGTTTACAAAACATGATCTCAACACAGATTTTAGACAGCATATTCTTTGCAAACTAAATATTTTCCTTTTTTCGCCTTCAGCTTTTTCTGACTTTAAAAAAAAGTTCACAGAGCAAGCAGAGTTTGACTTTTGCTCCTTAAGACACCTTGGAGTGTAGTCCACAAACACACCACCAGCTCTGCCCTCTTCAAGAGCTTTCTGCCCAGAGTGCAGTGCAAAACCGCCCTAAGGAGAGCTGAATCTGGGTCAGAATCTTGCAACAAACAGCTTCAAGAATAAATCACAACCATTTTCATCTCATTATATTTTTGAGCGTCCTTTAAGAAGCAAATGTCTGAAACACTTGCAGTCAGTTCTGCAGAGGACATTGGTGAAAGTTACGCAGAGCTATGTACATTCCAGACAATGAGTTTATGAGACACAGGGGTGAAGACATTCTCTTTTTGAACTGCCTATTGAACTGCTATGTCTAAACATTAATTACTGTTGTCTAGAGGAAGGTGATTTACCTTAAGATAAATGTTATGTTCTGTGATCAGCAAGCTACTGCACAGTGTTAAATTAGATTTTCAAGTTTATTTCCGCACTGCAAAACTTGCAGCATCACAGTCATACAGTGCCAAAAAGGATTTCTTGTCATTTGGCTAAAGGAAAGTAAGTATTCCCCAGTAAACAGCTTCATTACTGAGTCCACTGACAGTACATCCAATACACAGGCCTTGTGCTGTTTGAATTGTGCCTCATACATAGTTAAATACACAGTCCTGCTCATTTAGCCTTCTTTTACTTGCCTGTAGTTCTAATAAGCTAAGCATTTACGTTGATTTATAGAACTGCACTCACTCAGTATGAAATTTGGCACAATATTACTCCTCTCTCAGGACAGGCAGAGCCTGGCATAACAACAGATTTCCAGCAATCAAAGAGAAAGATTTTATACTGTCCTACTGCATTAGGCCTAGCTAATCACACAAGCTTTCTGAACAATATGTGGAGGTGCAGCAGATCTTCCGCTGACATCTTTCTAATGCAGCTTTTAGAAGAACTGTGTCTTGACTCAGCTTGATGACAAGAGAACGGAGCAAAATCGATAGCACTGCTCTTGGTGCTGGGTAAAGCGTTGGCTGTAATGACTGCAGAGCCTCCCCAGGCATTTCCACCAGCACTTGACACAGGCTGCTCTGCTTTGAGCCCCCGCACAGACAGTTCCCTTCGAAAGGAGCGGCAGGATGCTGCTCTGCTCAGGCTGGAGAAAGAAACAAATCAATACCCAGACTAATGTTCCCAGTCAGCCGCTGACACCCGCCTGCCTCTCCTCTCATGGAGGAGTTTGGTCAGGAGCCAAAGATGCAAAGGTCTCTCGGCCTTGCTCTGTCACTCACGAACAATTATGCCCTTTGGAAAACCACAGGGCCACCGTGCATGTATTGCTAACAGGCAGGCTTGCTAGTGAATCACCTGGGGAAGCAGTCAGTGCTCTTCCCCTCAGAAACATTGCCCACGTCTCCACGCCAGAACGTGATACCTGGCTGTGACGCCTGACCTGGTGCTAAATGAGTAGAGGCATCCCAGCTAGTTTCTCGGCAGCAGAACTTGGGTCTCATGCAGTGCTCTGATAATGCAGCTCTTTGACAGCAATGCTAGCTCAGTAAGAACTAGTCTGGAAATCTTTACATAGTGCTGCATTGTGCAGCACAGGTATGCCTAACAGAGTGAAAAGCCAGAGCAAGCCTAGGGCAGAAAAGAACAGTAGAAGCTCCCATTTTGGCTGCCACCTTGGAGTATGCAAACATTGCTTCCTAAAGGAGTTTTTACTTGGTTGCTGAAACATACCAGGCCTTCTCCTAAGCACAAATTCAAGAAACAGAGGAAGCTGATCAGAAATGAAAATACTATCATCAAAAACCCAGTAATGTGCCTGTCCTGTGAGGCGCGAGAACTTATTTAAAACTTCATTTCCAGTTGAAATTAAACCTGTGCTTCACATGTTCCTAGACATTTACTTATTATCAAGAGGATAGAAACTTTCTATATATTTACATATAAGCAACATTTGGGTTATTACTGAACTGTAGGTCAATATTATTAAAAGGAATACAAATAGAGCTTGGGTAGTAATTTTCCCCACTCCATATTGCCAAAGCCACTTTAATTAGAAGATGACACTATAGGACTATCAATTCCAGCAATGAAAGATGCTTCCAAGAATTGCTATCATTATGTGAGTTTGCAAATAAGGCTTAGCTCAATGAGTTATTTTGTGCTATCAGAGATACTCTTTGCTCTCCCCCCTGCTTTTACTCCAGTCTACATTTACATTGTGCCTTACATTTATGCCTCATGTGTATCACTGTAAAACAGAAGACAATCAAGCCTTACAATTGTAAACAAGAAATCCCCAGAGACGTAATAGCATTCCTACCCACTTCGATTTTTTTCCTGTAAGTAAAAGATAATTGGAAAAGCCTAATTGAAATTGAACCTGATTTTCTGAAACGTTGAATGATGCTGTCCTAAATCAAAATTATAACAGCTATTCATGTAACAATCATGAGACTGAAAAAAAAAAAAAAACCAAATTGTCAAAACAGCTAAGAAATATGATCAATATTGTTTTGCTGGCTCAGGAAACAATAGCAGTCTTTGAGCAGCAGAGTGGTATATTCTTATTCAGATTGGTGGCTTGCAAAAATCCAAGAAATCTGTCCTGCTGTTCCCAGAATGGATAATGTCACAAAAGCTAAATCTCAGCATGGCAGTAGCAGTGACAGCAGCCTAGGAGAGGACTCACTGCTGGCTATATAGGAATAAGACATCATCAACAAATCCAGTCAGGGCTGCAGAAAGGACTGATGAGAATTATGTAGGTTTCATGTATAGAGGTGAGGATAGAGGAGAAGCAGAAGGAAGCAATCCAACCCCCCCAGACCCAAAATTGAGTCAACCCTAGGCAAAACTATAAAAGCCATGAAGGAGCAAAATTTAGAATATGTTTCTTTGTCTACTATGAAGAAAAAAGAAAAGTATAAAAGACAATATTTTTAGAAAGATACTGGGCAACATAATTAGCTAGGAGACATACCTGTGGTTTTAATTATATATGAACATTAGTATAAGCTAAACATTCTGCAAAATGTCTTTTTAAAATGAAAAAAAATGAGTGCAATAACAATTCTTCATATTATTCTAAAGAACAGTGCTGTAATCTTAAATGCTTTTAGACTTGCTGCCCTAAACTAGCTGTCAATGCACGTTAGTTGAAATATTCAAAAAGTTGTTGTCATTCACTGAAATAAGTGCCAAAGTAGAGCTTGCCTTCCCGTAACTGACAACTTTGAATGTTGTTAATGATGTCATGTTCTGCTAATGCATTCAATATTTTTCTTGGAGCAAGAACCACAGCTTTCTGGATTTCAGTCTATAGTTGTGGTGCCATCCTTTTTGATTTTCATAGCGGCTTCTAAGTTGTAGAGTAGCCATTAAACTTAACAGCAATGACAGCTTTGGAAAGATAGTAATACTGTATGCTGCAGATGATTACCAAAGCCTTTATTACTTGAGTGCTTAGAAATAGAGAAGCACTGTAATGTCTAAATCCCACAAAAGCTGATTATTGTCCTCCTGAGCTTCAGACACATATTGAGAAAATGCGTATGTATGAATAGTAGGAAAGGAGCTACAAAAACAGGATTGTGGAAAACATTGTTCTGGGCTAGATATCTTTATCCAATACCCTATTTATCAATTCTGAACTGCTAGGGACCATTACTTTAAAAAAATAAAACCACTCAGTGCACTGAGTCTGTAATTATTATTGTAGTAACTTACACGGTGCAGACTTTTAATCTCTAGTTATCTGCATATACACTGTGAAGCAGCAAGAGAATATAGAACATATATATATTTGAGATAGTAATCAATGAGCAAACAGCAGAACAATACCAAGACAAGACTTTGTTCAGAGAGAATAGAGAAACCACAACTTCTTTTTCAGAAGGAGCTATGGGTGAAGGTTCATCATCTATTCACTGTAGACAAGCTCTTTCTGAACAGACTGTTTAATGATGGATAAATGAAGGATGAAGAGTTGATCCCTCTAGGACATAAATCTGGGATTCCAGGTATAGGATGTCTTTTTAACCAAAGTTGTTGCTTTAGTCATTAAATTAGCTTTTCTTGCTATAAGAGATTCAAGGTATCAGCAGCAAAACATTCACTTCTTTTTAAGTACTGGACTGCCTCTCCTACGTCTTCCATAAAATGGAATTCAAACAAAGAATACAAATATTGGCCTCTGACCTTTTCTGAGGCAAGCTTTGAACCTAAAGAGAAATAATCCAGGAAAGGACATATCAGCAAGAAACAATGAAAGCTGAAAAACAAAAGCCCAAAGCTGAAAAACAAAAGCCCAAACCTTCAGGCCTGATATATATATATACGCCAGCCTTGCAAGCCCCTACTGAGATGCTTTAATACAGTGATCTAGACCCAGCTTTCCCAGCCAATACAATGCCCAGAACAGGTTTCTCATTTTGGCCATGGTGACAGGGAACTAAACCCAAGGCCGGTACGGAGAGTAAATCCTCTCCAATGACATTTGGGTGTAAGCAGACATGTGTGAGACATAGAGCCACATTAATTTCTAGTTGACACCTGTAATTTTTTAAGACCTTGAATTTCCTGAGACTGACAAGAAATAAACAGTGAAGTTCACACCTCTGGCACGCTTTGCCCACATTGCATGGACTTACTGGCACTTGCATTTTCTGTGATTAAATACATATTGGCAGGTTCACAGTCCCATATATCCATTAAAGTATAACAGAAAAACCCTAGCATTTTTTAACTAATCAAAGTCTATTCAATACTTACATATTGCTTGTAGTACCACGTAATTGCTACAAAGCTTGGCAGGACAGAAAACTTCCACCTACTTGCAAATTTTAAACAAATGCATATTTGCCCAGAGTTAGAAAGTTCAAAGCATTTAATTTTACAACTGTAAGTGGATACCACTCCTGGCAGTAACGAAAACTCTGCTCCTGTTCATCAAGTAAACCTCCTCCACCAATTAAAACTTGAAAAGAAACCGTTTCAGAGACAGGCACAAGAGTGTACAAACTCAGACTGATTCCACATACTGAAATACACATTTACTGGAAAAGACAGGCTTAGGCAACAAAATAACAGGCCTTCCTTCAAAGGATGGCTTTACAAAAGGGGGAATGTCTCCTCCTCCGTGAATGGAAAGAAACGGTACCATGAACAAGTCACAGGAAAAAAAGAAAGTCCCACCTATACAGGGTACATCCACAGCTATGGAAAAGAGCTCCATACAGTGGTCAGAGTTCACTAGCCCCTCTCCTCTTCCACCCTCTGTGTGTGTGAGAGAGAGACAAGGGTCTCAGTTAAACAAAAATAAAAGAAAAATTAAGAAGCTATTGTGTTCATGCAGGAACTCCCTTAAAAATAGCTTAAAACAAGCATCTGCTAGCTGACTTAGCAATCACTACAGCCATGTATTTGATTCTCTGGAGACATGTAGCTGTAATAGCTGAAGACAGCAAAAGAAAGCAGGATGGGTCACCAGAGGGTCAAACATTTCAGAATTTCATTAATATTTTCTTGTTCTAATATGAAACTCCCAAGTTAAAGATGCTCATCGTGCTAGTATAAAGCTTTTGTTTAGACTAATGCACCTGTGCAACTGAAAATTAAGAAAACTGCCTTTGAAACCCCTTGATGTTGAATACTGTCATAAAATGTACACTTGATATTTACTACTATTTTCAGTGAAGTTATAAGCTCTCAAATTACATTAGGTCCATAAATGAAGAGAAAGTGAGCATATGATGTGCAGCAATAAAGTGAACTTCTGCAGATGAATTAATAAGAAATTCTTACCCAATAATTACCCAATATTTTAAGTCCCTCAGAGTCACCTTCAAGCAGTCAGAAAAATAGGAAAAAAAGCAAAGCCCTTGTGATCATATTATTATATTCTTCTCCCATGAGGAAGGGACTGGCTGGGCCATTCAGAGACTCTCTAAATTAAAACCTATTAGTTCTTGCAAAACAAACAAAGAACGGAACAAACAAACAATAAACAAACAAACAAAAAAACAACCCAGAAAAACCCACCCTCCTGAAATTAGAAGACCTTACAGAACATGAAGAGCCCAACTCTTTTGTTAAAACAAACAAACATGATTGGATTGCCCAAGAAAGAGCTGGAGAAATTAAAAGACTAGCTAAGAAATCACTGTTCCGGAGAGCATCCTGTGCTACTCTTTAAAGTAAGAACCAAAATCTGTAACCCTAGGGTTAGAAAGAAAGGATGTTTGGAAATTGTAACAGAGTAGAAAGAAAATCACACCCAGCTGGAAGATCAGTGGAGACTGTCCCCCTTTTTGAAGAAGTCAAACATGTCCAAGACCTGGTGGGGGTTACTGCTGCAGCCACACAGGAAAAGGAGCTGCAGTGAGGGGAGGTGAGGGGTAGCAGAGACCTTAACAGTAATGGGCGGTGGGAAGATCAAGATTAAAGATCACTCTGGGTGGCAAAACACCTCTCAGCACACCAGCCCAAACTGGAAACTCTCCGATACTGAACCCCTACATCACAGTGCACAAACTGGTAACAGTTTCTGTCTCTTCCTCCATCCCCCTTTTTAATCCTAGTAGGAGTGGGCATAGACTTGACATGATTAGATCACAAAAAGGGGACTGGGAAATGTTTTGCAGAGCCCCAGCCTGGTAGCAGTGTTTCACAGCCATAACACAAATACCCCAGCTCCCAGGCACCAGACTATCATGGGTGCAAAACTCATGACGGTGCTGTCTCCGGGCCATGGTGTGAAACCCTTGGAGGGGACTACCCCAGCTCACTGCAGGCAGTGGGAGAAGCCTTCAGTGCGACTTTGCCCTCTCCCGCTTTCCTGGTGACAGCATCAGTGCTATACACAGTGCTAATTTGATTGATAGGAGAAAAATAAAACCAACTGCTTTACCAAAGGAATAGTTTTCTTAAAATCTTGAAATAATGAAAAAAGGTTATTGGAAACCATTATCTGAGAGGAAAAACCATAATTTTGGCTAACCTGATCAGTCAGAGCATCAGGCTGCACTGTCTAGAAACTGAAAACTGTTAAAGAGACAGACAGATGGTACTGTAGTAGATGTGGATTCACTGGGCTTTGGGTCTTTTTATCTTCACTTGTTGATGACTTTCTTGATGACTTGACATTCAACTGAGTTCTGGATTGACACAGAGAAGCTCAGAGAATCCCTGAATTAAAAAAAATAATCTGCAATGTGAATGTAATCTAGGCCATGCTCCCCATCAACACTTTTTATATATTCTGGCTAAGAAACAAAGGCTGTTTTTCATGCTGACTCCACTGTATGACTGTATGACTCCTGTGCTTAGAGTCTTTCTTTGTTTTCGTTATCTCTGTATTATGTTCACTGCAGCTACTGAAGATTACTGATCTGTACTTTTCAGGTAAGATCTGAAGCTGGAGCAAAATTTAAAGCTATGCCATCAACTGCAGTGTAACTCAAGCATGTTGTGCTTGAGTAAGTGGAGACATTAGGCTCTAGTGTTACAGAAGGATCAGAGCTTACAGTCCTGCAAAACATCATTTGATGCATGCAGTGAGTAAACATGACACCATTTCTCAGCTGGCTGATTTGCTAATGTGGAATATATATCACTAAAATAAGTGGAAGCAAAGCACAGACCGCTGGAGCCAGGTAGCGTCAATTGGACAACTTCACAGAGCTGAAGCAAAATTAAAGGCATCCAACCAAAGGGATATTGACTGAACACACACAGAGTTGCCAAACCTTCAGCTGAAGGTAGGCAAGTTTGGTTTTTATTGCTTCTGGGTTTCCACTGCTTTTGCTTTCATACTGCAAAACCTGGCATCTACTCGATAGGTTAAAGCTCAATAGGTTAAAGCACAGGCACAATCTTTGTAACGGCTGAACGTGTAATGAGAGAATGTAATATTTCACCCTGTACTAACCTTGCTTCATTTCCACTTCGTTTCCCCTTTCTTTGCTTCATTTGTGTCATCTTGATTTCTATCCTGTGACTGTTAATTTGTAGATGACTACTCTATGTTCTTGATATGTTTTCTGATGTGGAAGTATCTTTCAACTGCAAAGCTCTCCCTTTGGATTGCTTCTCTGTGGGGAGTTATTTCTGGTGTGTCATTGCATGCTGGTACAGAGACAGATGTAATCTTTCTGAGAATTCAGAGTGACAGCAAACATACATATAATCTAAATTTTTAATGTCTGATCACACTGCTCCTGATAGAGTTAGGCACTGAAAAACAACCTTAACTTGCAACATATATGTAGACTATGGATTGATAGGAAGAAAGGCAACATGGTCTTTTGAAGGGTTGCAAAGGCTTCATATTCAGGCGTGTGCCAGAAAAACCATACTGATAGTTAAATTAAAATTGATATCCCCATGAGAAATATCCCAGCGAAGTAGAATTGTGACTCAATGTTACAAATGTTAATTTTCCTAGGACCTTAAATAGTAACAATGCTAGTATTTAGTTATATTTGTATTATAAAAATTCTTATGATTTTCAGAGTAATTTGAGTCTATCATCAAACACCATCCATAAAACAGTATTAAAAACAGAATTAAAGTGCGTTTTTACTAACTAATCATTGAGTTCCTACCTAACTGCTAGTGGAGAAACTATACTACAATCCGCATAGCCATTTCAAGCATAATACTTCAACTGATGATATCAATGTGAGCTCCACAGTAGGAACAAAGTCAGAATATGCATTAAAGATTGCCACTCTTGATTAAGATTCTTTGAGTAGTCAGAAAGAAACATTTTGCTTTCTAACTGAATCTTTTACCATTTGAGTATGTTGAAATTTAATACAGGCTATTTCAAACTTGAGCTAACCTGATGAAATGTGAAACATGAATCAGTTTAAGAATTCAGAAGACCCTAAACTTATTGCAGACATATCAATGCATTCAGCTGTACTAATCACCTCCAGCGCTTTTTGCTGAGCACTTGCAGTAAAACTGCTTTTTGTACAAATGAACTTCGTCTTTCAAACTGTCCAAGGTTTGTTCAAAATTACCTTCAAGTGCAGGTTAGGATTTCTTCTGCAGCTTTTCAGTACCTTGGCTCCCCCTCCTGTTCATTTGGTGTAAGCAATAAACTGACCAAATAGTGCCAGTCAGAAAAGTTTCTCAGCACGTACCATGATTGCTTTTTGGAAGCGTGTTTCTGAGACTCACAAAACAAGACTATTTCTCAGGTATCCATGTGAAGGACACAATCCTTGTTCAATACATAAGAATAGCTGGGTCCAAAACAGTGGTGTATACAAAATAATTAAATAGAATATAATTGTGTGAAGGATAGTTAAAAAAATAACCCTTTTCAGTGAATTTTTTAAAAAAAGTTTTTAAACAATGAAAAAGGCAATGAAAGAAGGATTTCTCAAGTAAAGACATTACCTGGAAACTTTAAAAAACAGTCTACTCCAGAGTTAAGAGATGTGTAAATTAAAGAGTACATTTGAATAGTAAAGTACAAGAAGCTGCCTGCAGTTCAACCAATACAAAAAAAGTGTAAATTGTAACACTAATACGTAAAATGAAGAAGAGAAAGACCAGATGGGTAAGCTAACCAGCGATAATTTGTACATGAGAATTAGAATTAAAATCATTCACTATGGCAAAAAATTGTGGAATTGAAAATGTGGTACCTTTCCTTTAAAAATAGCACTAGAAGAACTCCAGATCTAATATCAATAGCAAGTAAACTGACAGAATAATTGGAAATAAAATGACAGAGTCCTGTAGGAAACATGGTAAGATATGGACAAGTCTGATTTCCATTCCTTTCTGTTCTCCAAACAATGAAACAGCGAGTGGAAGGAGAAATGCAAGAAATGCTTTCAGGGAAAGGCTGGTTACAGTCAGCATAGGCACATCCCTGCAATGAAACCTGGGTAAGAGCACCAGATTCTTGAGGCTACCAGTGACATGTAGGTGACACCAATGATATTTTTAAAATTCATTGTATGTGTGTGGTGCATTTTTCCTACTTGTCTGGAAGCATTACACATCAGGGAATGCTAACATCATCATGCTGCATCTCACAGGTAAAAAAAAACAATGTGAGACATAGTGCAGGTAAAAGCCACATAAACTCTTACCTGCTTTAGTTAGATCTATTAAAAATTTAGAATTAAAAAAGGTCAATAAAAGGCAATGTCACATAGATTAAGAACCATCAGACATCTTAAAAAGAAATTGTCACCAGACAGTCATGACTGAATGGGGACATCAGCAGTGAATTTCTGCAGATTATTCTAAGGATGAGAACACTATTTGATGTTTCCATCAACAGCTTTTGAGTGCTTATGACCAAAAGACTGGCAGTGTGGTAAGACAGGGACAGCACAGTCTTACATACAAAAGTATGTTTTAACACATGGAGAATGAGGAAGGGGAAGATGCATCAGGAGAGTTGGGTGACTCTGAAAGGAACAAGGCAGGGACTCACATTGCATGAGTAAGCTGCAATGAACGGCGTTAATGAGATGTAAAACCAGCAGAGTAATGACTTCTGATCTCCACTGACAGGTTTATTTTTATCCAAGGCTGTTTAAATTTAAATGCATAAACAACCTGGAAAGAACACACCTTCTCCCCTGCTCCAAGGTATGTGTTTTGAACACTATGCTATAGTTAGCTTCTCCTTTGCTCTTTTTCTTTCTGGCTCTCCTTTTGCATAATGACAGCTCCAACAGAGGTATAGAACATCTTCTTCCCAGCACACATATTCAGTTTGGCGGATAATGCAGCCTTCTGGGAATTTGGGGATGTGAATCTGTATCCTGTCAGAGAAGCAAACATGTTATTCACAGCTCTCACCTCCTGTGAGAACTCTAACCAGAAACTAATTATTCAAAAAGTGACCATCGTATTTTCTGTATTTCAGATCGAAAGAACAATCCTGGAAAAAAACATGCAAGTACTTACATGCAAGCTCTGAATCATGAGCAGCTGGCGATAACTACCTGGAGTCCTGACTTAGCCATTACAGCGCTGGAAAGGGACAGGATTTCACACCCTTCCCCAGGGTTAACATTTCCTACTGCTACCTCTGGGCTGCTCCCCTCCCAGAATAACCTGGTTTTCAGGACATCAGTTTGAAACAGTTCAACTCATCCTATACGCAGTTACACATAGAATTCTGTTGGCTTTGACCCTGGAAGAGTTTTTAGGATGTGTTTTAGGTATAGGCAAATGGCAAGGCTTACTACAAAGGTAAATGTGGGCACTTTAATGACCTTTGGTATACATGAGAGACTAGAATATCTAATAGTTCTTAACTACTAGCTGTTTAATTTCTGTTATCCCCCATAAGAGAAGTATAATATATCACATTTGTTTTGGATCACTGATAACTGTATTTTATACCAAAACCGGAAAGCATTATATAATCCCCCACAAGACTAGACTATTAAAATGAACAGATCTTTAACTGATTATCTACAATTGCGTGGATGGCTATGAATGGAACTTTCCCAAATTTAGCTGTTTGTAGAGCAATTACACTTCACTAAATAAAAAAGAGCTTCTGTATAACTAAATGTCACTGGGATGCAAAAATAACTTCTATAATTTTAAAAGTATCCTACCTTTTTCATTTTGGTTTTGAAAAGTCATACTGTGAAAAAGTATACTTTTGAATTTTACCTTTTGTCCGGTCTTTATTGACATTGACAATCTTCATGCATTTGCGTAACTACATGTGAAAATATAACAAGATCAGTTTTAAAGGCATGTCCCATCAAATCTGTAAACTCGTAGCCAAGAACCATTTTTATGGGATGGTGCAATGTTTGGCAATGGTGCCTTGATTCCCTAATTTGGAACTGTAAAGGAACTACTGAAATACCAAAGGTCTAAACTTGTATCACTATCAGAAAGAAAAACTTGCTACTTCATAAAACAAAGGCAAACCCCACTCACCTACTCTGTAACACTAGAAATCAAAGAACTAAAGCTTGATTCCACAACCAATCCGGACACCTCTCTCCCACTCTCCAAAAAACCCACCCAGGCACTTGCATTAATATTTATCTCAACAAGTGATAATCTAACCTTCTTCCATTTCAATACTCTTCCTTTGCTGATCCACTACTAGAAATACTATAGTACGTATCTGTCCAGTGGTAAACAGCTACAGCAAATCTTACAAGCTGTTGTTGTCTAGGGCCGTATGCATAAAGGTGAAATTTTAAAGGTCAGAAGGGTCTCTTCCCCAAAATGGAAACAAGGATGCATCCCCAGTCTAGAATTAAAAAGTTCAATCTTCTCCATCTTCAATGGTTATGTATAAGCTGCACTCGTCTTTGTACCAAGGTCTCTGAGCTACAGACAGATAGAACAAGACAAGCTAAGTTGTGTCCCCTACTTACTTTGGACAAAAGATCACTCTGCTTTCTCCTGAAGGAGTTTTTCTGATGATGGGTAATTTAACTTTTTGTAAGTTGTTGCTTGTGCAGAATTAAATGCCACCTTACTGCAAAATTCTCTTCACTACAGTCCATTTCCTCTCCAGCTCAACTAGGGAAGAAGAGCAGCTTGGAGATCACAATTTCTTTTTTCATCTCATAAAGGTGCTGCAGAACAGAAAGTGTCACAAGTCTCTCCATGCAATCCACCATAGTAATTTCAGAAGACTGTGGAGCTGGGTAAAGGTTACATTCTGTCTCTGTGACTGCTCTATCAGGATTTTGGCACAGTGAAAGCTAAGTTCTGCATAGCCATAAAGGTGCTATGATGAACATCACTTCTGAAAATTAGAACAGTCATTCACTACTACAACTTGAAAGTATCCCTTAACAAGCTTTTAGTAAAGAAGCTGCTGTTGGTTAATATTAAGTCTGCCTTTCCATTTGCAGGGAATGCTGCTTGCACATTTAGTTTGAAAAGTCACAAAATGTATGGTAGCAACCATTGAGACAACTTTTTAGTAATCTTAATTCTTCTCACTTCTCACTCATTAATTCTGAACAATAGCTGTTTGCAACTCAGTCATTAAGCACACTATTTACTTGACAAAACTCAAACTCAGCCAATGTTACAGCACAGCTACAGCTTTTGAGCTACTTTTTAGTTTTCTCCCATCCCACCCAGGAAAAAATAACAAAAGTGCTGTTAAAGAGAACACTAGTGGAAGAGCTTAGCTGTGCTAGTTCTAGTCCACAATACTTTCTAACCTTGCCACACCTGTGCCTCTCAGACCAACTCCATTAGCACTTACTTTTCTTCATGCTGAGCTTTTCCTTGTCTTGTTTCCTAATGATGTAAACTGGATGCCCAACTTTTCCTCTACATTCCCACTGTTTTTCACTTAATTTCAGACACATACAGCAAACAAGACTTTAAATTTTTTTAATTTACAGTATTGATTACTGAGTTATGGCTTACTGTTGGTACACAGTAAATACATTCATCTGAACAATTAACTTAGTATGAAAAAAAATGCAGTTAAAACATTAAAAATACCACTTTACACTGCAAAACAGAACCTTCAGAAGTAATGACATTGGCTACAGCCAGGCACAGAGAAAGACTGTTTCCCTTTAGTCTACCAGTGCATTCATTCCTCTACCCCTTCATCTGAAATTGCCTGTAACAGTAGATTTTAGGTGAACGCTTCTGCTAAATTAGGAAGATTTAACAACTCTCAACTTGGTCTTTGGCACTTGTACGTCCAGAACAGGAAGTTTCTCTGTTCTATTCATTACACTAAGAAGGGCTGTTTTCAGAAGATTTACTGAACAAAGGGTTTCAGTAACATTTAAAAAACTGAAGATGTTTCTGAAGGGGAGTTATACTCTACTGGTGCATGCCGCTGTCAAGTCTGGATAAATTAGGTAACATGCTTCCCCTAGATAAAAGAAAAGTGGCTGGGCACAACTGCCATTTCACAAATAGGATTTAAGTCAGATGAAATGCATTTTTATTGCAAGCTTTAGACAGATCAATATATACCACAACACCTAGCACTGATTAAACTTAGAAAAATATTATCTTTTTTTTTTTGCCTTTGTCGTTTTGGTTTTTTTTTAAAACTTTAAAGTAATGTAAAAGAAGATGTATGGTGGAAGATGCCAAAAACCACCCTGCTTTTTAATCTGGAAGAGTTGGGCTGTCAAAGCTATTATGCTGCTGACAATTACTCAATTGATTATTTATAGATTTTTTTTTTTAAACAATGAAGAGGCAGGAAATGTTTATTTATTTTTTTAATTCTATGAACAAGTATGACTGAACATTATAGTAATTTGAATCAACCCAATTACATAGTTTCCATTAAGTTAATGGCTGCCAAACAAGCATGTACTCCAGTGACCCACCGTGAGCAACGTTATCTGATGGGTGAGACAGATTTTAAGGTTAGACACAGTACATGTAAAAATAGAAAGTTTAAAAACCAATCTCATCACAGACATTTCCATTGCCATTTCCTTTGTGAAATAAATAAGGCAGCAGACAACTTTTACTTTGAAGTGGCCTCTTTGAGGTATGCTATTAAGTCTGCCCTCTCAGACTTCTTCTTAATACCCGCAAAAATCATCTTTGTTCCTGGGATATACTTCTTTGGATTTTCCAAATACTCCATCAGAGTATCCTCACCCCAGGTGATACCTAGAGGGAAGAAAAAAAACAAAACAGTGACTTCAAAATGACAAACACATTTATATTCTTGTCCTCCATATTACTTTACTTTTGGCAGAATTCAGTACTCTAGAACTATCACTGAGAACTGAATATTTTTGTTCCTAGTAACTCAGAAAAGCAGCTTTAAGTTTACCTTTATTCTTATTAGCATCCGTGTAAGAGAACCCCTCAGCTTGTCCAGTCTTGCGTCCAAACAGGCCATTCAGGTTGGGTCCAGTCTTGTGCTTGCCTCCCTTTTCGACTGTATGGCACTGAGAACATTTCTGGACAAAGATCTTCTTGCCCTTCTCAATATCTCCCATTTTTAGTACTAGACCAAGAACACACACAGAGGTCAGTATCGCAATTTCAAGGTCACCTATTCAACAGAAACTTTAAAAGTGTCCTGTTGGTTTACAAAACCATATATTTGGCCCATTAGTCTAGTAATTCTCCAGCACACTTTCTATACACAAGCTACAGATCCTGGGTTTGAAGATTAGCATAGAATCATTAGACTACATAAAAGGTATCAAGGTGATACACACGCTTGAAGAGCAGGAAAAAACCTTCCCTCAGCCAAAGTAATTGTCTCACAGCATTTAAACAGTATAGAGATAATTTTTGAAGAGTAAATTGAACACGACTTCCACATATAGTTTGTATAGGTATAATAGGAAAGTTTCCTAGCCATCAATAATCTTGCATAAAGGGACAGGACCGTTTGTATGTTTCTCCTTTTCAGCTGGAAAAGCGCGCCAGCACACATCACACTGGACGGAGCCGAGGGCGGCAGGCACAAAGCTGGCCTGCTCCCCTCTCGCCACGAGCCGGGATGCCTCCCGAGCAGCCGCCAGGAGCAACGCTATTTGCAGGTGGCATGGTGAGAGCACCCAAGGGCAACCGCACCTCCCAGCTCCGTCTCTAGCTCCGCGGAGGCTGACCTTGAAGCGAGGAGCAGGCTCCCGGCGCAGGGGGACCCTCCAGGCAAGCGACGCGACCCTGGCACGACCCCAGAGCGGCGGCTGGCGCCCTCACCCCGCAAGGGCGTGCGGACTAGGCCGCGCCACTCCCGACCTCGAGGGGCCGCCGGTAGAGCCCGGGTGGGCTGGGTCCCTCCCGCCTCCCCCCCGCCTCCCCCCCGCCTCGGCCGCAGCCGCCTGAGGTAGGGCCACTATAGGCCCCGCAGTGACCTTCCGCCGCACCCCGGCCACTTCCTTAGGCCGCGACCCCGGGCCCCCCCACCCCGGCCCACGGAAGCGGGAATCGCGCTCTCAGGCCAGACAAGAGCACCTCCCGCCCCTCACCCCCTCCCGCCCGGCTGCCTCACGGCCCCCCTCCGGACTAACGGTCCCGCCGGGCCACGGCGCCGGGCCACGGCGCCAGGCCCGGGCCCAGGCCCAGTCGGGCCCAGGGCCAGGCCGCGCGCACGCGGCTGCCCTGCCGGCTGCTGCCCGCACCTGCCTGGCTGGCCGCCCCGCTGACGCTGCGCCCACGGCGGTGACCACAACCCCCGTAACTCCCGCACCGTCCGGCGTCTGAGCCCAAGGACACGCCGTACTCCGCCCTATGTAAGCCGGTGTTGCCGCAACCAAGCCACGCCGGCACTCGGCCCACCCCTCCCGACTTGACAACCAATCAAGTGCCGCCCTGGGACCTCTGATTGGATACGACCCTTGTCCGGCAAGGTGTACGTCACGGCGCTGCAGGCTAGTGGGGTAGGTTGCGGGCGGCGGGCGCCGGGTTGCTTTCCCCCGCCCCCTCCCCCTCCCCCTCCCCGCGGAATGGCGTCAGACGTTACTCTGGTACGTACAGAACGACGGGGGGCGCGTGAGTGGGGGCGGGTTCTGGGCGCGTGCGCACAGCGGAAGGCGAAGCACAGATCGCGCAGCGCCCCGAGCGGCCTCCGACCTCAGCGGGTGGTTCAGGCGGCCGCGTGGCGGAGCGGTGGGCGGGGCCTGGGCCGTGACGTCGCCGGGAGCCTCAGTCCCTTCTCCCCTGGCGCTGTGGCAGCCGTTGGCAGCGGCGCTTTCTGGCACCTTCCAGGGGTGAGGGAAGGAGCCGTGAGGCAGCCGGGGCTGCTCGTGAGGTGAAGCCGAGCAAAGCGCTGCCCCCCGCCGTACGTGTCGTTGAAACTTTCTGAAGGGAGCCTAGAGAACAGAGAGGTGGAGCCCTCGCGGGTAGCAGAAGTGAGGTTAACCCCTCCAGGCCTGAGAAGGGCTGACCGGGAGCGCTGCCCAGTGTGCCGCCACGCGGAGCTGGAGGGGGAGCAGGGCTCGTAGGGTGCTAAAATTACACAGTTTTGAAGAAGATGTGAGTATTACAGAAGGAACCACCACAAGAAAAGAAGATGCCCCAGACATCTTCCCAGCAGTCTGGGCAGCATTGTGGTGCTTGAAGAGGATGTGTTGATACCCATACATTGTGAACTTCTAAACAGAATTTAAATAATGAATTTCAGACATTACTGCCATCTCACTCTCCTTGGCAAGGAGGAAGAAGAGCTGTTAAAAAAGCCTAGTGTAATAATGTCCAGTGATCAAAAGGCAGTGATGACAAGAGGTGAACTGTTTGTCTTAACTGTGCACATTGAAACTGAGAATTTCCCACTGTCTGGCATTTGAAAAAGTTTTTCTTCTGTGTGTGCTTTTATGCTGTGCTGGAACTGGGGTAAGTGTGCTTCTGTAATTTCCCTGTGGAGCAGTGCTCATTTGAAGTGCCAGCATTGGTGACAACCGTAAAAGACAACAAAAGATGTTTCTATAAATACATTAACAACAAAAGGAGGGCTAAGGAGAATCTTCATCCTTTACTGGATGTGGGGCTAAATGTAGTGACAAAGGATGAGGAAAAGGCTGAGGTACTTAATGCCTTCTTTGCCTCAGTCTTTAATTCTAAGACCAGTTGTTCTCTGGGTACCCAGCCCCCTGAGCTGGAAGATAGGGACAGGGAGCAGAATGAAGCCCCCACAATCGAAGGGGAAATGGTTAGCGACCTGCTACACCACTTAGACACACACAGGTCTATGGGACCGGATGGGATCCACCCAGGGGTACTGAGGGAGCTGGTGGAAGTTCTCACCGAGCCACTCTCCATCATCCACCAGCAGCACCAGCAGTCCTGGCTAACTGGGGAGGTCCCGGTGGACTGGAGGTTAGCAAGCGTGACGCCCATCTACAAGAAAGGCCAGAAGGAGGATCTGGGGAACTACAGGCCTGTCAGTCTGATCTTGGTGCTGGGGAAGGTTATGGAGCAGATCATCTTGAGTGCCATGATGCAGCACATACAGGAGGAGTAGATCATCTTGAGTGCCATGATGCAGCACATACAGGACAACCAGGCGATCAGACCCACTTAGTGGATGAGGGCTGTGGATATAATCTAACTAGACTTTAGTAAAGCCTTTGACACCATTTCCCACAGCATTCTCCTGGAGAAACTGCTTATGGCTTGGATGGGTACATTGTTTGTGGGTAAAAAAACTGGCTGGAAGGCCAGGCCCAAAGGGTTGTGGTGAATGGAGTTAAATCCTGTTGGCAGCTGGTCACAAGTGGAGTCCCCCAGGGCTCAGTATTGGGGCTGGTCTTGTTTAGCATCTTTATCAATGATCTGGACAAGGGGATTGAGTGCTCCCTCAGCAAGTTTGCAGATGACACCAAGTTGGGTGGATATGTTGATCTGCTTGAGGATAGGAAGGCTCTGCAGAAGGATCTGGACAGGCTGGATCAATGGTCCGAGGCCAATTGTATGAGGTTCAACAAGGCCAAGTGCCGGGTCCTGCACTTGGGTCACACCAACCCCATGCAATGCTACAGGCCTGGGGATGAGTGGCTGGAAAGCTGCCTGGCAGAAAAGGGCCTGGGGGTGCTGATTGACAGCCGGCTGAACATGAGCCAGCAGTGTGTCCAGGTGGCCAAGAAGGCCAATGGCATCCTGGTGTGTATCAGAAATAGTGTGGCCAGCAGGAGCAGGGAAGTGATCGTCCCCCTGTACTCAGCGCTGGTGAGGCTGCACCTGGAATCCTGTGTTCAGTTTTGGGCCCCTCACTACAGGAAGGATGTTGAGGTGCTGGAGCGTGTCCAGAGAAGGGGAACAAAGCTGGTGAGGGGTCTGGAGCACAAGTCTGATGAGGAGCGGTTGAGAGAGCTGGGGTTGTTTAGCCTGAAGAAATGGAGGCTGAGGGGAGTCCTTATCGCTCTCTACAACTACCTGAAAGGGGGTTGCAGAGAGGTGGGTGTTGGTCTCTTCCCCCAAGTGACAAGTGATAGGACAAGACGAAATGGCCTCAAGTTGTGCCAGGGGAGAGTTAGATTGGATATTAGGAAAAATTTCTTCACCGAAGGTGTTGTCAGACATTGGAACGGGCTGCCCAGGGAGGTGGTTGAGTCACCATCTCTTGAGGTATTTAAAAGACGTATGGATGAGGCACTTATGGACATGGTTTAGTGGTGGACTTATCAGGTTTAGGTTTACGGTTGGACTTCATGATCTTAAAGGTCTTGTCCAACCTAAACAATTCTATGATTCTAACATGAAGCAGGAGGGAATGTGGACAGGGTAAAAATACATCAAAGGTTCCTCTGATGGCAGAATTTTGCAGGCAATTCATAAGAATATTCAGCGAATTACCACTTCTTAGTTTGGAGAGAGTGCATTGTTTTCCAGTGTTCATGGTGTCTAGAGCATGAGACATGTATGTTTGTGTGGTTTCTAACATTTCATTGCTAGGTATACATGAATATTTTATTAATACACTCCTAAACTTTAACAATTAACACTGTAATCTTGACAGTACACTTACCACAATAAAACGAATTTGCTTAAGATATACAGCTAAATTCATATACTTCATGGGGAGTGAGGTAATATATGTGCAATGGAACCACTTTAAATTGGCATCTTGACTTCTTCTATTGTTTCCCAACTCAAATTATGTTAGACTCCCAGGATTATGGGGTTGACTGGAAAGATACTAGTTTAAAAACTGAAGGCATTCTCTGTTTCTTTTATTTGCCATTTGGTTTTGAACCTTCATGGTGCACTTCACTCATGTTTTTAGACTTTTTATCATGATTGTAAGGACTATAATTTTATTTAGTAAGTCTTCTGTGTCTTATATGATTCCAGGAGCCGTATGTATGTAGCTTAATATCACAAGACTCGTGATAAGACCCCATGTCTCTCTTTTCTTTAAAAGAGGAAGGAGCTGAAAGTACCTTTTAAGCTGCTTTAAGAAATTACAGTAGTGTAAATTCTTAAGCTTCTTTAAGCACTTGATGTGGACTGTTGCCCACTGATACCCATTTAAAGGTTCTTCCTTTCTTCACATTATGCAGACTTCAAGCATCTGTAGCTCTTAATTTCTGTTGAGTTTTGCCTTCTAAATATGTATGCTCCATATTGAGCATTGCATGTTGAGCTTCATGGTTAACCCTCCTGATGCATGTGGAGGGACACTGTAAGGAATGTTATTTTAATTTTTCTCCAGGAAGCTGTTTTTGAAAACTGTGCCGTAATTCAAGACAGTTGAGTCATTTTTTGTTAAACTTTTGAAATAAGGAAATAATGCTCTCAGGGAAAATACTGAACCTGCGAGGTTTTCAGCGCTAAAGATCAGTATACTAAAAATCAGTCTGTAAAATGAACTGTTGTCTTCTCTGCCTTACACCTGACCATGCAGATGTCTGCTGTGTGAGTGACTGCCAGCAGTCATGATGTAATACCCTTTCATGAAGGTGTAAATGATACAAGTGGAGTATTTGTGGATTTGCATACTGTATTGTTAGTGGAAGCAGAGGTTCTGTGTAATATAAAAATGTATTAATTTAGAAGATTTGTTTTCACCAGTAAGAAGAGGTATCTCAAATGGAGAGGACTTGACTTATTTGTTTAAGCCCATTTGGGTGTTACAAAGTGTGAATCTGGGGCAACACAGTGCTAAGAACTGGTCTGTAAGTAAAGTAGGAGGTGCAGGAAGTGGGGTCGTTTAAGGTGCCCAGTGTTTTACTTCTTGAAACTCTCTGTGGTAGGACAGACTAATAGTGAAATATTACCCTTCTCTCTTATGTATAGCATCTGTAGTGTATGTTATGTGTGAATCCCACACATGTTGTATGACTTTCTCTGTAGGGCAGAATATGTGGGACTTCCAGAGGCAATGCTGAAGACAAAGTCAGGGCTTTCCTGGCTTTGTGGGTTTGAATTGCTGGAGTAAACTAAAATGACTCAGGGCGCATTTTCAATGCACTATTACTTTCCCACATGTATTAACATTCATTAGACTGTTTGCCTTGGTGTGGTTTGCCTAGGAGGTTCCTATTTTAGTCTTTCAGTTATTCACTGTGGTAACACCTGAAATACTTTTGTCTTTTTACTACCTCAGACCGTTACACACTGGAACAATAGTTATTTTGCAATCAGAATTATTGCTATGTCATTCTGTCCTGAAGGAAGGAAAAATAAACCAAATGTGTGACATCCAATACTAAAGGAAACATGGCAAAAAAGCCCACCAGTTCTCTTTAAGAGGTGCACTGCAGAGAAAAGAAGAAAGATGGGTTTACGGGCCTGGACTGGAACTCAGGAGAACATTTTTTTTTTTTCCTCAGTTCTGTGATAAACTTCTTGTTTGGTCTTTGACAAATACCTTAGAACCCATTTCTTGTGTTGAAATCATCAGGGATTAGGTGCTTGAGTACCTTGACCTCTTTTCTTCCTCTTACTGCGTGGAAGTGGGCCAAGCCTGAGCTGCTGCTAGTTATCAGCTAACTGTGCCAGTGTTGGTGAGTCCCTGATTTGTGCTGCAGTCATGGTGGCGTGAGCTGGTTTTAAGAAAGAGCTTGAGTCATAAATCTTACCTCATCACAAAACAGTACTGACTAATTTGCACTGTTATAATTTCTGAATTGTACTAAAGCTGTACAGAAGACTTACTTTTTTTTTTAATCTTTGCCTTTGAAATTGTTCAGGATAGAGGTTTATCTCTCCACAGTTTTTTCAAAGCCTAGTTTATCAACATGGAAGAGTGATTCTGGGCTGGGCTTGAAAAATTCTTGATGCTAGGGTCCTTCAAAAGTATTCTGGAGTGGCAAACATATGCTTTGAGGGTTACTTTTCAACACTGTTACAGTGCAAGTCCTGTCATTTGGTATATACTGGTGGCTTTATGTTTATTATGTCTTTTACAGGGCATTTGGATGGAAGACAGGAACCTGTTCACCCAAACAGGTGAGGAACAAAGATGGAAAACATTATAGACTGAAGAGTGAATAAAAATGCTCGATGACTGGTGTGCCTCCAGTCTTTGCTGCTTGCTGTGTTTTGTACAGTCTAAGACAGAGCGGGCAAATGTGCTACTGCTTGGAACAGCTGGAAAGGCAGAGTCTCTGAGATGCTGTAATTGCTAAGGGTCACTACATATTATGCTGCTTCTTATGACAAAGCTAAATTTGTGCATAGCATCTACTTTTATGTAACACTTGTTTGATAAAAGTCTTAGTTTTATTTTAAGCTCTGTTTATAGTAATTTCTTGTGGCAATGTATTTATGCTTTGTGCAGTTGTCTCAGACAACATTGTGATTATTATTTTTTTAAAAATGACAAGTGTTATATTGACTTGAATATCTGGATTGCATTCAATGCATATTTTCCATTATTGAAACGATAAAAGCTATTCTCAAATTAAAAAGAACTGCTGCTGTATTGTCACATGCCTATGTTATAAAGATAAAATGTTTGGGAGTGGGACATAGAAATATTTTCTGCACCCCAGGGTGCAGCATGGCAGTTGAAGGATTTGGTCTTAGCAGATGAAGGCGGGGCTTAGAGTTCTTTCCCTATCTGCTGTTCATGTGGTTTTGGAGAGTGAGTTTTGTAGGGCTGTGGATACAACTACTTGGCACTAGTGGAGATAAAGGGTATTCTACTATGAGAGGCTTCAGGTGAACAGAGAGGCTGAGAATTGCCCAGCCAGGATGTTGTTGTAGACTCCAGTTAGGCACAGGGTGAGGCAATGCTGCTCACCATTGCAGTAAGCTATCAAAAAAATGACAGGTAACACAGGCAGAGAGATCCAGCCAATCCAGCCAGTGTGCGAAGCAGAGCGGACAGCTGGAAGATTGCCAAAATATTTCATAGCTGAATCAATCACACAACCATTATAATGCCATGACTTACTGAATGATAAATTTACTGATGAGCTTAACAGGTGTGGGAATACCAAAGTACTTTGTCCGTTCTTTGATGCTGTGGATTTATGTCACAGGCATGGAGATTTATTTGGTAGCCATTTATTTTATGATGAAGTGTTCCCAAGACTGGTGTAGGTGGAACTCCCTGTCATTCCCGGCATCTGGCCTGTGGGGAGCTGGGTGGATTAAGAAGATCCAGGGTTCAGAGTCACTCTTCATCAATTTAAAATGGACACAGACCTCCAGCAGAGAACATTGACTCAATGCCTGTCTTTTCTATGTTGAGATACTGGACTGCCCTGCTCAAACATTTGTTCTAGGAGCTGCTTGTAGACTGATAGAGAGATGTCTAGTTATCTGTAGACTCACAGAAGAGTATAATGAGGCCTTGGACCTCAGTATAAGATAGAAGTCTGGGATACAACTTCTCTGTAATCAGTTCATGGTTTGAGGCAAGAAACACAACAGGGGCATCTTGTTTGGATGAGTTTAGAGGAGTAGTGAGTACATAACATAAATGCATAAAGCCAGGTAATTTGCAATGAAGCATGGAATAGCAAGAAAGGACTTCCAAATGCAATTCCAAATGTTCCCATAGTGAAAGTAGACTAAAAAGATAGATGATTCAAGACAGTAATTTAAAAAAGAACATTTTTGGACTCAAGGCCAAAGTTAGTTAAGTTAACTCACAAGGACATTAATGTTTGAAAGATTCAGGACCTAGCAATTCATCAGAAGTTCAAAGTTTCTTAAAAACATAATTTTGTTGCTTTTGGAAAAGAACTTTAAAATTAACTTCAGGGGTTCAAGAATTGAAAGACAAATAAAAAGGTATCCTTTTATTAAGTCCATTATGTTTTTAACTTTAAAGCTAGTCTCATGCTGTTGTGGAGTCTGCCACAGTTTACTGGAAAGCTTATAAAATAATAGAGGTATAATAAATGTCCATTGTCCGAGAGTGTGATTCCATCTCACAAAAAACATGCTACAAGAACAGTAACTTCTACTGGCTTTGATTTCTATTTTTAGGTGGCAAGTAATTGGTCAAAGCTACCACATTTTCAATTTTTTAAAAAATTATTTTTCTTTCTAATGAATCAAACATATGGAAGAATTTCAGCCATATCCTGTTTGGAGGGGATGACAATTGCCTACATTGATAATACATTTGCTTTGTGTATCTGTGGGAGCCAAAGATTACTGTCCTCTCATTTACATGATCAGTTGGGACATTGTCTTCTGAATAATCCAAGCTGTAGAGGAATAAGTACTTCTGCAGCACCTTAAATGAAGATATTGTTAAATTAGTCTCTAAAGCATCAACTTAGCCCTGAGAAAAGCTCCAAATTAAGACTCCTTTTGTAAGGAGATTTTTATGGTTGGGTCTCCTTTTATAATGATGATATGCTAATCTAATGTAATCTACTAAAACCTACACAGTTCTTGTGTTTAAGCTACAGGCGAGACAGGAGGACCTTTCATGAAATAAGAGCACTAGCATGGCCCCATGAGTCAGATGACAGTCTTAAAAAATAAAAGCTTTGCTTACCTTAGGATTTTCAAATGAGAAACCATTTATAACATAAGCAGAAATAAGGCCATAAACTGGCAAATTTAGCTCTATTTTCCCATAGAAATAAAAGTAGTGTGCTATGGCAGACTTAATGCTTTTAAGTGTATACCCAGTTCTCTGCAGAGCTACGAGGGCTCTGTGTATAGCAGCAGGAGGAGCTGTTGAATGTGAAGCCTGACCAAGTCATGAGACACGTGTTCATGATTCATAGATCTACAGGCCGTCTTCTTCATCGAGAGGAAATCACTGCTGCTGGTCATAGCACCCATGGGATGTTTTTGTCAGTGGAGAGGTGGGATTCCTCCCTTCAGAGATCTTATGCTAGTTTTGGTGCCTGTTGTGTCAGTTTTCAAGACTTATATAACAAGTAATCACCTGGCTGGTAGTTTTAGAATCAGATTTTAATATGCCAGCTTCATTGTCTGCTTGTTTTTACAAATGACTTTAGGAACGTGTCAAGTGTTATATCAGAGCAGATTAGTGGTTTAGCACCATTTCTGACAATGATCAAAGCTGGATGCTTTGCGGACACTAAAAAATGCCCAGGATGAGCTTATTATCCTAAAGCATGAAGTCTCAGAGCACTGAGAATACTTAATCCAAACTACTAGCACTGCAGATGTTTTTCTTATGCTCCTAGGATATGTCTCTCAGCCTTTTTTTAAAATTATATCAAGCTCTTTGCCTTCATCATATTCGAGGCAGAACACTGAACAAGTAGATTGGAGTGTACTTTGCAAGTTTCTTCTTTTGTCTGATGAATTTGACCAAACAAAAAGTCCCAGAGCTTTTTCATTCAGGGGCTTACAGATACATGGTACAAATGACTGATGAAACTTTTCTGTTATTTACTCATTGCTAAGTTGTAGCTTATGGTTTGGCTTTTTTTTTTTTTTGTTGAGTTTTTTGTTTGTTTGTTTGTCTGGAGCTTTTGGTTTGGTTTGGTTTGGATGGGTTTTTTTCCCAGAAAGAATGAGTTTAGTTTTCACATATCTTTCTTGGGGCATAACTAGTCCCCTGTTTTTAATAATTGTTGCTCTTTTCCAGACTTTTTTGCTTTTTGTTACTTAGGAAATGTGCTGAACAAAACTAAATGCAAGATACACAAGGATTATGAACTAACATAATATTCTGTCTTCTCTGCAGCTTAACATTAATCTCTCCTGAACGGTGCTAGAGGCAGAGCAAACAGTAGGAGTCTGCACTTACATTGGAATCATTCCTCCAGGAGGTAACAACTATTTAAAAACCCATTTGTGGTTGAGTTGTCTTCAACAGTTCTTTGCAGTATGTTTCTTCATACTTTTAAATTTCATCTGTTATTATGCTGCTCAGTTACTTTTGTACTAAATCCTCTAGATACTCTCCTGTACTCATGTCCTAACAAATGCATTAATCATCTCTGTTTTAAGAGCCAAAAGTCTGATTGTTTCCAAGATGTGTAAAGGTGGGATAGAAAGTGAGTATTCTCTCTTAATGGAAAGTAAGCTCTCTGACTCCTATCATGTAATTTTCGTTATATCCTCTTGGTAGCCACTGACCCCTTTGTACTCTGAATACTTTCACAGAAAGTAGTGCACTGCTGGGACACTGTGTCCTGACTGGCCTCCTGAAGATCTCATGCATGAATAAAGTAATTAGGGGGTTACGTTTCTGCCATGATTCTTTGCTAGTATCTATTCCTGTAAAGGAAAGTCCAGAGGATAATGACTAGCTGGAAGCATGGTTCTGTTTGAGCCATATGTTCAGTGTATGATCTTGGCAGTCTCCTGAACTCTGGCAATTTGCTTGAAAGGAGAGGGGAATATATCTGATCTCTTAATGGGACAGCTTAGAAGACTGCAATGAAAAAACTCTCAATGAAAAATACAAGGGCATTTTGCTCCCTCTTCAGGTCCTCTCTGGGAAACAACTGAATAATCCCTCATTTAATTAAGCAGTTAAAAAACCCAGTGAATGCCCATGTGCTGTTTCTGCTTCTTTAATTCCTACTTGGCTGCATCTCCTTAAGATATTCATTGAACCAATATTAGCTATGTTCCTGAATTTTGGGTAGCAGCAATATTAATCTGTCAGCACACAGAAAATAGCAATGTAAGCTTATTCTTTGCATTCTGTTTGCAAAGTCAGTTGCTAATCCATGAGATAGCTTTCCACTAAAGTTCCCTTTGCTGCTTTCTTATTTTCAAAAGGCTTTACAAAAATGATTTAAGATGTTTAAATATATTGCATTTGGGGACCTTTTTTGTTTGGTTGGTTTTTGTTCACACTTTTCAGGAACCCTAAACAGCTCAGTAAGCACAACACGGCAGCAGAGCTGTTCTGTCTCTGTCTCTTGCTCTTAGCTATTTTTATAACCACGAAGTTAATGCCCGCTATTAATCCTTAGCTACTATATTGACCACTTGCAGCCATCTAGGGCTAACTCCTAATAACAAAGCACATGTTTTGTGTAGCTTACCTTCTTCATTCTAAAACTCCTTCAAAGCCCTGCAGAGATTGCTAAATCCCATTCTCCCTCTACCAGTCTTCACTGCAGTTTAAGTACGGTCTCTGTGGCCTTTCCAGTTCTCTTAAACATTTCTGTCTTAGACAATGAGTAAAAAAGTAAAGGGAAGAGTCTCAAATAGGAGCCACAATAATTCTGACATAGGAATGTAGGCTTGGAGAGGCCATGGTCAACCTTAGAGCATGGAGGCTTTGGGAATGTGCTGTGCCAGACAAAGAGACTCCACAGCTCATGAGCATCATGTTTGTCCCTGTGTGTGCATGGTAGTGCTGACATTATTGGCATTTGACTCCCTGCAGAGTAGCAGGGAGTCCTTTTGACCTGGAAACTGGACAAAGGGCCTTATTGGGTCAGTAACTATGGTCCCCAGCTGTTGCTGGCAACTGTGTCATAAACTCCTTTCATAGACTGGTCAGGTCCATTCTGAAGCAGCCTGTTTTCTGATTCCCCTCCTCATCTATTGAAGAGCTATTCCTGAACCTCCCTGCTGTGACCGTTAAAAATAATCTTGTGATTCCCAGCCTAAGTTTATTCCCAGTCAGACGTAACGCTCATTTGTGAATCCATTTGGCCTGTAATGAACCAGCTCTTTCCGTAACCAGTGTTTATCCCACTAATGTGTTTCTCAAGAAAAGTCATGTTTTCACAGCCTCTAGATCAAGACAAGCTCTTCTAGTCTTCTCAAATAGGCTGCACATATCCTGGGCTACCCTAGCTGCTCTTCTCTTTACTGTTGAATTTATTGTGGTTCTGTAGGAAAGGACAGACAGTTTGTATTGAGATACTTTTTATTCGTTACTCTATTTTTAAAGGACCAAGGAATGTGTCAGTCAAAGAAACAGAAAGCATTGAAACCATAGAATTTGTGTCTCTTTCCCTCAGTAATGTTATCTCTGAGGTCTTTTGTTTCTCCTCTTATGGAATCATGAAAACATTTTTGTGCTGCTGTCTTAGAGAAGGAATGCTGCAGCTCCAGCAGTGCTGTCTGGTGCCGAGGAACCTCACAGCTAGGGATCAAGCAGTGCTGTCTGGTGCCAAGGAACCTCACAGCTAGGGATCAGGCAGTGCTGTCTCTCTTGGCCTGTCCTCTGGTCTCCATGCAGGCTGACATGCTTCTTAATGCCAAAGCTCGTGCAACAAAATTCTGCTTCCCTGTTTACATCCAGTGGTAAGCTTCGCTTACTTAGACTAACTGGGGTTTTCCCGTATCACGGAATCAAAGAATTATAGGGGTTGGAAGGGACCTCTGGAGATCATCTAGTCCAACCCCCCGCCACAGCAGGTTCACCTAGAGCAGATTGCACAGGAATGTGTCCAGACGAGTTTTGAATCTCTCCAGAGAAGGAGACTCCACAACCTCTCTGGGCAGCTTGTTCCAGTGCTCTACCACCCTCAAAGTAAAGAAGTTCCTCCTCATGTTTAGATGGAACTTCCTATGACCACGTTTGTGCCCATTACCTCTTGTCCTGTCACTGGCCCCATCCTCCTGACACCCACCCCGTAAGTATTTATAAGCATTCATAAGATCCCCCCTCAGCCTTCTCTTCTCCAGACTAAACAGACCCCAGTCCCTCAGCCTTTCCTCATAAGAAAGATGTTCCAGTCCCCTAATCGTCTTTGTAGCCCTTTGCTGTACCCTCTCCAGCAGTTCCCTGTCCTTCTTGAACAGGGGAGCCCAGAACTGGACACAGTACTCCAGATGCGGCCCCACCAGGGCAGAGTAGAGGGGGAGGATAACCTCCCTCGACCTGCTTGCCACACTCTTCTTGATGCACTCCAGCATGCCATTGGCCTTCTTGGCCACAAGGGCACATATTGATCCAAATGTCTGGGCTTGAATTCTTCGTAGGAAAGGGAACATGCAGATTTTGGAAGGGATTCAAGTTCAGGCCTTCCTGAAAATTGCCCCATGTACAATGCTTCTGTTTGCAATCTGTCAGTGATTTTCTGAAGTTTGTTTATTGGCGGCCTTGTATCCAGATAATGAACTTTCTGGTAGCATGTCTGAGACAGAATGGCCTGCTCTTGGCTCACATCCCATTTCTGGTCTGTGCTTTCTGTCACTTTATGCTGCTGACCCCGACTGGCCACTGTTTTTGTTATACTCAGCGTTGTGCCTGAGTAGCTGGCTCCAACAGTAGCAACCCTGCATACAGGCGGGGGCATCTGAGGCCTGGAGGAGTACTGTTCTTGCAGAATTGATTCATGGGGATGTTGACCTTGAAATAAAAATGCAGTGCACTCTTCAAGAGGTCTCCCTTGTGAGAGACTAGCCAGAAATGTTTCCTTCTATATGGAGGAAGTAACAGGATTTACACTGTCATCTAAGTCTCTTATTTTAGCAGGGACTGCTTATTTTAGCAGACCATTCCCTGAGACTAGTGAAGTGGCTCAGTTAGGGGTCTCCCAGGCAAAGGGAAGCATCCCAGACATTCGTTAATGCCCTGCCACATAGGGAGCTTCGAGTCAGTCTTTATGCTTTGGAAAAGAAAATATTCTGTTCCACCCCAATGCATAAGATATAAATGGGTATAGATGTCTTGTGCTCTCCTTTCTTCTGTAAGCATCTGTCTTTCCATTTGTGGTCTTGTAAGCAATATGATAGTATAAACTGTGACTTGCATTAGTGTGTTTTTAACTTCTTTTAGGTACTGTTGCAAGTGGGACTGAGGATGCTCACTGGCATGTGGCTTTTTAGCTTTCTCAACCACAGTTTGACCTACTGCTTGAATACTGTTACCCTGTATTAATCATTTGTACTGTTCAGGCTTCAGAGACTGGTGCAGAGTCAAAGCTGCATTGTATAGGAAATGTTCAAACATAAAGTACATTTGAGTCTTATAGCCAAAGAATGGACAGTTACTGTGCTGAACAGTCTGAGTGTTTGATATTTAACATATGTATGCTTTAAGTGAAATAATGTTGTTCAGATAAATCAGCATGGCCCCGGGTAGGCCTCTGCCGATCACACGTTGGAAGCCAGAGGGCAATAAAACTGCTCAGTTTTGAATTAATGTAAGCTGCTAGTTTGGATTTTCATTTCCAGAGACAAGCTGTTGAAAGTGCTCTTTAAAGTGTTCATCATCAGAAAGTGAAACATTTGTTTCTTCATCACACTGGAGAAAAAGCTAGATAACTTTTCCATTTCAGATACAAGGATTCAATTATCAGAAACTTGTAAGTGCCGTTTCGAAAGGGATTTCCTTACTTGGTTTTTTTTTTTAATCCAATAGAAAAAAAGCAGGACAATTTTGGGACTTCTTATCCAGGAACATTTTTGGACTATAAGAAAATGACAGCATCTTACTTAGTTGCCCTGCTTCTTGTATGTCTGTGCAGTTTGAACCTGGAAGTGCTGTAAAGCCAGCAGTGCTGTAGAAGGGTGAGCAGGAATCCATTCCTTCTGTTTTACCTGCAGAATTGCTTAGTCAGTTAGAATGAATTAGACCTGTGTATGTACTCTGCATGACAATGTGCAGGTTTCGCTGAATGGTTTAAGCCATTAAAGGTAATGATGCATTAGCAAAAAGCAGCCGAACTTGATTTGCTATGCTTGTATACCACGTTATGCTTCGTTTGCATGAGTAGCATTTAATACAAATAGTATCTTTTTGCTTTTATACAGGCCAAACAGAATATAAAAATTATTGAAGACAGTAAACATGGAGTTTTACAATACAGTTTTATACATTCTTTAGAGTAAATCTTTGCATTAAAATAGAACTTGATAATGTTACTGATGCACACTGAAGGAAGAAACACAAATCACTCATGTAAGTGGAGGAGGACAAATCATAGAAACTCTGCCAAACTTAAACTGGTATAGTTAGTAAGGAGGCAATAGTCTGCAGTGGTAATAGGTTACTTATCAAATACACAATGTGCAATAAAGACAGTAAGTTGATGAGTTCAGTGGGGTTGTCCTGATTAACACCAGCTGAACATCTAGCCACTATGTTTCAATCTCTGCAGCGCTGCACCATTTACATGAGAGCTGCCAACTCGTTTTATGGAGACTGTTACTCATACTTCTCAAGGCAAAAGGTTGCTTGAATTGCTGTCATGTGTTGGTGGCAACTTTAAGATAAAAAATAAGCAGATAATCACAATAACTTTCCCCCTGCAAACCCTTAACAAGTCTTTAATCCATTACAGAAATTCTGTCGACCAGCTGTGTCAGGACTGAGTTAGTACACTGAACTTTTGCCTCTATTTTAGAGCGAGCCTTGCCCTGTGCTTAAGTATTATCAAAGGGAAGGCTTAATTCTGCCAGCTGAATCTGGTAATACTCTTGCCAGTATTACTCGTGGTGGAAGCATAAGATTCTTAGTAAATGCAGTACTTACTAGTTCCATGTCTTCACCTAGTTCTCCAGTTCACCTGCCAACTGCTTTCATGTGATAGTTATCCAGGGTAAGGGGATTCATAGGACCTCTTCCTTAATGGAGACATATTTTATTATCACACATTTTTATTGGTTAGGAAAATCAGAATTAATGCACAGTCCCCCTGAAAAATCTCAGATAATTTACAGGTTTTTTGGCCTTTGTTACTAAATGACAAAAAATGAATTTCTTAGAGAAATTTAGGGGCTAACAATTTTGGTGTTTCATTGCTATCCCAAGTAAATTAACTTAACAAAAAATGCTTACCTGTGAAGTCCCAACTGTACGTTGTGATCACCAGAGCCCTTTCAGTGTTTCGTACCATATTGGTTGTTCTTGGAGAGAGGTTATGTTTTAGGTCTTTAGAAGTGGAGGTTGGGGCCACTATCTTTGGTGGATTTGGATAGTATATTTGGTCCTTTCTTCAGCGAACTTAGGAAGCTGAAGGATAAGAAGAAATAGGTAAGGTATAAACCAAATATGTGTGCTGGATGGAAAAGACTATTTTAAAGGTTTGAAATAACACATGTCGCATTGCCCTCCCCTCCCCCAATTATCTGTTTAGTAAATGCTAATAAAGTAAAAATGTGGTGGAAAAATGTCTTCAGTACAGTGTTAGTATTCAAGTGGAGGATTCAGCAGGTACATAATTCAGCTGAACTCAATTCGAGTAACTTGGAATCAAGTTCTCCATGGTAGCCATACCTAGGCAGAATATTATGTGCTATATGAGCTTTCTTTTGTGATCACAGTTATAGACTGCCTTAAAATGGACTGTCACTTATTGTTTCCCTTGCCACACCCATAAGACTGTGTGTCTACAAAGGCTGTATCTTTCTTTGTTCACTACTTTTTTTTTTTTTCCTACACTATTCATGACTTTTATCTGTCATCAAACTTCAGGCTACATCCCTTTGGGAAGAGAACTAGTGTTTAGCCAAGCTGAAGAATAGTAGAAACTTGATCATTCATGAACAAATTCACTCTTCTGTTTTATGGACCAGGCCAGTCTCCATCATTACACTGAGGAAGGCAAGGTTGGAGTCAAAGACCATCCACAAAGAGGATGTCTGTTTTCTTGAAGACATGGAAATAGAGATACCAGCCTGTCAGTATGTTGGCAGGACTTGTGGAGAGGTAAGGACGAGCAAAGTTCTACTGCTGCCCAAACCCGTTTCTTTGAAGGGCTGCAGAGCGTAATCTGGGCATCTGAATGAAGCTCCCTCTGCCCCAAATGTATGGTCAGCAGCTATTATTGCTTCTTCTTGTTCTTCTTTTATCTCCAGAGCTATTTGGCTAGGTCCTATGAGAGCTAGTTAGTACTTGAAGGACTTCAATCACAGGGCAGCCTGCTAGTTTATATATTTATATATTTATATATTGCTTTTTGCTCTTGTATGTGTGATGCCTAATTCATGGTCTGCAAGTGTTTGGAACAGTACAGGAGCTCTCTGTAAAAATGTCTCCCATGGAAGAGATGCAGAGAAGTTTAATTAAAAAAAAAAAAGGTGGCACTTTGCTCTTTTCTGTATGAACTATGTACTTGGAAGTATGTGTGCTGTCCCGGACAGTGCACAGCCTTTTTCTGGGAGTCAGAGGGAGTACTGACAACTTCATGACTACATGGGTTACCTATAGGGGAAATATTTAATATGTTCTAATGGAACACCATTGATCAGAATGACAGATGGATCTGCATTTTAAGCTGTAGACATACGTTCACTATAAAGGCAGGTATGCTGGTGGAAGAGGTTCTTTCTGTGAGCTGCTGCTAATGTCTCTTCTACCTTGGTAGACTGACCTCATGGATCTGCAGACAAAACTCATCTTCACTCTTTTGGTATGAAATCAGCAGGGTTAGATCGGGTCACCCATTTAATCAGCATAAGTTAACCCAGCTGTCTTTTTGGAAGCACTCAGTGTGATTATCTACACCACCAGATCTGTCTCAGGCAGAGAGGTGGTGACAAGAAGCTGAGGGCTGGATCTTATACCAGATAAAGCTGACTCTGCAGAGAGCCGTCTATCTATGGCCAATTGCAGGAGCTCTGGATTGATTCACACACCAGCAGGGAGGATTCTTACTGCATTTTCTGTGCATGATTTTTAAGAACAGCAACAACAAACAATAAAGCTTGATGAATTGTGAAGCTGGCTTTGTACTCCTAATGTCACCATCAGAGGAATAACTGAGTGCTACTAGATGTCTCATAAAAATGCATGCTTGGAAGAGCTTAATTTCCAACCTTGGTTCTATCACTGCTTTTTCTCTCCAGTCTTTCTGCCTCAGTTTCCCTATTTACCTCACAATGATGTTGTCAGCATTAACGACATAATAGCTACTCTGAGTTTTGTAAAGGTGAGATGTAGAAAAGGCACAAAGCTTTTAAATACAACCTTCCAGTGGTAAAAGTCACCTGAGTGTGGTCTGGGTTATCTGTACTTAACCAGAGATTTCTCCTTCAGTCGCTGAGAACTGGAGTGTCCTGATCTCAGAGGAAGTCAAACCATATGGAGGGAACAGCAAATGAAGTTAAGGTATTTTCTAAGTGGCAGTGGTAGCTGCCCCCTTAGCTAGTAATTCTGAACCTGCTAAGCTTTGCTGGAAATAGGTCTTGGCCTCCGATGATCCTCCTATTGTGCAAAAATAGGCTCTGTAAGCCCACCTCCACACATGATTAATGTTTCTTAAATTGACCAATGATCAATGAAAACTGACTAAAAATGACTACTTCTAGCATTACATATTCTGTTGAAAGATTTTGGGTTTGGATGGATGAATATGCCACTAAAAATGGCTCATGTACCCAGTTATATATGTAACTGTAAACACTGTGCCGATGACTGCGAATGGCAGCTAATTAGTACTAATTGACCTCCTACTTAACATTATCAGCTTTTACTCTGCTGAAAAGCTTCTTCTCCATGCCAGTGCATGCTTTTTCTGCTTCACACAGTTATTGCCAAACCCTTCCTGGCAAGCACTGCCATGGCACACAGAGGTGCTGGCTTTCTCCTATCCCAAATTCCCCATAACCCTGTGTGGTCAGCAGCTGCCAAGGACTCCTCATTAGTTCATGCAGGTCATCTTTAAAGTCTTCGAAAATGAAGTACCTGTCAAAATCCCAATGTAGTAGAATGCCTCCAGGGAAAAGCAGAGTAAGAACATAGATTTCATGCCCTTTTCCTCCAATATATTATGTAAAACACTCCCAGGGTAAAATGGTGCCGGCGTTAAAAACAAACACATCAGGATGGCTTACATGGTGTTCTGTAAATAATGAATGTGTAGGGCTTCATCTCAGTCTTTGTAAGGGATAAGAAGAGTTAAGTTCTACCATCTGTGTAGTGATAAAATACTTTAAATCATTCAGCTCTCATTTCTGGAGTACCTCTGTTGTCCTCAGCAAGGTATGGCAGTGTCGTGGTTTAAGCCCAGCCGGACTAATCACCACACAGCTGCTCACTCACTCCCCTTCCTCAGCTGGACAGGAGAGAGAAAGTATGAGGAAAAGGCTCGTAGGTCGAGATAAGGACATAGGGAGATCACTCACCAGTTACCTTCATGGGCAAAACAGACTTGAGTTGGGGAAATTAATTTAATTTATTACCAATCAAAATCAGAGTAGGGTAATGAGAAGTAAAACCAAGTCTTAAAAAAACCAACACCTTCCCCCCACCCCTCCCTTCTTCCCGGGCTCAACTTCACTCCCGATTTTTTCGACCTCTTCCTCCCGAGCGGCGCAGGGGGACGGGGAATGGGAGTTGCGGTCAGTTCATCACATGTTGTTTCTGCTGCTTCTTCCTCCTCACACTCTTCCCCGGCTCCAGCGTGGGGTCCCTCCCATGGGAGACAGTTCTCCACAAACTTCTCCAATGTGCGTCCTTCCCACAGGCTGCAGTTCTTCACGAACTGCTCCAGCATGGGTCCTTTCCACGGGGTGCAGTCCTTCAGGAACAGACTGCTCCAGCGTGGGTCCCCCGCGGGGTCGCAAGTCCTGCCAGCAAACCTGCTTCAGCGTGGGCTCCTCTCTCCACGGGTATACAGGTCCTGCCAGGAGCCTGCTCCAGCATGGGCTTCCCACAGGATCACAGCCTCCTTCAGGCATCCACCTGCTCCAGCGTGGGGTCCTCCACGGGCTGCAGGTGGATATCTGCTCCACTGTGGACCTCCATGGGCTGCAGGGGAACAACCTGCTTCACCATGGTCTTCACCACGGGCTGCAGGGGAATCTCTGCTCCGGCGCCTGGTAGCTTCAGTAGAGAAGAGTCATGACTTCAGTAGTGTTTCTAAGTAAGTTTCAAGAATAAATGGTAAACCAACACAGTGCGGTCTTACGTCTGGTCTTCCTCAGCACAACCACATCAAAAGCCTTTGTGGGGATATTGGGATGGAAAGGCTGATGACTGCTTGCCTCAATCTCTGTGACTCTATCCTCAGGTGAACTGAAGTTTGGGAACACGGCGTACCTAGAGATGTGTGTTTGATAGGGATGAGAGATGGGAAATGGCAGGCAAAGTGGTCTTGGATTGTTTTGAGTTGACAGGAAGAAGGACGGAAAGAAAGAAAATTTCCTTATTTTGCATTTCACAGAGTTCTAGCATTAAATATAACACTTTGCAAGAAATGGGAGAGATGTGAGAATCAGAAAGGCAATATCTTAGTTCTTTAATCCCCTCTTGCTTCCACCCTGCAAAGAATTCGCAATGATGATTCCCTTGCAGCTTTTGTACATAATCAGACATAGCAATTCGCATTCACTTTTATGTGACTTAAGGGAAGGAAAATGTGGACTTCTGATCCTTGCATAGCTCCAATTAATAGTAACTGAGTTTGTTCTTGTGAAATCAAAATTTGCCTCTAAGAAGACATTTATTTCTGTGAGGAAGGAGGATAAAGCTAAACTGGAGAGTTTTATGGGATACTGAGAAGCAGGATTTCATGGAGTACCCACATTACTGTGGCTGTTCTTTTCAGTTTTCAGTTTTTCATGATAGAATAATTAAAAAACTTACTAAAATCAGGTGAATCCTGAAATCTTCTGAGGAAAATTAAAAGCAGTGGTTTATTCCAGTGAGAGAGACTAGCTAGTCTTCTAAACTTTACCACAACTGCATACAGCAGCTTACTGAGAGCACATGCCTTTCCCCAAATGCTGTATAAAGCAAAGTCACAACCTTATACAGGAGCCAGATTAATTTCATTCCTGAGGCTGTGCATCATGACATAACAAGATGTCTTACCAAGAAGGGCTTTTCTGAGGCTTCTCTCTCATAAATCTACTTTATACATACTTTAGCTCCCTTAGCTGTGCTTGGTAGATGCTCCCAAACACTTTAATTCACATTAGGTAAAGAGGCCATGAACAACACAGCCGAGAAAACCCAATTAGTCCATAGGCAAGTCAGCAAGACCAGAATTTGTTAGGAGAGTGGGTGTGCTAGGCAAACACTGCTAACTTGCTAAACCTATCATTACGTGCTTCATTCGACAGAGTTTTTTTGCCTAGTAGCGCTGCTGCTTATCGCAGAGGAACCTGCACTGTGCAATTATGGCTGTAAGAGGAACAACTTGCCTTTTTATTTCACTAAGGAAAGATAAGATACAATATAGGTGAAATGTACTTACATAGCCAAACTGTCTGGTGGTTTACAAAGCCTATATCATGGAAGAAAAATAAGTTACCTGAAGTGACCCATGTTCATTTGCACCTCCCACATTTTATCTGAATCAGTGCAATCAATGTACATTAGGGACAAATCAATGTGTAAGCAGTGCAGACAATATTCTTACTGATACCACTCATTCCATGAGGAATGTTTCGTGTTGCCAGGTGCCAAAGACTGAAAAAGCACCAGGAACAAGTGATGTGCAGAATGTCCCTTTAAAAGAAGCGAGGGAAAAATCTGTCCGCTTACACTTTTGTGTAATAAGCTCTATATTAATTAACAATGGTATGTGCTATTAGTAAAAATAAATGCTTTTATCAGTAATGCAAAACAGAAAACATGTCCTGTTTCTACTTCCACTTATTCATTCCATGCTGATAAATTATTTATATTTTACCATGGAGACTTTTTTAATGCTTCTGTGGTAGGTTGGCCTTGGCTGGATGCCAGGTGCCTCCAAGCTGCTCTGTCACTCCCCTCCTCAGCAGGACACGGGGGGAGAAAATAAGAAAAAAAACCTCGTGGGTCAAGATAAAGGCAGTTTAATACAGCAAAAGCAAAGGCCGTGCATGGAAGCAAGGGAAAACAAAAGAACAGGGAGCTTCTGCTGGGACTCAGGGAAAAAAGGAGAGTTTATCACCTTTGGAAGAAGGGACAGGCAACTAAAGAAGAGTAGAAGGATCTTGTTAGGTCATGCAGAGAGGGAATTAGAAAGGCAAAAGCCCAGCTAGAGCTCAATCTGGCCACGGTCGTAAGAGATAACAAAAAATGTTTTTACAAATACATTAACCACAAAAAGAGAGCCAAGGAGAATCTCCATCCTTTACTGGATGCAGGAGGGGGGGAATATTGTCACCAAGGATGGGGAAAAGGCTGAGGTACTTAATGCCTTCTTTGCCTCAGTCTTTAATAGCCAGACCAGGTATCCTCAGGGTATCCAGCTCCCTGAGCTGGGAGACAAGCATGGAGAACAAAATAAAACTCCCCAGGATCCAGGAGGAAGCAGTTAACGACCTGCTACACCACCTGGACACTCGCAAGTCTATGGGGCCTGATGGCATCCACCCAAAGATACTGAGGGAGCTGGCGGAGGAGCTTGCCAAGCCACTCTCCACCATTTATCAACAGTCCTGGTTAACAGGGGAGGTCCCAGATGACTGGAGGCTTGCCAATGTGACGCCCATCTACAAGAAAGACTGGAAGGAGGATCCGGGGAAGTACAGGCCTGTCAGCCTGACCTCGGTGCTGGGGAAGATTATGGAGAGGTTCGTCTTGAGGGCGTTCACAGGGCACGTGCAGGACAACCAAGGGATCAGGCCCAGCCACCACGGGTTCATGAAAGGCAGGTCCTGCTTGACCAACCTGATCTCCTTCTATGACCAGGTGACTCGCCTAGTGGATGAGGGAAAAGCTGTGGATGTTGTCTACCTGGACTTTAGTAAAGCCTTCAACACTGTCTCCCACAGTATTCTCCTGGAGAAGCTGGCGACTCGTGGCTTAGATAGGTGTACTCTTCGCTGGGTAAAAAACTGGATGGATGGCCGAGCCCAGAGAGTTGTGGTGAATGGAGCGAAATCCAGTTGGCAGCCGGTCACAAGCAGTGTCCCCCAAGACTCAGTTTTGGGGCAGGTCTGTTTAATATCTTTATTGATTTAGATGAGGGGATTGAGTGCTCCCACAGCATTCTCCTGCAGAAACTGCTTATGGCTTGGACGGGTACGCTGTTCGCTGGGTAAAAAACTGGCTGGAAGGCCAGGCCCAAAGGGTTGTGGTGAATGGAGTTAAATCCAGTTGGCAGCTGGTCACAAGTGGAGTCCCCCAGGGCTCAGTATTGGGGCTGGTCTTGTTTAGCATCTTTATCAATGATCTGGACGAGGGGATTGAGTGCACCCTCATTAAGTTTGCAGACGACGCCAAGTTGGGTGGGTATGTTGATCTGCTTGAGGATAGGAAGGCTCTGCAGAGGGATCTGGACAGGCTGGATCGATGGGCCCAGGCCAATTGTATGTGGTTCAACAAGGCCAAGTGCCGGGTCCTGCACTTGGGTCACACCAACCCCATGCAATGCTACAGGCTTGGGGACGAGTGGCTGGAAAGCTGCCTGGCAGAAAAGGGCCTGGGGGTGTTGATTGACAGCCGGCTGAATATGAGCCAGCAGTGTGCGCAGGTGGCCAAGAAGGCCAACGGCATCCTGGCCTGTATCAGAAACAGTGTGGCCAGCAGGAGCAGGGAGGTGATCGTGCCCCTGTGATGCCACACCTCGAATCCTGTGTTCAATTTTGGGCCCCTCACTGCAAGAAAAACATTGAGTTGCCGGAGCGTGTCCAGAGAAGGGCAACGAAGCTGGTGAGGGGTCTGGAGCCCAAGTCGTATGAGGAGCGGCTGAGGGAACTGGGGTTGTTCAAGTCTGGAGATGAGGAGGCTGAGGGGAGTCCTTATCACTCTCTACAATTACCTGACAGGGGGTTGCAGAGAGGTGGATGTTGGTCTCTTCTCCCAAGTGACTAGCGAGAGGACAAGAGGAAATGGCCTCAAGTTGCGCCAGGGGGGTTTAGGCTGGATATTAGGAAAAAGTTCTTTACTGAGAGAGTGGTGAAGCACTGGAACAGGCTGCCCAGGGAGGTGGTGGAGTCACCATCACTGGAGGTGTTCAAGGAACGTGTGGACGTGGCATTGTGGGACATGTTTTAGTGGGCATGGTGGTGTTGGGTTGGTGGTTGGAATTGCTGATCTTACAGGTCTTTTCCAACCTTAATGATTCTGTGATTTTGTGATTTATTCTCTACTTCCCATCAGCAGGCGATGTCCAGCTCCTTCCCGGGAAGCAGGGCTTCGGTACACGTAACGGTTGCTCCGGAAGAGAAATGTAATAATGAATGCCCACCCCCCCACACCCCCCTCTACCCCCCCCTTTTCTTCTTCTTCTCTTAGCTTTTATTGCTGAGCAGACATCATATGGTATGGAATATCCCTTTGGTCAGTTTGGGTCAGCTGTCCTGGCTATGTCCCCTTCCAAGATCTTGCCTAGCCCCAGTCTACTGGTAAGGGGGGAATGTTGGAGAGGCAGCCTTGATGCTGTGGAGCACTGCTCAGCAGTAGCCAAAACACTGGAGTCTTATCAACACCCTTCTAGCTACCAATACAAAGCACAGCACTATGAGGGCTGCTACAAGGAAAATAAGCTCCATCTCAGCCAGACCCAATACAGCTTCAAATCTATTTTAAAAAAGCAATCAAAAGAAAGCCCTAACTTCAAAGGACAAGAATTTCATCACTGAGGCTAGCTAAGAGTCTCTTGGCAGTTGTACCAAGTCAGAAAAATGTCTAAGATTAAAAAATTAATTTATTTGCTTAATGGTTCTCTGTGGTATAATGAAAAAAATAAAAATAAAAAAGCATGAAAGACAATATTACTGGACTAATCTAAGTGGTTCACCTGGAGCTCCAAAATCTCATGCATTTCATGAGGAAAGCTTAATTACCAGGTCTTACTTGAAAGCGTTTTAACCGGATATGGGTAGGAGAGATTGATTGCTGGTAGTCTTTTTTTAAGCTTTATTATTTGTACAGCGACCACACCAAGTTTCTTGATTCTACAAGCCATATACCAGAATTTCATATTGCCCCCTCGTTTTTCTCAGTGAGGAGAGGGATGTTGCAGATTAGCTTCCAAACAGGAAATGGTGTTAACTTCTCAGGGCTCCTCCTCTTGCTCAGTTTGAGGACAGGGCCACGTGGGATGTTAATGGGCCCCATGGGAACTCCATCATTTCAGCCTTAGCAGTTCCTGTGGGAACTCTCCTCCTCACATGGCTGGTGATTACTCAGTAGCCGGGTAAATGACATAGCTGTGGCATGGGAGCTGCACCCAAGCTTTGTTCAAGTCACCTGTGACTCAAGAACTGCAACTTGGCCACTCCAGCATTGAATTAGTCTCCGTAAAAATAGGTGTTGTACAGGTACAAAGAGGAAATATGCCCCCTTGCTCAAAGAATTTAAATAGTCCTGTGCTTATTTCTTTCCATACTGGCATGGGTGTTTTGAAGATAAACTTGAAGTGCCAGATCACTTTTGTTCACATGTTCTGATACAACATGCAGAAGTCATACATTTAATTGTGAAATCTGTGCTGTGATGCCATGGGACTCAGAGCAATCAACATGAGGTGCAATATCTCAGAAGTTACCGTGACAGCATAACTCATGCTTCAACTAAGCTGAACAAAAGATCTGCTTTTAATGTGTGATGCTACAAAGATAACAGGATTTAATCAACGTGTTGGGTTCTGACAACTATTTGTATATTGTTACATTTATAATGACCTGGGACTCTGATTCAAACTTTGTGTCTGTCTTGCAAAGGGAAAGCTTTTACAGAATATCCATACTTACAGAACAGCAGTCTTTGAAAGTGTATTCCACAGATACTTCTAATTGATTTTCCATTTCTACAGTTAGAATTGGTGCTGTATGTCTACTGGTGCTGTATATTGCAATTGTAACACAGTGTGAATTGAAAATAAACACTAAGAAGTATTTTCAATTTCCATTTCCATTCACATTGTGTTACAATGTGAATTGTTACATTCTTCATTGCATTCATTGGACATATTCCTGATACAAATATGCAAAAATAAAGACAGTCAGTCTGCTTTGTGTGCTGGCATGGCAGAACTGCTGAAGTACCTTTGTAGAACACTTTTCATTATAACATCTAAAGTTAAGGCAAAAATAAAATAAGGATGAACATGCATTTTCATGACTCTACCATGATATAGAGAAGCTTTGTGAGCTCAGGTTGTAACAGCCAGCAAAGCTTTGCATTTTCAGAGGTGGACAGTTGCTTAGAGTGTTCCTTGTATTTTTAAAACTTAAACTGGGTAGTCAAGCCTGAAGCCACCCAGAATGGCAGTATAGAAAGGCAGAGCTCTGGCTGGAAAGGAAGAAAGGAATAGCAGCTTTTCCAAATTTGGCACTGAGATGCTTTCACTGGAGTTCTAGTAGACTTTTGCTAGAGTCTGCCAGTATCATACAAGAAACAGTTGCTAAGTATTATGTTATCTGCCCCTTTATGTTCAGTCCCCAGAGTATATGGAGTCTATCAATCTCTTGAAAAGAAGTCAGACTCAAGCTGGAGGGATTTATGCTTCCAGTTTGGAAAGCCCCAGAACAAATTCGGGGAGTGGTCCACATGGACACCATCCCATTTCCTTAGCAATGAGTGCACTGTGGGCACTCATCAAACACTTTTTGGTAAAATAGGCATAAACCAAGTTTCACGTGAGAGAGACTATCCTTATGGAAACACTGGCTTTGCCTGCAGTTGTTCTGTGGCTCCTCTCCCAATGTAATGCCAAGCACCACACTACCACTATTTTTCTACTCTCCAACACATGGTAGGAGCCTCTGAAGAGCTGTTTCTTCTCTCAGGTGTGGTGTTGGCCTGAGAGTGATGCAGTGTGGGGAGCCTCATGACCTTCAGCTTCTTTTCTAGATCAGGCCAGAGAACTTTTTGCTGCTCTTTCTTGTGAATTTCCCACGTACTCAGTAAATTATTAAGAGAATGGGATGTATCACTCTTGCCAGTTTTAACCGGAAGGAAATTATGACTGGAGAATAAAACATTTCACATGTGTAAATTGGCTTTCTCTGCAGCCCTTTATTCTTTCAAAGGGAGGCAATCACTTACCTCGCCTAACCTTAAAACCTGCTTGGTCAGGGAGCTGCAGGTCAGGGAGCCACCTGAGGGACAGCCAGAGGAATGGAAGTGCTGTGAGGCATGATAAACAATGAAAGCAGATTAAAACCCACGTGGAAAAAAGCCTGTTTTCATTCATTCTGTGCTGTCACTGAACCCACCGGAAACCTCATTGGTGTGACTTGTCTTTGGAAGGACAACCGCAAACATTGCAAGCACTGCAGCCTGATGTAGAGAGTGTGTGTGTAGAACTAGGATCCTTGGCAATGGCTGAAGGGTGTTTTTCAAGGCCTTTCAGGATTTTACAGTCTTGTTTGGTGTGAACTTGAGGACTCATTACACCTTTAGATGGGAGGAGGCAACTACTTTCTCCAGTACATTTGACTGGGAGGGCATATGTGTGTGACCCACTGCTAAAGCACTTACAAAAGCACATCTGCACAAAAACAGTGATTCATTCTAGTGAAAAACTGCACAAGGATATGTAGTGGGCATACTTAAGGCAAAGGCATAGTTGTCCCTTGAAAGTGTAGGAGTTATTGCAAATACCTGGTAATTCATTTCCCACAAAAGACAGTAATGGCTCAAAGGAGCCCTCACAGGCTATAAGGTAAATAAACTGAGTGTTACTATCCCCCAAGTAGGCCTGCAGAGCACCACTTGGAGGGTATTTTTCAGGAAAGGTTCATGTGGCTGTCACCACTCAATAGTCCCTGACAGCAGGAAGAGTATTTGCTCTGAAAGACCTTGGACTATGAAAGTGGAAGATTTTTGGTTTTGTGTGTGTTTCACTTTTTGTTTTAAAGGATATATTCTTTCCTCCAATTTAAAAGTCTTTCAAAGACTGAGAAAATACAACCTTATAGGAAAAGAAAACACTCAAACTAGGACAAAGAATAGACCATAAAATATTTTCAGAGACCCAGCATGTTTCAGGTTAAGATGTGAGTGCAGAATAATGGAGAATGTGTATCAATGTGCTGTTGATCAAATATTCAGAGTCCAAAGTCTTGTACTTTTCAGTATGTATGGGGGCAGAGTTTGATCTGCTCCTGTGTAAAACCTCCTTCCTCCTTATACAGCTGGCACAAGGGCATAGAGTCACAGCAGTCCCTGGTTGCTTCCTCTTAAGGAAGCAAATGCCCAGAAGGGTGCCATGATCTCTACCTCAGCCTGTGTACACGAATGATCCATTCTGGTGAGCAACTGGCATGAGGAGCACTCTTGTTATGAAGTCAATGGGTCCCAGAGCATCCTTAACCAAGAAGCATTTGAGGTTGGCCAGCCTAGGAATTACTGAAAACACGGAAGGCCTTTTACCCCATGCGAAGCACAGTTTTTAATTTTACTCCACAATTTGCCTGTGTTTCTGCTGTTTCAGGGATACCAATATAAATGTCATGTAACAGGGCACTTATTTGACTAGCAAGTCACCGTGGACCAAATTGTTCCCCAGCATCATTCCACTACAGTCAATGGAGCTTTCTTGGGGATGGATTAGGTAATGAAGCAGAACCACCTAGCTTGACTATGCAAGATGAGAGTGCCCACTTTGCATGGATGTTGGTTTTAAAACAACTTTAAAAGTGCTCCATTATCTTACAAAAGTGCATGGGCCAGTTCTTGTCACTTAGTACTTAGGAAACTTATAGGAAGAAACTTGCAGGGAAACTTGCTATTTCCTTGTAGCTTGTAATCAAATCCTGCAGAAGCAGCACAGCCAATGCTTCTAACGTATGTTGCTGGTCAAAGGCCATAGGTTGTCCCAGTAAAAAGGAGTTTTGGCTTGTACACTCTCGTAGGCTTGTGCTGCATGCTGTAATGAGGTAATAAAGAGAGAACCCTGCAAAAAGCCGTGGATTACAAAGAGCAGGGTTGCAGGTTTCCTTGTGTAGCTCTCCTGCTTTTCTAGTGTCTGAGTTTACACAAAATGAGGAGCAGGAAACTCACATGCAGAAAGGCTAAAGGGAGAGTGATGGGGTCAAACAATGTGCCTCACGGCCCTATAAAGATAACTGAGAAATCATCGCAGAATTATTCTCAGGTTTCTAATATGCTGTAGTTATCAATGCTAATATGAGAGGTGTAACTTGTTCATTTTCTGCTTTTTGAATCTAAAATCTAGGTAGTTTGATCAAATTTAAGTGTTTTGCTGTTGCCATCAAGTGGCAAAATGTTGGATTGCAGAACTCCAGCAGCATCCAAATTCACTCAATCTGATATTGCTTGAACAGAAGCAGTGAGAAAAATAACCCTTGCCAAACATCCTCCAAAAATACTCCAAAAATACATCTATCTATCTATCTATATATATACATCAGAAAAATGGACTGAAATACACATAGTGTCATGGTCACTTCAGTTACTTCAGTTTAATCTGGATTCTAACTAGTAGAACGGCTATTATTTTTGAGTATTACAAGTTGATAAGTATGGACAACCCGTAAAGCAAACTCAGAGACTCTTGTTGAAGAGATACGAGACTGAAGAGAGACAACGCCATATTCTGAATTTCATTCCCAACTGTGTTTGCTCTCCTTTGTTACTAGCTAATCCTCTTTTACAGTACATGGCCCTTCAGATTTGATACCATATCTGCACTTCGTATCATATGTGTGTAATATCACCGGAGTGGAATGAGTATTTAGTTTGCTGTTATATTCACTAAATTCACAATCTGGTTAACACACAGTTTAATCTTACAGCTCATCATTCATATGTACATCACTTTTTTTCAGCTGGGTGACATCGTAGTACTGCTCAGTGGGAAGGCCTCTGTGCAAAGAGAAAGCATAATGTAGAAAGCTACTGCTCTATTTGCTTATAAAAATCCAAATCAATTGATATGTTTTTGTCTTGATTTCTCAGACAACCCTTAATATCAAAACTCATAGATGCTACCAGTGTGGAAATCTATCCTCAGTTTCAAGATCTAAGTCATGCAGGGCTGGATTTTGGAGGTTCTGAGCACCCATGCCTGAATCCAAAGTTCCTGAGAATGCTGAGTATTTCCCTCTGGGAAGGCTTGGCCCTTACAGCTCCTCACCACGCACTCCTAACACTCACTAGGAGCTGTTAGGAAAGCCTTGAATGGGCGTAGGCTCCAACTTTTGTTCCTATAAGGAGTTAAGTTATTCCTATGTTATAGGGATCACTTTCACCTCCTTCTGATGCCAAAGGGGTCCCAGAATCCAGCCAAACTGCATGGTCCTTTTCACTGAAAAGAGTCTGAACAGACGACAGCACCATACCTTTCTTTGAGTTTAGACAATGGAAAACAAAGCAGTTAGTGTGGGACATCAGGTAAAAAAACCAAACAAACCACAACAGAATAGAGAGCAAATGGTAGTGCCAAAATGAAGGAAATGTGGTTGGAAAAATCAGCCATAACCAGTAGGATTTTCCTGGTATTAGAAATAGCCTTATATTTCTGACCTGGCCTTGCTAAAGCCGAGCTTGACCCAAAGGGTCTAATCAAGTGTCTGTTGCTAAAAGGAATGGGTGGCCTTAATTTCATGGCTGAAAAAGAGATGTTGGCTGCAAGAAAGGGAGAGAAATTATGCTGAATCATAAGAGGTTTGTTTGACTTTTATGGCTGGCTCAGTGGGCTCCCAAGGCTTGGGGTTATAGCACAGTCCAACGGGAATATGCTCATAATACTCTGGGTCTAATCACGAGTTCAGAATGGTTATTGTCTTCTCTTTCCTCTTTAAGCACTTTCCCACATTAGCATTGTGCACTGGTAATTTTAGAACCACAGAGTCTGTGACTCTGGTGCTTGCCCTGTGTACTATACTTTCACAGCCCAAAATCCTGCACTTATATAGAAAATACCAATATCAACATAATCTAATAATGTCTTATTTACTAGAAGGTTATATTTAAATCAACCCTAACTGTGGGATTTTATTTAAGTATTTTTGTATGGTTTTTGTGAAAAAGCAGTATTTGCTCCATAAAAATCAAATTATGCTTACTGTGGATATTTCCTGAAGTTTTATTTACAAGCTGTATTATAAACATATTTAGGCTTCTCATACTTCCCCCGCTGAAATTTGTGCCAGTGCTATCAGAGGCACAGCCATGAAAATACTTCATTTGCATCTGCACACTTCAGCTTTCTCCTCTATAATTGTTTGCACTAGAGTAAGTTTCTAATTAATTTCTAGCCTGTATCTCTGGTAGGTTTCATTGAGATCAGTGAAGGTGGTGCCGTTGGAGGATACTGTAGCTCTGCTACCTAACTGGAAGCTAATCTGTGTAATACTGAAAGTTAGTGTGGAGGAAAGGCTACTTTATTTTGCACTATCAGGATTGTGAGCATCTGGCTATGCTTTGAACAACTCTTCTGCAGTATCAGTTTACTGTGAGAGTTGCCCAAGACAACAAATGGATGTCATGAACACAGGTTTATAAAGTAGCTCGCAAACCTCTTCTCCATTTCTGACTGCTAAGTTGGTTTTCTGAGATGTGGCATGTAGTCGCTGTGACTCATCTACCTTCTCATTAGGTACTATGCCTGAGTTGGTCAAAACATTTGCTTGCTTGCAGTGTGAAGGTAGGAATGTAAAGACAGCTACACAGACTATATGCCACCTAGGCATTTTCCACCTTGTGGAAAAGGGAAGGCTTCTTTCTGGACCTCTTTTTCTCTTCAGAGTGGGATTCACTTGGATGGATCAGGGGCTCTACACCAGTGTACCTGAACAACAAATAATCCAAGGGATTGCATATTGAGAAAAGAAAAACACAAGAGCAATGAAAATTCTTGTTTCAAGCTCATTATACATTCTTGCACCGATCCTAACACTGTGGGATCACAGCACCTTGTCGTGCTTCTGGGATGGAAGTCCCATCAGCATCATTTAACAAGAGCAAGTGCTGGATTCTCCACCTGCAACGGGGTAATCCTGGTTATACGTACAAATTGGGGGATGAGAGGCTGGAGAGCAGCCCCGTGGAAAGACATCTGGGGGTTTGGGTTGATGGCAAGTTGAATATGAGTCAACAGTGTGCCCTGGCAGCCAAAAGGGCCAACCATGTCCTGGGGTGCATCAAGCACAGCATAGCTAGACGGTCGAGGGAGGTGATTGCTCCACTCTACGCTGCACTGGTGTAGCCCCACCTCGAGTACTGTGTGCAGTTTTGGGCGCCTCAATGTAAGAAGGATATCAAACTATTAGAGTGTGTCCAGAGGAGGGCGGACGAGATGGTGAAAGGTCTCGAGGGCAAGACTTAAGAGGAAAGGCTGAGGTCACTTGGCTTGTTCAGCTTGGAGAAGAGAGGGCTGAGGGGTGACCTACAGTCTACAACTTCCTCAAGGGGGGCAGTGGAGGGGGAGGTGCGGATCTCCTCTCTCTGGTGACCAGCGATAGGACACATGGAAATGGAATGAAGCTGTGTCAGGGAAAGTTCAGACTGGGCATTAGGAAAGGTTCTTCACTGAGAGGGTGGTCAGTCACTGGAACAGGCTCCCCGGGGAAGTGGTCACGGCACCAAGCCTGTCAGAGTTCAAGGAGCATCTGGACAACGCTGTTAGTGATATAGTTTAGTTTTAGGTAGTCCTGTGAGGAGCAGGGAGTTGGACCTGATGATCCTTATGGGTCCCTTCCAACTCAAGATATTCTATGATTCTGTGATCATTTTACAGAGAGGCTAGTTCATGATAACGCAGGGGAGAGCAAGGGCAGGAATGCATGTTTCCAGTCTTTGAGTCCTGTTTTAACCTTTGGATAGCCGTGCAGATGCCTAGTCTGCATTCTCCATTCCAGTTCTCCAGGGAAGCCTGCAGGGCTGAGTGCTATCCTTGCACTTCTCCAAGTCAGCCCTAAGCAGCAGTATGTTCTGCCTTCAAATCTTTCCTGTAAGTCAGTAACAGTGATTTGAAACGTATTTGAGTGTCTCAATAACAGAGATTTGGCATCATCATTTGCCTATCTATCTATCAGCTAGTAAGTCTATTTTTTATTTTTTTTTTTTTAACTAATGCTATCATGATGGACAAGAAGTTTTGGAACTGGTTTTAGTGGAAGTGGCACCAACCCCAATATATTCTAAAGAAGAAATCGGTTGTGGTAAGAGTCTAGGAGGCCTGACTCAGAAAGCATATCTCAGAGTTCTTCCCCTCAGCTGTTGTCTAGACAGATCTCTTCTCTTACAATAGCTTTCCGGAAAAGCTGAGCACTGACTTTTCATGTTTATGCCTACGGGATTTGTGGATGCTGTAAATTAGGCCAGTAGTGACATTTTTAAGGTCAGGAAGGGTGTTTGGGACAACAGCCAACAGTGAATAATTATCAAATGATGGGCAAAAAATAAATATGGAAATTTGGAACTTTTAAGTGTTTCAGCAAAACACTGTGTGAAGATTTGTGGGTACCAGTATATTCCCACATGGATATTTAGGGCATCGTGAAAAGAGTAGAAGCTTAAATTTCCCATTTTTGGAATGCAGATATTTGCACATCTCAGTCTACATTGCTGTCTAACCTGTTAGATGTCTGTTGCTATTCCTGTTAAAAACGCTTCACTTACTTAAACATTTTGACTGTGAGAAGTATATGTCTATCCTATCTTGGCCAAGGGTCTACACCACTACCATAAGGTTGATGTCCTTTAACAAATGTACATGGAGACTTGTCCTTTGCCCTGTGGTCTTCTGGCAGTACAGGTAGTGCAATTCCTCCATGCTACGTTTCTGCTTGCAGCAGTGAAGGGATTCCCTGAACTCTTATATCTGAAAGAAAAAAAAAACCCACAAAATGTCCTTTAATGGCAGCAACAGTGATGGTTACTTGAAGTCTTTTGAACAATGACAACTTGGCTTTATTTTCTTGGCTCTGAGTTACTCAGCCTTATTCTGGGTAATGCTATTATGGTGAACTGGCACTAGGAGAAGTAAGCACAACGGTGATTGACAATTGTTTAATGAAGGTTGAATCAAGTCTATTATGTTTTGATCAGTGAGAGGAAGAAAGAAGGTGATAGATACATGCAGGATGTAAATCTTAGAGTGTAACTCTGTCTTAGCTGCCAGCACGTAGATCCCCACACTGTCCCTTCAGTACTACATAAGTGGCATATGGACAGCGAATACATGCAATGGCACAGATGGAAGCTTTAGCATCTAATTCCCACTGATTTCAGAATTTGTTATTTCTGCCTTTGAAAACCTCCCCTCTCCATCTCTAGACAGGGGTGAGAAATGTTACTGTTTAGTAGCTGTAATTCACATTGAATGCAAACTGCGTCAGGCACTTCACATGGACGTGCTCATTGCTGAGGATATTCAGTACATTTCCATACATCTGTGTCATTTGAAATCAAGCAGTTCGATGTGTTTAGATGCATGATCACCTTGCATAGTTCTGGTTTACAGTGTTGCAAAGATGGACACCAAACTCACAGATAATTTAAAGCTTCCTTTTCTTTTGGGTGACAGCAGTTTTCCAGTCAGGAGAACACATGCCAACCATCTTATTATTAAGGAGATAAGTCCTGCGAGGAGCAAGGAGTTGGACTTAATGATCCTTATGGGTCTCTTCTGACTTGAGATATTCTGTGTTTCTATGATTCTGTAAGAGCCGAAGTGAGTTATTTAAATTTGACTTGGTTGTCCAGGATTTTCTGAAAACCTTCTCAAGGAAGTAATGAACTGCTGTGGTATGTGATGGCCACGGTCACCCTCAGGATGTTTTACTGGTGTGCTGTCTTCATTCATACGAAACTAGAGAGGGTGATGTTTAGGTGAATGAGTTAGGAACCAGCAGCCGCGTCTGCATTTGTTGTCAGCCCTTCCATCAATGAGTGGCCCTGATGCTTGCTTTGGCTAGACCTCATCTGTACTACCATCTATTTCTGATATTGGGTGTTTCTTTACTGATGAGTGAAGCAGCTGGACATGGCTGCAGACCAGTAGGAGTGCCTTTGTTGACTGTGGTGTAGCCACTGCACTCCTATCACAGCACGGGCTGTGGTGAATCATGCAGATATTCCAACGTGCTCCCAATTACCTTGAGTTTCTCTGCCCTGTGCTCCAGAGCATGGTGTTGCTCTGGATTTCTGGATGTGTGATTCCCGATGGAGCGAGGTGTATCAGCTAAAGAAATCCTTGTTTAAACAGAGATGTTTGTTAGTGATCTTTCCTAGTGTTGATCATTGCTTCGGAGATGGAGGGAGAGGGTGTTTTTTATGAAACTATACTGGGAAAAAGTGCCACTCTGCAGGTACTAGCTAGATTCAGGCTTATGGTGTTTTTCAGGTGTAAGGTTCCCCTAATTCTGACTTCGTCTTACATTCATTCAAAGGTAGAATAACATCCCTGAGCCCACATCTCCTAAAATGTGAGGGGAAGTAGGCTCATTATTATGTGGCTATGAGCATTTCAATGAACATTACAATCCTGACCTTTGTTATGAGGATAGGCTTTTATGGAAGAAAAAAGAATGGCTACAAAAACTTCTTCTCAGAGAACATTTAGACTCAAACTGTGGCAGAGTCCTAGATATCTGAACAGATCTTAGGGAAATCTATGGAAGAGATCATGATCTACAAGACACAGACAGTGCCGCTGTGTTGTGTTTTTTCTCTCTGGTTTCTTGGTAACGCAGTGCCCTCCTATCATGTAGTTCCTTCCATGTGGTTCAGCACCACTCTGCTGCTGCCTGATGCTGTTCTCTCATCCATTTTGCCAGGGTGCAAAGGGCAATGTGTTTGTATTGTACGATGAACCAAAATAAAGATCTGATATGCCACAGATTATCAGAAAGCTTTTCTGTTTTTAAGTTTCTGAAGGAACTCAAGCATCCATTTCTTAAGTTCTGTCTAAAGCCCCGTTTGCGCTTTCTGAAAGTAGGCAGGCAGATGCCAAGTCACCTGCATGGCTGTGCTGTTTGTATTCATTAAGCTGACTCTCACTGGAAACATTAATAAATCATTCCTGTTAACTGCTATCTATAGGTTACTAAGTTGCAGAACAACCACTTTATCTTAGACAGAAAAGAGAAGCATTCCACACAAAGGTCTGATCATCCATTCAGCCCAAACAGGACTTTGTTAAGCTCAAAATGTTTCCAAGTCTCCTTCTCACAAAGAAACATTTATAGCTGATATTGATCCAGTGATACTGAAGATCTCAAGGACACACTAAAGAATGTCTCTGCCCAGAGAATATCAAATGAGAGCAAGGGTGAACAAAGTTTTGAAGAGTGTATCCTCAACATTCCTTAAGAGTCTCAGCAATATTCCTTAAGAGTCTCAGTGATTTGATAGAAACTATTACCATTTCTAACTTCCAGAATTGTAGATTTATTCTGAATTCTGACAGCCAACTTCCAGCTTTCTGGCTCTTCTGTTCTGACCAAAACAAAGAAAAAAGATAACATTCTGGGATCAGAACGTTAGTTTGCTAGTGCCTCCTTTATTTCAAAAAGTTACATTTTTCCCTTCAAATTTGTTTTGTTGTGGGGAGCTCAAACCAGAGTGTATGAATACAGTGTCTTAGATTCTGAGTTTGTGAAGGGCTCCAGTAACTGATCTGATCAGTGCATGAAGCCAACACATCTGAGGGGGTGTGTTGCCAACAGCTTCCAGAAAGTCTGTGGAAAGAGAGTTCTTTTAGAGGTATAGGATTAGGACCTGCCTCTGTATGAGTTCACATAGGGTGCATTCACACTGGCATTTTAATTTGGATCAGGAATGCACTTTTGACATGAATCTCCCAATGGTCTCTATTTTGCAGTGCCTTGGTCTTGGAGTACATGAACTGGGTTCCTTCTGGATGAAATTAACTGGAAGATGTGCTCCAGGAACACACCAGGAGGGCACCACAGCCGCAAATGGACCCTCAGGCCCTGGAATCACACTAGAGGTAATACAAAGTAAAGAGCACCTGAATTGCATTTTTCTGGACCTCAGATCCTCAGCAGCAACTGTTTCACTCTACACATCTTCTCCTGTAGTCCACAATACTTGCTAACGTAGACATAGTCACTGAGCAACATACTGTTTTGGAATTCAGTGAATTTTTTGGGGGGTGGGAATTGCTGAACTTTTTGTTAATCAACTCTTGCCCAGCAAACATATAAATAACTATATGCATCATCTTAGTATATCAATGCTGAATCTGACTATCTGATCATAGGGTAAAATCCTTAGGGTACCTTCTTTGTATATATATAACCTAGCATTATATAAATACACATATGTGCCTCTGGTTATTCACAGGCACTGTTTATCAATGCAAATATTGGTAACAAATATTCTAGTCCAAGATGATAACATAATAAAATTCATGGATGAAGAATTTTTAAAAGCTGAGAACAACTGTGTTCTATTTATTTATTTTCTTGTAATTATGCAACTAGAAAAAAATGCACCATTTAAAAAACATGTATGATATTGTAAAACATGCAGCCACCTTCTTTTCAGGTATAAATTGGTAAGTTCATGTGAGTGTGTGTTTACATTAGCAGTGTGTGAGTATGTCTTTACGTTTACGTAGCTTACTGCCTGTATTATAATACAGATTTTCCTGTTCACAGAGAAGAGAAATGCTACGACCTGGACATGCTTATTTCTTGTTTGTGTTTCAGAGTTGGGTCTAACATAGATGTCATCTGAAAGATGCTTTGCTAGTGTGTTCAGATCCTGACATCGCAGCCTGTTCTGAGCTTAGTTTTTCCTTTTGCTGGGTATCCTGTGTAGCCAACATGAATCTTTCCTGTACATTCACTAAAATTGAGATCAGGCCTATAATTCAGTAAACTTTCAAGTCTGTCAATAGTTAAAACAGTTCAGATGGAAATTCACCCAAATTCCTTGCTTCAGGGAAGATACATAAGTGGGAGGCATCAAGACGCAGTTTGACAAGTGTGATAATCCAATAATATCAACACACTCTGACTGGAATTCAGATGTTGGATATGAGACATTACAAATAATGTAAGAAGTTAGCAGTAGTAGTAAACCAGAAGGCTGTCAGTAGGATGGAAACTAAGAATTGATTTTGCTAACAAAAGAGATAAAATCTCACATGAAAGAACACCAGAGGACTTGAGACTAACTCTGGAATCTATTACGTATGTAAAAAATAGAAATTTAGATTAAAAAAAATTATCGTAAGTGCTGAGCAGCATGGAGATTCAGCTTTCCAGAACTTTAAAAACTGCAGGGATTCTGCCATATCCTGCCTCCCCAGCTGGCAGTATAATTGGGCCTGTAAAATACAGTAAAAATGCATTGATTCCTGAAACTTCCTGATTACACATTGATGACTACAAAAGCAAAATGCAGACTTCCTGTAATTTTAAATTTTAATTTTAAAGTTTATCTCAGTAATTCTAGGTCAACCTGTAATCTAGGGGGGAAAAAAAAAAAAGATTCAAACCAGGAGTAAATCAAAGAATAACATGATAAATGTTGGTGATCGTTTTGTGAAATATGCTCATTTTTTCCAAATTAGAAATACAATATACATGTTGTTTTTATTCTTTATGATAGTTATTTCAGGAGATTTTGAGCCCTAAAGCCACACTATAACGTATTTTAGCAGTCCTTCTTTCAGGTGTAATCAACATATTTCCCAGGGAACTGGCAGACTATTGCACAAAGTAGAAAACATTTTGTTTCATTAAAACAAAAAGAAAAAATTGTGTCTTGCCAGAAAAACATAACCATTAGAAAATACTTTTGGTAATAGCAGATGGATATCGAATACTCTTAATGGAATTATTTACCTTTACGAGTTCTGTTCTTAACTGTCATGTGAGACAGTTGGACAAGAAGGAATTTGAAGTGGAGTTAGTACCTCATTGGACTCAGAGGTTCTTGATAGGATTTCAGTTCCCTCAATTTCTCTATGGTAGTGGGGCAGGTCATGCAGCAGCATCATGTTTTGTATTTGAGCTTCTAGGGGAAGATACAGGGATAAAATACCAAATATCAAAAGGTTTTGTTAGCGCATCTGGATGCTAAGGAGGAAACATAGGTGAGTTCTGCCTAATTCTGGCAAGCGTCAACAGGAAACAATGGTTGCTTTTACTACTGCTACTGGTTATTTGTACCAGGTTACAAAATAAAACAAAAAAAAGAGGCTGATTAAAGAGGTGTGATACTGTTGCTTTGTATTACTGATGAACAGGAGCTAGAAATAAACTTTCAAGTAATGGGAGGAGAAAGTTTGGACTTGCACTCAGGAAGTCTCACTTGTGAAAGTCTCACTTGGTGAATTTGGATACACTGTAAAGTTCCAGTCCCACTCTGAAAAGGATGATATTAAACCTATGATACTTTTCATAGAAGATTATTTTTTCCTTAATTGCCATGATTTTTGTCTTTCTACCTCTGTGCTGAGGGGAAATGCTTTAGTCCTCCTTTCGCTTCAGTGAAGTTGTATTTCAACACTGATTGATTAGCTCTTTGTGAGGAGAGGTGCTATATTAGGTCAGTATAAAATCCTCTGCTCTCTAGAACACCATGCAGGCATTTATATCTGAACAAGTTGCCTCTGTTCTGAGCTGCTCTGCTGTGCAAGAGAAAAGCACCAAGACTTGTACTTTCTGCCCAGTGAAGCTCTGGTTCTTAGCATCGAGAGTCTTCTCTCAGAAAACACCAGCAACTTCTTTGATGAAGTATATGAAGAAGCACTACTGCTTCCTCCCCCTCCACCAGGATCCAGCAGAGTATTCCCTTGTATCTCTGCCCTGCTTCTTCTGGGAGAATCCTCGGTTTTCCTGAGGAAGCCCTCAGGAGCCCGTTTGCAATATGACGAGCCCAGTAGGGGTGTGTAATAACGTTTAGCAGGTTAAGTTCACAGGTACAAAGGGAAGCACTGAATTCACTCTGCTCTCCACAAGCTGTGATGAGGTTCCTTTTGACTAAAAACCAATGGCTCATGACATGGAGAAGACTGAAAGGCCTTTGTTTTACCTCCTTAGGTTTTGAGTTATACCTTTAAGCCACTTCTGCATTGCTCTGCACTTAGCTTTTGGATATGGATCTTACAATGGCAAGAGGAGTCTGAGGAGAGTCTCAAGGAGAAAGGAACAATATACATTCATCTCACTGGTACATGTTTGCTATCCTGACTTTGGCAAAGCTTTGACAAAAAGAATATTTTGATCAAGCCCTCTTCTTCTCAGGCATATGTCAGTGAAATGCAAAAGATTTTGCTTTGCCTTCTTAAAATAGGAAACTAATCTGAAAATATTTGAAATATGTTATTCTTCCTGGATGTCTGGGGCTTTGGGCCGTATGTATTGTAAGAAAAGAAGCTGATGTAGCATGTTCAAGTGAAAAATTCAAATGAATTCTGTCATGCTGGCAGTTTCTGGAGTGTTGGTTGGTCTGCTATGGTATCTACAGGAGCACTGTGGGAATCTTATACTGATGACTTAGATTCAAGTACTACTGGCTTGTAAAGAGAAAAATGTTCAGAGTTGTTGATTTGCAATCTGCAAGTGGGCAAGAAACAGAAGCCAGACTTTCCTTCCAGCAGGACTGCTGTGGTTTTGTAATGTAATGCAGTTCTGAGTCCACACTTCAGACCCCAGCAGAATTTCCTCCCTATCCAGCTTGATTAACCTTTCTGGGAAATGTATTTCTGGCTGCCAGCATTACAGCTAGTAGCTTTTTTTGCCCCTACCTGTTGCACATGTAGGGAAGTGCCACAGTTCACAGTTTCTCTTTGCAGCTCCACAACAGCAACTGCCCACTGAGGCAGGGAACTACGCCACCAATTTTACTTCATCAATCTCCTGGCATTTCAGCCATTGTCCATAGCACCAGATCGTGATCTGATTGCATTCAGCTCCAAATCCACAATGTACATACAGACTTCCACCCATCTGCAGTCTTACCTATCATACCAACACCAGCCCCACTGATAGCAGTCCATACCCCCTTATCAAAAGGGTTCTGAACATATACGTCCCATGTCCCTGCAGCTGCCCTAGTCCAAAGCCACCACACAAATCCTAAAACCTGCCTTCAGCTCCAGAAGCGTAGTTCATTGCACAGCATTTCCAGGTGGCTGGCTTGGGAACCTCAAGTTCCCAGCCCTTGACACCTACCTTTAGCAGCAGGACCCAGACCAAGGGTCAAGGCATCCCTGTGAACAACGCTCTCTGGACACAGTCCAATGCATGAAGAAGAACACCCACTGTCTGTCCAGTTCTGTTCCCTGGAAACTGGCCCAATTCCTTGGCAGAAGAAGCCAAGGGGGTTATATAGTTCAGTGAGGCCACTCAGGCTAAAGGGCTGGCAATAGATAGGGGAGGATAATAGTAGGAGAAAGATGATGAAGTCAGGTGGAGCCAGGTACTGGCAGGACCAAAGTCCCAAGTCCCTATTGATCCAGAGGAAATCACCCACAAAGGAAATCACTAGTTTCCAGGATGATGTCTCTCCAAAGCAGGGAACATGATCATTCATATTTCAGCCTCAGAGCTTTCGGAAATCCACGGCTAAGAGAATGAATTATCTCACTATGAGCCTTTTGATGAGGAAAAGCTTCTAGTGGGGAAAGGCAGGAAGGTACAGGAAAATGATACATTTATGTCCTGAGGAATGATACCTAAGTAAAACTTAATTTCTAAATGTAACAACTTTCAAATACTGTGTTTATGAAACCCCAAAGAGATATTCCAAAGCAGGAGACAATATCTGGGAGTAGCCCCTCTCCTCCCAAGCTTTATTGTCTTGTCTGTCTGCAGAATACACAGGAAACTGTAGAGCAGATCTATGAACTAAGCTTACCTTCTCATTCAGTGCAGTGCCCGGTGAGTATGCTTTGGCCTATGTTCTGGTAATACTTGACATTGCAGTGAGAGGGTGTTGGGGATCTTTCAGGGTGACATACAGAGTGATGCAGCTGGTGATGTCAGCAGATGGTTACCTAGTGCATGAGGGGGGAGGATGTTAGAACACACTTGGGACCTGGGATCGCAAGACACAAGTAGGTGATGGGCTGTTTTACCTCTCCTGAATAAAGCAGTAAATATAGCTACAAGCCAAGCCAAAAGCCAGTTCATTACAGAAAATTCGATTGGGAAGAATTGAGTGAAGTCATGTGGGTGTCAGTTCAATTCTTGACAAACTGGCTGAGCCTAGAACATTTCAAATAAAGCAGGCAGCAAAGCAGCAGGAATTCTGTGAATTGCCACTTCTTATTCCCATTCTCAGAGATACCAATATTCTTTGCTTAGGTCTTGTGTGGGATTTTCACACCATCCTTCGAAACAGTTGGACCTGGCCACTGGTGGAGCTTGGATTGTGGTTAGTTGGCTTGCTGGATGTTTCTGCCTTCCTGTGTTTGACAGGCATGTTGATAGCTTTTGATCTGTTTTACTTTCTTCTGCTGACCTTTTCTTTTCTCGCAATGTGGTTTTTGTTTGAGTTGAATTGGCGTCAAAATAAATGGATGCATTTGAAAAGAGTGTTTTTGTTCTGTTGTTTCTTTCACCAGGCAGGGCAAAATTAGCTGGAGGTCATACTTTTCTTGGAAAAGCAGTGTGAAAAAAGCTGGAAGCAAGTCTTTTGGCAAGTGATAATACATAAATAGCTTTTCTGAATACCTATTAAATGCACTGTTGTGTTGTTATTATCCAGTGGAGCCGGTAATTGGTTTATTATGATTTTGGACCACTGTTTTGTTTTTAACATGGATGTCTTGGCCATCACATTAAAGTGAACTACACTTTAATGTTTGTGCCATGTACAAGTGATATAGCTGTATCAGTAATTCCCAGAGTTCAGAAGTTTAATATATTCTGAAAAAAAATATATTTTCAGTGTTTCTTTTTCATGCTTCATCTTAGTCTAGAGCTAAATGTATGGAAAGGCTCAGCAGAATCTTTTCCTTCATTTCATTAATTACTCAGCTGTTGAAAAACTGTTATTTCCTTCCAAAAAAATACTATGGAAGATTTAGAGTTGTGGTTTTAAGATACTATGGGAATGACCTGCCTTAGTTGTTATTATAGAGGGTGTGCACCACTGAAAAGAGCCCAGCTCCATCTTCTTTGCAGCCTCCCTTCAGATATTTGTACACATTGATGAGATCCCCTCTGAGCCTTTTTTTCTCTAGGCTGAACAGTCCCAGGTCTCTCAGCCTTTCGTCATATGAGAGATGTTCCAGACCCTTCATCATCTTCCCAGGGATGGAGGTGACACTGACCAGCCTGTAGCTTCCTTCCTGCCCTTTTTGAAGATACAAATGGCATTTGCTTTCTTACAGTACTCAGACACCTCTCCCAGTTGCCATGATTGTTCAGGGTTATCAGCCAGCTCCCTCAGCACTCATGCCATCAGGGCCCATAGACTTGTGTATGTGTGTTTTAAAGGCTTTCCAAACACTCTTGTGCTTTTGGTCCTGTCTTGTGTCATGAAGAATATAGAGAATAAGCTTTCCACAACCAGTTCTACTTCTAAAATGCTGTGGAAGTCAGAAGGCAAAAACAGAAATGAGGTGGCAGGAAGAAGCATGACCATTTAAGGATTCTTCCTGGACTATTCAGGAGACCTAAGAAAAGGTGACTTCAACCCAATCCTAAAAATGACAGTTACAAGCCTGACAACTTTACTAAGCTATCTACTCAAGAATATTAAAGACGTTCCGCAGTGAGTTGCCCATGTAGTCCTTCCATTTCTACCTCTCTATGGCTTTTCTTGAGAGCTTGCCCACAGTTTTCATTTCTTACCCCAGTGCCCTATTGACTACTTGCTCCTACAATCCCACAGTCAAGGGCTGTCAAAGGTGTCCCCACGCTATGGCAGTTATGTGGAAAGTGGAATAAAGAAAACTATCCCTTTTTCTGGGGCAAAGAGAGGAAGGAGCCTTGCAACAAGGCACCTCTTGAATTGTAAGCATAATCTGCCTTCTTAAGCAAAATACGCAGCTCCCAGGAAATATAGTCACTTGATGGCTCTGACAGAGAGCTAAAATAGTCATTTGTGTTTGGCTCTGGTAGATGTATGATCTCAGGTTAGAGCTCTTTTAACCTTCCCATTGACTAATGCAGAAATGATGAAGATTTGCAGAGGCAGTTATTAAACCAGTACCCCCTCCGTGCTGAAACTGAATGTACTTCAGGTGGTGTAATGTGACATAGCCAGTGGAAACAGAAAATAGGTAATTTCTAACTGATTAAAGCTGTGTTTCTCTTACCTACATGGTGGTGGGCTGAGAAAAGGTGAGGCCAGCTCAGCTAAACAGGGAGACAAGTAATTTCTCTAATTTGTATTTTTCCCCTAATTGTGGTGGAGAAAATAGAGGGATGTGAGTATTTCGGTGAAGAGGACTGAGATGTCGTTCTCTGGACTTCTCACAGATTTTGATAGCCACGATGCTGTGAGAACTACACATGCATTCTGATCCAAAAAGAGCCAAAGCAAGCTGTTTATTGAAGTGAGAGATGATACATATCCTTAAGTTGGTGCTAAAAGGCAAAAGTTAGAAAGCATTGATACACAGCTTAATACACACTTCAACAAATGCTCTTTTCAGGCTTTACATCAAATGTCATTGTGGTTATTTTATTTTTTTTTTAATTTAGTTGTTCTAGGAATAGTTATTTAAAAATGGAAAGTTGAATATGACCAGACTTTGCTAACATTGAAAGTTCCATGAGATAGCTTTTGTAAAGCTAACTGTGTAGTTGGCATTTTCCTAACTCCTCCAGCAGCCTTTTAGGGCAATTTACAGCCCAGGTTCTGTAAGGAAAACATGATTCTCCCCAAAATCAAGCTTTTCAAGGAGTGTTCTTTCTGCCCTCTCGTGGCCACAGGCCAGTTTTGCAGTTTTGCAACGACGGGGATTTCAAAGACTTGCATTGCATTTCAATAACCCCAAATGTCTTGCTTCTAGTTTAGAGAACGAACACAAGATTTTGTATCTCCGAGACAGTTTTTCTGTATACAATGTAGTTACGTATATCTTTCATTTGAGTACAGCATTTGACTATTTAGATTGTCAAATTAATTACATACAATTTTCTTGGTTTTACCTCATAACCTGGAATATGAAGATGTGACTTGCATGTTAGAAGAAACAGGTAAGGATCATTTCTTTTCTATCGACTAAGGTAATTTTAGTTCAAGGGCCTGTGCTTCACTTTTGGCCTGTTCACGTGAAAAATGTTGCATAATTGCATGCGGCAGCTTTTTCACGCCTTCAGTGATTCTTTAACGTATTTGTAAGTTGAATTGCACTCAGTTTCCATGTCATGTCAATCAATCAATAAATACATTTATTCCAGTGGAGTTACTTTGGATTTATCTCAGACTGAGGGTAGGATCAGACCACAATGCCAATTTATATTTTACAAAGAGCCTGTACAGTTTAAAGTTTACCATGTATCCCTTGTATGAATAACGCTATCAAATACAGGCTTATACAGGGTCGTATAGTTTCAGTTAAGGCCAAAGTGAGCTGCTGCTGCTTATGACCTTTTCTGACAATCAGGTATACAGAGACAGAATAGGTATACGTGCATGCACCGTGGCATCTCTAGTGCTTGTTAGCTGGTGAGGATCTGAACAAGAAATTTTGTAGCAGACGTGAGAGCATACAATGCAATAGTGATTTAAGAGAACAGTATTATACAAAACAAGAATAGATTACTCACTGTCAGGATAATACTAACAAGATGAGAATATTTTGCTGTTATATGTTGGAAAACGGGGGGAAAAAAGGCATTACTTTATACATTACCTGCAAACTTTCTCCTATGTGCCCCTTTTAACAGTCAGCCCAAATTACCATATCATCATCTCTGTGATTTCTGCGGTAACTAGGAAAATCACCACTGCACAGGCACAGCCTACGCTGCTGTTGTGTCAGTGTCAAACTGTGCACCATCTGTACTTAGCACAATAATAAGACTCAGAAAAAATTTATCACTAGTTATAAATTTGAGATGGGGGTGGGCTCTGCAATCCTCCAGGCCACCCCTGGGGATTCATAAAATCATATGCAGTATAAATATGTGCAAGAAAACATTTGTCAGGAAATGTCTTGAAATATGGAACTTTGAGAAGCATACAGTGGTACGCTGAGCCGAGCCGGCATGGGAAGTACCTTCCGACAACCGTCTGCTCTTTTTCCCTCTTCTGCTCTTTCCACACAAGACTCGCACTTCTAGTTCAAGAGCAATTCAGAATCACCTGCGTTCACACTTCCTTATTTCAAGACTTCCTAAGCCATATGTGATCCCAGTATAACTACATTATAGGTACCCTAGTGTACCTTCACTGGTATTTAATTTCTTCACAGGCATCTAAATTAAACTTCTGACTTTTCTTTCATAGCTGCCAAAAGAAATCAGCTGCTGAGTTAGGCTGTACCATTTCATTTGAAATGCCTCTTGAGGGAGAGGCAAACTTGCAGCTCTCAGATTGATGATGGTCTCTAAGGGCAAGTAGGTACTTAGACAAAAAGGTAACCACACTCAAAGACAAGCTCAGCACCCAACATATGCTTCTTTTTTTTTCCTTGAGCCTCTCTCTCTTCAACAGCAGGGTTAAAAGAAAGTTTGTCTCCATTCTTTTACAAAGAAAATTCTCCATATTGGTCATATAATATAGTTAATTCTAAACACTTTTATTACCCCAAGATGCAGATGTATTTGATGTACCCACAGAATTGAGCAGCTAAGAGAAGCAGCTGATTTTAAAAAGTTCCTCTCTGTTCTCCTTCACTAATTCATGCAAATGGGCCAGCTAAGCCCTGCTGGGAATGAACAGCACATGGAGCTCATCAGACCTTACTGGCTGTGTTCAGCATCTCCACAAATTATAAATCTATTTGTTTTCAGCTGAAAAATTTAGTATAAAGCTCCTCAGAGACATAAGATGACCTATTGTATGCTTTGAATCTCAGTGATGCAAAGTAATTTAATATGTTTTCTTTGATGTGAGGCAGCGTGGCTTTAGGAACTAAGGGTCAAAACCAAAGTAGAGTTTTGAGTTAGGATATGCCTAATAGTTGCTTCTGTTTTTGAACCACTGCTCATCTATCTCTTGTTACTGGTATATGCACAAATGCGGTATTTGCAAAGACAGATACGATGCCTTAATGTGCCTTACAATATATATATTGCATTGTGTAATCTGTGTGTGCATCTGTGCTACAATATGCAGTGTGTGAATTTTAGCTCCTGTTTCTAATATTTACCCATTTCTTTTGTTATGGCTTAGGTATCAAATACATGTGAGGAGAAAGGAGAATAAATGTTTTGCAATAGGTAGAATGTGAAGCTGTAATTGAAAGGATTGAAAATATTCCTTCTTTGGTTATTAGCTACCTCTAGCTGTATATGTAGGATTAACCCTTTGGGTCCATCTGAATTGCAGGAATTCTGAGAGAAGTGAAAGAGGGAAGTTTCTGGTACATGCTTTGCTTTCAACTCTGTTTGCTGAACCATAAACTGATTTCTATTTGTTTTCTGGCTTGTGCCTATAATTTTCAATGTGTTGCAAGAGACAAAGTAGCTGGATGTCATACTAAGGACAATGAACATGGTAATTGATAAGTGTGGTAGAAGTCAATTGTTATGAACATCAGAGACGAGAGAAATATATTAAGTACAAAAGCTTCAGAACCAGAACAGGTGTCCTAAATATGACAAAATAGGGGGAAAGAGCTAAGTGGTCAGCAAGTTCCAGAAGGTGGGAACAGTTAAAGTCTCTTACCTACCTGCACCATTACTGCTATTGACTAGGAAACCTTATGTTGTGTCAAGTGACTTACACTTGGTGAGGGACTTGGGGTCAAATTATAAAGGTATATAAGGAAATAGAAATAAAGATTCCTTTGTGAAGTAATGGTTTTATCTCAGCTTTCCATCTCCCAAGCTTGAAGAATTGTAGAATCACGAAAAAGTCTGGGTTGGAAGGGTCCTCTGGAGATCATCCGGTCCAATCCTCTGTTGAAAGCAGGGCCTTAAAAGAAATAATTATCTGCTGAGGTGCTGCTGTGTGAGACACTGCTGGGTGCCTCTGAAAATCTGGGATGTAGCAAAATGAGTTTTCCTGTGCAAGGTTTTTCTGATCTTTGTCTGTCTTAATCACCTGACTCCTTTTTTAAGGCTTGCAAACAATAAAAACAACCTTCTGGTTTTCCTTCTACTTTATGCGCTATCAGCAGGTTGGAAGATGGTCATAAATGGATGGAATGAACTTGAATAGCATTTAATACCTCCTAGTTTTAGAAAACTATTGAAACCATGTACTTTTCTTATAATACAAGTACAATGGTAGCCTACAAATATGTCTGAGTTTTCTGAAAGCCTGTCTACAGTACTTCTTCCACCAGTTAACTCTAGGGCTCTAAGTGGATAAGTGGGATGACATCTGTAAGAGAAACACATTTTTTGCTGGTTTTCACCAAAATTTTAATTTGATATAGTTCCAGGTGAGGCCATAAGACTGAACTTCTGGCTAATCACTTCATAGGATCCATGTGCATAGGTATGAAAAGAAGAAAAAATGTATTTTACACTGTCCGTCATTCTTTGAGATAAAACACACATAAGGATACCTTAAGCCTCTTCTTCCCTTTCTAATAGCACAGATTTTTCTCATGCATATTCTGTGCTACAAAAGATCTCAGTGGCACTAGCTGAGGCCCTTCTACACCTTATGTCATCAGGAAAGCAGCACAAGTGCAAACTGGATATCTATGGGTGTCCATGCATCTGTGCTAGATGTACTTTAGTGGGTGTCACTAATGAAAAGATTTCCAATGCCTGCTAATGGGTACTCTTCAAGAAGGGGCAATTTTTAAAATGTCTTTTTTAGTGTTTGGAAATTTCTAGTGGTCTGCGATGACCAAGGCTAGCCCAGTTGTCATCTTTTGAAGAAAATGCAAAAGGCAATTGCAAAAGCAGCTGAAGTGAATCTAGGACGGAAAGATTTCAAATGCCAGATGCCCAAATCTTTGGCTCCTTCTGAGGGTAAACCAACAGTGTCTCTTTACATTCCACTAAATCTGTCCAAATGATATATTGAAATCCACAACATCATGAGCCCTCGGAGTTATAAATTAATCAGTAGATTGTCAGCTGTCCTCTCTATAAGCTTAAGTCAGAATCTAAAATAAGCCTGGTGTTGTTTTTGCATGGAGGCTTTAATAACAGACATAAATAGTATGTGTATGGCAGGAGAGTCTGGGAGCTCCTGAACCCTGCTAAAATTCATGCCGGTAAGCCTCGATAGTCTGTCACTTGATTTACTTGAGTCCTTTCCTTGCTTTTTCCCAATTCATGAATAATATCTGTATATGGATAATAAATAATCTGGTGAGTGATAGCTATAGCAATGTATGTTGCCTGTTGTGCCCCTTCTCTTCCAGTTGCACTATCCAGTGACTGTTTTCTTGTCTCACGTGCTCTCAAACCAAACAGAAATTTTGCACAGCATAGCATAATTCCTCCTTTATGTACTTTTCACCTAGCTCTTCCTCTTCTGTGGGAAAATAAATCAACATCCATCTCCTGTATCTGTGCTCTGGAGCTTGCAATAAGAGGGCGACCTAATTGTCCTTGCTGGTGGGCCAATGTTTGAGCTTCTGCTTTCCTCCCATAGCAGCCATTATTAATGCCAATTGATGTGTACCCTTTCCCTGTTGCTAGGTGATATGTGCCTTAAAAAAAGCAGCTCCTATTGCTTGCTCAGGGATTCTCACAAATCTTGTTTGCTCTTGGTTCGCATGGTATGCAGTGAGGTTTGCAGGACCGGACCGGAACACAACTCAAAGTTCAGGGCACTTCTTTCTGCTGTTCATTTGACTGTAAATCAGTAAAAAATCCCACCGTTTTCCTGACTACAGAAAGAATAACATCCTGTTCTGGTGGCAGGCAATGGCAAGACATTGACTTCATAGGCTGGGTCCTGGACTTTCCCCCACATAGACAATTTGTTGACCAGTGTTCTTCAGCATGGACTTCGCTGCAGTACCCAAGTGTTATGCTGCAAAACTGGTGTTTCACCAGCAGTTGTTAGGTAAAGTGTTAGGTAAAGTGTTTTCAGAGAGAAGCCCAAAGATTGGTTTGGGACTCTTACTTTCAAAAGGTACAATCTCATTGTTTGTAATCTGTTTAGATGTCCCTAGCTCTTTGATATTTCAAGCCTGAGAGAGTAGAGAGACTAGATATTCTCAGGACTGTGGTCTCACTACTTTGGATTGAATTACATTCGCCAGCCACAGGTTGAATAGTGTTGTGTTTCAAGTAGCCGCATTAACTTTGTAGAGGAATGGCAACCCAGACTCTGTCCCAGCTATGAATTTATCTGATAAAAAGGATCAATTTGATCAGGATTTTTTCCAGGTTCTTCTAAAGATATGTGGAATGTAAGGATATCTGCTTACTGGTTATTCAGCATAAAATACTACGACAAGAGACAGGAGAAGTAATAAATTAAACTCTCAGATACCCAGACTGTGAGGAAGAGGAGATAACAAGACAGTAACAAAGAGCAGAACTCTTAGATCACTGATTGATGGGACCTTAAAGGAACCACTCAATGCCTTGAGGAGGTTCAGCCAGAGCTCTGTAACTGGTTATCATGGATCTCATGGGAAAGAACAAACTCACAATGGGATATTTGAGAGGGCTTGTAGGATCACATAAAACTTATTATGGGGTGTTTTAAGGGATGTGGGAAAGTGCTAAACTTATTTTGGGATGTTTAGGGGAGAGCCAAAGACAGTCAAATGGAGGGATCAAGATATATGGGGGAAGAACAAGCATGGGAAAATGGAGAAGAGGGAGGATAAAAGAGGTTGGCTGCATGCAGTCAAGCTGCTGTCAGTATTTTTTGTCAGGCTATGCCCTGTGCCTGATCATCACAGTGTGTCCTATCTTATTGTTAAACTCAATAATTGAGTGTTTTCCTATGTGAGTGTGCTCTCTATTCTGTGTGCATGTGTGTGTGTATGATCTGCTAGCAAATTTCAAGCCAGGCTAGCTAGTGAGCAGAGTGAGTGGTCTTAGTGCCAGTAACTGGAGGTAGAGACCAAGGGTCAAAGGGACCTGCAGGTCTGAGGGCTAGTAACTGGAGAGACTGATTGTCTGGATATCAGCTATTGAACAGACCGAACATCTAACAGCTGCTGATGAAGGGACCCATCTGTGTGTGTGTGTGTGATTCTAATATGAATTTAAAGCTGGGCTAACTGGTGAGCAGGAGAAGAGGTGTGTGAGCCAGCTACCAGAGAGACCATAGGTCAGGACAGTGGAGGGACCAAGGGTCTGAGAGCCAGCTGCTCAAGAGACCACCAGTCTGGAATAGCTACTGGAGGGACCTGTTTGCATGTGTTTGCGTGGGAGATAGGCTAGCAAGCTTTCAGTCTGGTTAGCCTGTGAGTGAGAAGAGGATCAGCCCATTGGTATGTTTATGTGAGTCTTTTTAGTGTGTATGTGGAGACTGTAAAGGTGCTGCTTTCTTGTCTGTTGGTAGTCAGCTGTGGCTGTATAGTGTGTGTATGCATGTGTGGTGTATTTTGGGGATGCCTAGCCCCACCATTGGCCAGATCTGGTGTCAAGGTAATGCAGCATCTGAGGGCCAGAAGAAAGAATCCTTTAGATCCTTTAGTCCACCAGATTTGGCTTCCCGGTAACAGGGAAAGCTTCAAAGCTTACTGAAAACTCAGTTTTGGAGGAAGCCTAAGCACACAATATTCCACTTAGAAGCAAATGGTTTTCATAAGAAATATGAAATGGAAATATGGCTTTATAATGGAGTAGCCCCTTCCGTGTGTGTATCTGGTAGCTGTAATGTCATTCACATTAATGGAGGAATTGGGGCACTCACAGGGCAGATCTTGTAGGGCATTATCTCAGATATAAACCCCAAGGTAATTGCATTACAATATGACTTTGGTTAGATGTTATTCCTCTGTGGGGGTCCAAGAAGCTAGAGTTTATTTGTGGTAAATTCTTGACAAGTCGTCTTTCAGATCTATATCTAACATGACTCATAAACAACAGGAAAAGTGCCTTCTCTACATTTTACTTGATTTTCTTTAGCTGCATATGACACAAAGGGTACCAGTGGTTTTGATCCTGCTTCTGTTTGTTATTCACATCATAGGCTTCTTTTTATTTGTACCATGCTTCTTTATTCATACTATGCTTCTTTTAATTTTGTTTAAAATGCTTTCAATTATACAGCCATTGTTCTGAAATTAGATTTTACAACCAACAGGACATAAGTCGCACAGAAGTAAATAGAATTTATACTACACTGCCACTGAAGTAAACTACTGCAACAATCACTACAATTATCATTGCCTCATACATCAAGGTTTTGTACAGAATAAACATAACATAAACAAACCTGTCTACACAACATGAAGACAGGTTTGCACTTCAGTTCTCATATGTTTCCTTTTCATGACCTTTAGTTTTGAAAACACATTCCAGCTTTTCCAAGTCTTTCAGTTTCTGTCTTCATTATTTCATTCCAGTATTAACGTAGCTGTTAGAATTCATATCCCTAAAAATATGAAACAAACGAAACAAAATCTGTTACAATCAGGTGAGACAGTGAGAAAGGAATGAAAGGAATCCAATTAAATAAGAATCTTGGCTTCTGGTATATCAGTTATCTTTCCTGGCCTGAACTTCGACTTCACGCATGTGTCAGATGCAAGTCAGGGGTAGCCAACTGAAACTTGGTTCCAAGACAAATGGACAGTGCAGATAAAGCAGCACATATGATAAGAAGGACTGTTATTGAAGAGCTGGTTTAAATTATTCTTAGTAATGGGTAGGAAATATTTTTCTTATCCTGAAAAAATTTCTGAGATGTCAAAAAAATTTTTTCATCTTAACTTGGAATCAAAAATCAAAATCTCAAACATTGTCTCAGTAAGACAATCTGGAAAAAAAAAAAGGTTCAGATGAGAAAAAACCCAGCATTTTCAAAATGCTGCAATTCAGCTTGGAATTGTGTCCTTTTTTTTTTTTAACTTTAATTTGTGTAAATTTAGAAAATGGAAGAGTAATTTTTAGGTAGTTTTGTTTGGTCATTTTATAGTGCTGAAATGGGATATTTTAATGATTCTGAACCTTTTTCGCCAAAGCTTTAAACTTTTCAAAATGAAACCCTATCTAAAAAAGTGTTGTCAAACCTAATCTTGTCATATGAACATTTTTGGATTCAGCTATTTGGCATCTTTTCAGTAGAAAATATTTCATAAAGAGATTCTCTAGTAGTTCTTGTGATGAGACTTCTTGATTTGATGAACTGCAAATCTTTCTTTTGGCAAATTGGACTCATATTGAAATGCTTAGGGAATATCCCTTGAGGAAGTCTGGTTGTATTTGATCATCGCTAACCTGATTTAATATGCATTTTAATATATGGCTTAAACGTTTGAGTAGTATTACCTGTTTCAGATTCCTGAGCGTTTTGAGATGGATTGATGGACAGTGACTTCCCAAATCTCTGTGGCAAATTTAGAAGTGATTGACTGGAACTTTTAACAAGTGGAGATCTTCCAAGCCTGTGTGATACTTTTGGAGCATGCCTAGGTATGTTTTCTCCAAAAGCTCTCCCAAATCTCAGAGGCAAATTAGCAATTGGTTTAATGCTTCTTTCTTCTGGATAATTTCTTCCAAACCTAAGAGGTAAATTAGCAACTGAATTTGGCATCTTGTTTACTGTAGGAGGGTTAATTTTAACAATATTTTTTGATCCCCAGTCTTTCATTTCTTCAAAATTGAGACTCCTCTGCTTTTCTTCCAAGATATTATCTGTAATCTAAAGAAAAATAATTAAAAAACCGGATGCTATCATTTTATAGGGCATTACTCCAGCTACCAATCACACAAAGCATTAATTTTCATATCTCCTTAGAAAGCTGCTGGGTAACACTTTTTTGGATATCTAATGCTTTTTAGCGGTATTTGCTAAAGTCCATTGTAGTGTGAGCTACTTCATATGGATTACTTCATATACAGATATTGCCCTGCTTACCTTTTCAGTACGCTGACCACAAGAGTGCATCTCCATATCGGTATCCACAACAGTTCAAATTCTGTCAATCGGAAATATTTCTGGGCATAGGTGTCGGTACCCGTGCCGTCAGTTAAGTGTGGACAGGAGTCATTGTCAGGTCCATATTTGCTAATGTCACCAATTGAAGCTGTCCGGAGGGGAAGATGCTGACTATATTTAGTGACTTGACACAGACCCTTCTTACTCATCTGGTCTGGATGAACAGGAGGATGGGTGAAGCTACCTGAAGGTGTAGCTCATTTCTTCCTAAGCACTGGGTGGATGCTTTTGACCCAATGTCCTCCTGGGCTAACAGCCAGGGAAATGAATGGAAAGCGTTTGGGTCAAGTCCACATCATGCCTGTTCTGGCCTTGCAGCATGGAGCTTGCCCTGAGCTTTAAGTTGCTTTAGTCCTCCACTAGTACACAAGATGCGTTGGAGCTCCTGGGCTCCTAATTTTTGTGCCCCAAATCTACTTTCTGTGTCTACGCTGGCATACAGTGAAGAACTGAGCCTAGTATATTACCTCTCTTATGATGTAAAGGGCAGCTGTCACCTGAAAAACAGCTATATCAACATGACCTTTTCCTATATAACAGTGTTTCTTCCCTGGGCATATTGAAAATCACTTATTTTTGCAACAAAAATAAGTTTCTAAGCCTTAACAGCAAATACGTACAAATATGTTTTTTAATTTCAGTTAAAGACAAAAATGCTGCTAAGCCTCATTTCTGTTCCTTATCCCCATTTGGTGACTTCCCCAGAAGCTTCTCCAGCTACTGGGAGAGAAGGGGAATGAACCATTCTGGTTCAAACTCCACGATTAAAATATAAAATAAGCTATCCCTCTGATTGCACCTGCACACTCCATCTGAAGTATATAAAAGACAGTGAGCTGAAGACCAGAGGATTTCACTAGCATAATTAAAGTTGTATTTTGATTTGAAGGATCTTTATTACACCAATGATGATGAATCAAAAAGAGAGGTTGGCTTACATTTCCCAGGGAGTATTTGCAGCGCAGACAAGACAAATAATACAGATGAACTGTGCAAATTTGATTTGACATGTATTGAGACATAATAAATGTGCAACCCTGCAAAGATATTTTTATAGTCAATTTCCAGAGTAGAATTTTAAGACTATTAAGTATATTAGATTTATAATGTTCTCTGTTTATCATTATTCTTTGAGTATTACAAGCATGCCTTTATTAATTTGGCATTAATAATGCATGTTATATTATGTGCATAAAATGCCTGACAGGAATGTTAATTGAGGCCCCACTGTGTAAGTAAGAAACATTTCAGAAAAAGTCTCAACTTGATTGCAAAGCTGTATTGCAAGAAAATTGAAACATGAATTGATTTACACAGTATGTGTGTCCGAGCAAATTAATTTCCTGAAAATTCTTTCAACAAGCCTTTTCCATACTGCTAGTGCTGTGATGCTGAATACCATGCAATGAGGTTAGGAGGGCCTTTGCCAAAAAATTCAGAGTGCTCAGGATCTGACCCACAGTTCCCCCAAATAATGTCATAGTAATACAGATCTTACCTCATAATATTTATCATCATTGTCTTCTCTGCTCTGCAGACTGGACTTCATCGGTTCATCTAGGCACATACTATTCGATGTTAGAAAGACCACTGTAGCTAAAGCAAATAAAATCATCTCCTTGGTTGAAATGACATTCATTTTTCTCAAATTAAGCTTACTTAGAGAGCTCAGAATCCGTACAGAAAAGAAAACTGCCATCATTTTATATGATCAGAAAACAAAAAGATTTTGTTCCCTATGACATCAGTCTCAAAAGCTTCAATTCTTAATATTAATTAGGAAAGTATTTTGAATATATTTGAAGAATGTTGGGAATTTCTTTTGTGAACCTTTTTAACCAACATAGCTTCTTGTTAGGGACACGCTGACTTTACAAATATTTTCTTCTGGTGAAAGATGTCTTAATTAGCTAAATTTGAGAGCCATAACAGTAGGGACTTAGAAACAGCCACAATGTTCCATCACTTCTAGACAAAACCACTTTGTTTCTTTCCTTTGTATCAGTGTCCTCAGAAGGATTCTTCTGCTTAAATGGTCCTTTTGGACTGTATAATGCTTGTTTATAGTTATGTACAACTAGGACCATTTGGCCCATTGAAATCAAGGGTTTTCTATTGAAGTGGTTGATCAGGTCATAAGAGATGTTATGCATCAATGAGATCTATTGACGTACATAGTGTCTATGCTCTAAATTGAACACGTTAATTTGTGTTCAGGCTGAATTAGGAACGTGCTTTTAAAACCCTGCCCATCAGTTAAGTTTTTAGAAATTTTGAAGATTATGTTAGATCTATATTCTTAAGGCCAAATTTCCAATAGCAATTTTTAAAAAGGCATCTGCCACTTTGCTGCACACAGTGAAAGCACTGGACTTCCTTGTGCGTGTTCTGTCCCAGAAGGGGATACAGGCTGCACACTAAATGTGCCCTTAAAGTGCACATTGAATTGGTTGCTAGATAGCCTGGTGAGCCAGACGGCCATAAAAAAGCATATTGTGTTGTTCTTCCATTTGTTATTCTTAAATTCTTGAAATGATTGCCTGCATCTCATATGTTAATACTTAAAATCAGCTGCAAGAGAAATCTGATCGCACATGGTAAATACTCATACTGGAAAATTGGACTCTAGGCAAGTTCTTTTGCAGTTCAACACCGGAGTTGCAAAATGTCCATTCCATGACAGCACTGGCAAAGTTGTCCCAAGAGAACATGTTTTATGCTGTGGGCAGCATGGATAATATGGACTGTTTATCAGTTGACAGTATGTTACTGTGTTTACTGTGCTGTGGAGCTGAAGGATTTGCAAGTAAACTCATTTTAGAATTAAGTTGGCTGTTTTTATGGGTTTAAAGTTGTGTAGCATGCATGGAGTAATTTCTGCCTTAGATTCTCTGAAACTGAGATCCTGGAGGCCTTAAGCGGCTTTGTATTAGAGCTAACAAGATACTCAAACCTTCTTTCGGACTCAGGAGAACCACAGGTCCTATGTTTGAAACTGCTCTGACATGACTGCACCTCTAACTTGACCAAGATAACAGGAAACACTAAACCTATAACCTAAATTGTTTACTAGAGCCACTGAAAGTGAAAAAAGAAGAAAAATAAATTCCGATGTAAGTGATCTCCTCAGGAGAAATAACAACTTCTTTTTCTTTCCCTCTCCTACAATTTAATCCTTATCCAATAGCAGGAGGAGCAGCAAGCCCCTGTTCTCCAAACTTGGATCATCTTTTCCCCATTCCCCATAGATACATGGTCCCTGTATCCTCCAACTCCTCTAAGTACTGAGGATCATCTAGGGTAGAAGGACAGTGTGTTGCGGGTGCCTCCTTGAAGGTGACAAGAGTAAACAGTTTTAGAGGGAATGTGAAGCCCTCTTGAGGAGAGGATGACATGAGGGGGCTGGGGAGATGTTGCACAATGCCTACTACCAGAGTCTCATACTTTCTAGTGAACCCTCTGGCAGACAGTGGACTAGATAGGCCGTGTGTATGATCTTGCCTGGTAATTCTTGTGAAATACCGCTCTTTTAGCCCGGCTTCAATGCCCGCCCATCTACCATCATTCCCCATATTCCTTCCCAGATAAATGGTGTACCTGCATCAGAGGGGTGCTGGATTTTCTCCCATGAGCTCTCTGAACTCTGGGAGATGAGTTCAGGGATCAGGAGTAATCCCATGCCTGAGATAAGGGCCACTAGACTTTTGGACACCAGCGCATTGGTTTGCCATGCCAGCTGAGCTAAAGGGGTGGGGCTGAGACTAAAGGGTCAACCAGATGAGAGTGCTGACCTGGGAGCCAGATGCAGAGGTAACATCTGGAAGCACAGCTATGTGGGGAGAGCTGGGGGGGGGTGTGTCTACCCAGGTGGCTTGCTACTGGTATCTGAGATGAACCTGCCTGGCACGGTGTGTGTGGGGAAATGCCTCCCTTCCCAGGGGAGAGGGAAATCCCATTGACAGAGCTGGAAGTGCAAAGGGAACAGTTTCTCTCAGGTGAACTTCCCCAGCTGGAGAGAGTCTGAAAGATTCTGCCCATTTTTTATGTGACAGGAGACCATTAAATTGTTAAAATAGATGAGAATGGTATTAGTAAGCTAATTAGGAGCCCCTGTGAGAAAAGAATGCATTTTAATCAGTCACTGGCTTTTGTGTGCCACTTTCCCTTGTTGTTGGAGACACTATTTACACTCATTTATTCTTTGTTTCTTTGCTGTGTGTAATCCTTGTGGCCCTGGCTGACAACAGAAAAGGTTGGGTTCAAAGATCTGGCACTTCCTTCAGAAAACTGCTGGAAAAAGTGAAGTATGATGGGAATAAGCACAGTTCTGCATAGTCTCAAGAGATAATGCTTCTCCTTTGCATTCTCTGAGACAGTTCTACAAGATGTTGTTTTAGAGTGGGATGTTGTAGATGGGGAGGGAAAAGATACTGGACCAGTAATGATTCATGAAGAGTGGTTGTATGTGCATACATAAACAAATGTATGTAGGAAGTAAGAAAGCATCATCTGTCCTTAGAGTGCCTTGGTATTAGCCCTCCTCTCAGAGTAGGTGACTTTTCTTCTTTTTGAAAATAATAAATATTCTTGGCAGGGAAATAGAGTTTTGGGGATACAAAAATTTTGGTATTTGCAAATCTGGGCCAAATTCTTTGGAAAACAGAGGGAATAAAAGGAGGATGTCAATGGAGAAGACCTCTAAAAGGAGCCCATGTCCTCTTAGTGCTCTAGCAGGTCAGGGGCAGCAGTTCTCTCTTTTCACTGAGGGCAGAGTGTGGGTTCCTAACTCTCTGGAGCCTCATGTCAGGGGGCTTCCATCTGTGGGAACAGATGGATTTTCCAAGTTCCTTTTCTTTATGGTAACAATAAAGACAATAATGAATGCAATTCATGCGCTAATATCTATCTAACATGTGGTCATTTACCATGGGGCTTTCCTTTTACCTAGCTGCTGGCTTATGAACCTCTCTTGATCAATGGTCTTTCAGTTAACTGTGTGAAGATATTTGCTTTCTAAATTAAATGGATTTGGCAAGATAGATACAAAAACTCTCCTGCATTGTTTGGCACAAATACAAGTTCTGTTTTTCCTAGGCAGAAGAGGAAAATGTATTGCTGTTGTCTAAGCTGCATCAGGCTTTCTTGACATTCAGTTTGTCTCCTATGTATGTTGTTTTTCTAATCAACATAAAGTGAAGTTTTCAGGTGTTTTGCATGCCAGGCAGTCAGAGAGTTGTATGTCCCTGTACTTTCTTATGGATCAATTTGCCTTTGATGGCTCTACAGCAGGAACTCTTTGTAAATTTCAAGTCAAGCAGTTACGACGATTGTTCATTATTTTTCCTGAGGAAGGACTTGTCAGACCCTAATGCTCAAGTACCAGAATGGATAATGGGAGCACTCCTCATCAATGTGACTGGAAATTCTGCTGTGTTTAGACTACCTTCAGTAGCAGCATAAACTGGCCCAGCTGACTTCAAACTGATGCAGCTGAGGCATCCTGGCATGATCTATTAAAATTTTTTATTTGTGGAGGGAAGACATATTTGTTGGTGGCAACAAACAGTGTTGGGGAAGAGGGCTGTCTGTTCTTGAATTGCTCCAGCTTGACCCATGAAGGGTCTGATTAAGGCATATGGAGGGGAGGGGGCTCTGAGTATTGTTGAAAACAACTTTTGAGTTCCTAGCCTCTTGTCCCACACTTGTTTTGTCTTGGTATGTTACATCACTCGTCAGTCAAGCTAACCAGAGGACTTGACCATAACTGAACTTCTATTTTGAAAATTCCCTGGTTAAACAGGAGCGAGCTCTCCCATCTACATGTGAAACAAGCCTCGCAGGCAGGGCCAATTTTAAGAGTTTTCCTGCAGGTGCGTGCTACAAACTACGACAAGGTAGCACTTGCTTCTTTTTTTCTCTTCATTGAGTGTAGGTAGGCACAGGAAAGAACAGTTATTTTGGCTTAGTGGTACAACAGTAAGGTGGATCTGATCTGTGATGAGTTACTGCAGTGACTTGATGTATATCTACTTTAAAAATCTGACATTAAAATGTAATTAGTAGTAATGGCAAGAGGAGCTCAATTTCATAAGCAACTCAATGCACAGTAAGTTATTTGATTCCAGTGAAAGAACAAGTTTTTATATTGCTCTTTCTTTATATAAGAATATACCGATAAATCCTTATCCATTATTAACAACATATTGTGTGAAATTGCATGTTATATGACTCATGCAACCAATAAGCATCTGTGCATTTCCCTAATGATATATCATTCATAAGATATTCATTTTACCATTATGTATTATATGACGTATTCTATGGCTCATTTTGAAGTAAGAAGATTTAAAAACGTATAATTTTTTTCATTGGCAAACAATTCTGTTAATTTTTCACCCATTCCTATGGCATGCAGTGGGTTGTGCTGGCTTTGCTGTGTTGTGGTTTGGTTCTAGTGCACAGTCCAAGGTATATTTGCCCAGAATATGTATGGTTCAAAGCAGATAGTCATACCTCCACAGCACTCAGTATCCTGACATTGTATACATATGTAGGCCTAGCATCTGCCTCATACTGACAGTAAATATTTCAGTGATAAGGGGAACCAGTGAAGCTTTGTTTCCCATGACTTTGTGATGAAGAGTAAATGACAGTGTATATTCTCTGAGGTCCAGTAAGGATTAAGCTTACTGTAGGATCCCTGCGTGAGCAGCCTGTCTATTCTTTCTTGCCCTGCCAGTTATCATGAAGTGGAATTTCAGCGAGACTTCTCCCTGACATGTTCAACTGAACTTGGCTTCTAGACTTGAGAGTTATCAAGGGTGACTGACAGGCACACACTTATGCACAGAGAAACAGATTTGCCTCATTTCATTAGGAAACCAATACTAAATCAGGAATGACTGTGCTGAAATACCACAGGTATAAAACCTCAACATCTGTACAATTACTGTGGGCACAGTGATAATTTCTATCTTTATTAATGAGGCATTAACTCAGCTTTTGGAATTTTGCAGAAGAATAGGGAAATTTACTTTGCTATGAAAGCCTCCTTCTTTGTGTACTATAGCTTGGTAAGGAAAAACAACCTTTGTGAAACAGCCTTCTCTGATTTGCAGAATCAGACCTTCAGTTTTAAACCAGATTTTCCTCTACATGTATCTCTGAGCTTTCCTGTTAGCTGGGTAATAGTAAACAAAGGACAAATGCATACAACTGTCAAGGTACAAATAATCTTGTTTTAAGGTTAATCCCTATGAATTGGTCTCCAGTGTTAGAAGTTATTTTCCCCCTTGATTAGCTAAATCCAGGATATGAATGTGTAACTTCACATTTTAATATTTTTTTTATCTTTTTCCTTGAGCTTTTGAAGCAGCAGAACAGCATGAGAGACAGAAAACAATGAGAGGCTTGAGTTATTATGGTAACAAGCTGAAAACGACTTTATCTTCTTGGTAAATAAGGTGTGAACAATAATTCTGGATTAGACACGTTCTTCAATTATACATTTGTGTTAGTAATAAAATAAACATGTTTTCAATAACAGTTTGGATATAAATACATTCTTCTTTTTTACTAACTACTCTGCAGAGTATAATACTGTACTTACCAATCTACTACAGTGTGTAGCAGCTCTAGCCCATTCTTGTCTATTAAAAATTAAACCCTTTTACCATACATTATTAAAAGTGCTTTGGTTGGCTGCAAATCAAGAAAGACTTTCATAAAGTCTTAGAAGAACAAGAAAACTGATTAAATCTAGTGTCCACAGGCAGCAATGGAAAGTGCATGAGAAAAAAAAATGCAACATTAAATTATGTCTTAAAAACTCTTTCAGGACTTTAAAAAATCATTAGCAGCTTTTGTTCAAGTTAACTATTAACCAAGGGACTCTTAATAGATTCATTATTCCATATTCTCCCTTCCCTTCTTCAGCTTGGAACCTGTGTTAGTTATAGATACAGATGCCTGCATTCCTTGTTCTCCGCTTTTTCAGAATGATGGTTTTTTAGAAATATTGTGCTCATTTAATAGATCCCCTGTGCCTGGTATACACTGAGGAATGTGAAGATTACACTATTTATTAGCTGATTTGTGGGTTGCAGGGGCTGATTTTCACTTTAGGAAAAAATGTAAGCAATTTAGGAGAGGAAAAAAATTGAAAGAAAACACCTATGTTTCTTGGAGGGAGCAGAGGCTGCAAGCATTTTACTAACAAAGCTGGAGAAGCAGGTCCAGCTTATTTGAAATAAAGCTTCTCTCTCTCTTTTTTTTTCTTGATGTGGCTTTTTAAAGGGAAAAAGGGAGAGAAAAATCTTCTTTTTGTCCTTGCTGTTTTATGACAGTGATGTTAGACAGTATCCTGGAATGGGAAGTAGCATTTCACTGGGAAGTACTGAACTTTGCATGTGATGGTGAAGGAGCTGACTGTGCCATCACATCCTTGAGCTGAGTGTTAGCCACGAGGCCTGTAACATCTCTTTACATTGTAGAAAAGTGACAGGGAATGTGAAGCAGCACAGCCAACACACTGGGGCCACGGTCCACAACTAGGAGTTATTTTTGTTGCTTGCATAGAAATAATAATTCACAATCCTAGCTCAAAAGGTCCTCATCCCACCACCACAAGCATAGGGAGAGGTGAGGTGGACTTCTGCCTCATTTTAGGCACGCATCTCCCTGCATCAGGGTCAGGGCTGTGCTCACCTCTGGCAAAGTGGGCCACTGAGAGGCAACCTGCTGTTCCTTGCCAGCTCCAGAGGCTTGCCAGGTCCTGCCAGCTCCCGCTGTTGTTGATCAAAAAAGCTGGAGCCAGAAAAAGGCTTGACAGACTTCTCTGCTGTCACCTCACCTGGGAGAGAAATGAGGACCTGGCAGGAGCCAGGAAGCCATTGAGCAAGCCTCCTGCCAGGGCCGCCTCCCAGGGAGAGAGTCAAGGGCTTCTCAGCTGATTGAAGGAGGGCTTGGGAAGAGAGGTACCAACTTGACCGAAAACAGGCAAAATTAACAATGCAGACAGTTATTCAATTATTGCAGATTTTGTGCAGCTTTCCTTGAAATGTGGTACTGGATATTGTCTGAGATAGCATGCTAGGCTAGCTGGACAGATTGGCTGCTTTAGCACTGGAATTTTTATGGTCTTGTGAGAAAAGGGCCACTCTTCTCCACTACTTTCTCTCCCTCTCAACTTATTTTTTTAAAAATTGTCTATGCATCCCTGTTCATCTGAATTATAGATGACAGATTCTTATGAAGATCTGATCCCTGTGGTGTGACCATGGGATCAGAAGGTTTCTAATGGGAAGACTGGGCATGGTAAGGTGCAAGTGAGTACTGGAGCCCCTGCACTGGCTGTTCTGCAGCTCCTCAGTGATATCTCAGGGCAGCTGAATGGGGAAAGCCCATGAAGAAGTGAAAAAAAAAAGCACGAGAGGACAAATCTACCACCTGAATACAGGATGGAACATGCCTTTTTCAACTGAAAGGATCTAGAGGGAAAAACCAGGATTATTCATGTTTAATTGCTGTACTGATTTGGGGCCCATGTATACTGTGTGCAACTCACAGCTGTGTGCAACCTCACTTTTGTTTTGAAAGAGAACATTTCAAAGCTGTTGCACTGTCTCCCCCTAATTTATGAGTAAAGAACATTTATTGATCCTGCTTGGAGTTACCAGTAGTGCCCAACATTTCTGGGATGGGCTGGCAATGGCCTGGAAGAGTCACTTTTTAATTCTTGATGTATTGGCTTGGGCATCAGATAAACACATACTGGAGAAACTTTTAAAACCACACTGTTCCTCAAGATCCTTATCAGACATCAAGTCAGTTTGTTTGCTACTCAGTTCCCTGAACCTTGCATAGATTTTCTTAGAGACAAAATCAAGGAATTTTAGTCCCAGTAGCAAAGGAGGTCTAGTGGCAGTTGCCGCATGGTAAGGGAAGTGCTAGGAGCAATGAGAGCTGTGTGAGGTGCCTGTGAAGGAAGAGGGTGAGGCAGAAAGAGCAGGAGGAGAAGACCAAACTTGGACAGCCTTGTGCAGGGGGTTGATCCAAAGCTCAGTTCCTTGCTCTGTAAAGTGTAAGAACTAAGTAAGTTTTGAGTTATAGGGCCATAATTCCATCTCTGGATTGTGGTGACTGTATAAGGCCACATGAGCTTTGCTCTTACAGTTTATGATATCACTACAATCCCCTAGTGGATTTACAGCCCTGTAATTTTTTTACAGTAGTGAGTTGTTTATTTTTCTATTTACAACAGTACATCACTGGAGATATTGGTAACAGTCACCAAGTTCTATCACATAGTTCCCTTGGATTCCAAGGGAAAAATCCAAGTTCCTCTTGGATTTCTTTTTGTAGAAAAAAATTAAAATCATTCTTTGGAGCAGGCTGCCAAAAGCAGCAGAGGGGGGAAGCTCCTTTTCTGCCTCTCTTTGTCTCTTTAAAGACTGTTTAATTTAGCAACTATTTGTCCAGACACAGGAGGGCATAATGACTACCAATTTCACATTGCTTTGTGACAAACAGCTGTATGACTCCCACTTTCACATATTTTCTTTTCTCTTTCTTGCCCCCTGCTGTATATTAATTTCTCAATTAAAGTTAATCTTGCCAGCCTCTCACACAGGATGTCACCGTAATAGAAAGCTGAGGGAAGGTCAGCGTGATACACCACAGACGGGTGCCAGACCTAAGCAATAGGCAGGTCTTGGGCTTGATACCGCTGTAACGCTGTGCCACAAATGTTGGTTCAGAACAGATGGACATAACCATTAATTTGATTAGTTGTGAGTGTGGCAGGGAGGTAATCACAGCAAAAGGGGATGAGCATGGTAGGTAGCTAATTTAAGTGCCATGTGCTAGGCTGCTGTAGCATCACAGCCGTATTCTGCTCCACAGGTAACTGTGCCAATTATTTAGTGCAAATCAATAAATAACTCGTGTCTAACAATCAGCTCAGTTGGGCAACCTACCCATTGTACCCCGAGCACTGAGAGCAGAGGCATCACAAACTTGGCAGCTGCACTGGGAAGCTGCTTAGGAGAGTTAAAAGCGTTTGAGTAGAGAGGTAGGGGATGCCCAGAAGCTTTTGATTTTGATGGAAGTAACTGACCTTGGCATTTAGAAAAACTCAGTGTCTCTACTAACGTCTTTCAGTACAACTTTCAGTGATTTTACGATAGGTCAAAAAGTGTGTTTGTGGCAAAGAGGAGCTGAACCCCTGACTCCACATGCAGACTAATGGGTGTATAATAGATTATGTCTGCAGTACTGCAATTTTAGGTGAACACAAATTATTGGAAAGGAGTTTCATTATGAATACTGAATTATCTCCAATTCTAATCCAGAAAATTACCATTGCAGAGTCATAGGATCAGTCACATGTGGGGATTTTTTGTTTCTTCTTGTAAACAACAAGATGCTGGGTGTGATGCATGATAATCATTCTGTCTTATTCTTCAGTCTGGGATGTGAAGAAATATGCTAAAAAATCTATCTTGATATATCTGCTTTGCCAAGACTCCTAAGGTAGGACATTTGTTTAGGAAAAAAGTCCACACACCCCCCTCCTTGACACTAAATCTACTGATTTAGATCTTAAGTTGGTATTTTCAGGGCGTAGTTTTTAATTAAACTATACCTAAAACCCTAAGATGCCAAGACATTACCAAGTGGATTTTAGCTAGTGCCCTCCTAAGCACTGGTCAATGCAATACATACTGCAATTTCATGTGAAGCATTTTTTTGTCAGATTTTTGTGCAATCTGTCCGAGGTTAGGCCATGGTAGTGCCTAAAACAGCTCAGCATTTTCTAGATTTTACTTATGTGCAGACCTTCATTATTGGTAAAATATCTAAATTAGGCTGTTAAGCAGTTTGGTTATCATTCTTCCTTTGGGCACACAATGCTGTATGCAAATAAAAAGAAACAGGAAAGCAACTCCAAAGGATTTATTCAGCAGTGTCTCAATTTAACCACATGGGGGCATGAGATATTTATTTAAGAGAGCTTTTTAGGCACATGATTGGGAAATATATGACGGTAGGAAACCTTACTGGTAAACTGGGATCAGAATTGTCACTTGCTTTTCAGCTCTTTGCTTGCAATCAAAAATACTTAGAAAACAATTATTGAAAATTACATTAACCTAAAACATAGTAACAAAAATATAGTGTGGACAGAAAAGAATATCAAAACAGATTTTAAATATCCCCATTAGTTAATCTGGCCTCTAAATATATTTTTATGATTCTATTTTGGTGCATCTGTAAACAAAATCAGAAATCTATATAACCCTGCACATCTGACTTAAATAATCTGAACATTTAAATAAAATGAGAAGAAGGCAGCTCTGAGATATAGCAACCTAGATCTGGAGTAAATCCATTTCATTAATTGCCTAGATGAAATTAATTTTTGCCATTCACTTGCAAGATGAGTAATATGCTCTATACATTTCGGCCCAGGTCCAGCAAAGCATGTAAAATCATAGTTAATGATGTTAAGTGCTTGAGTAGTTCTCCTTGAGCACGTGCCTTAAGCTGAGTACATATTAAAGTGCATTCCAGCACAGAGAAAGTGGTACAATCAAACCTTTAATTAGTTTTAAAATGGGATTCAAAATGCAATGCAATTCTTTGCACTTTACATTGAAAAAAATGCATGCTTTGAGACTCTCTTGGGACAGAGATGACTAAACCTATTTATCCACTTTGGTTTCCAAAGAGAATGAATGCTCATTGTTTTCTGCTCTTGTTCTCCCCTAAATTTATAAATTTATTTTGCTCAGTCAACTGGTTTGTTTACAGCAGATTATTTATATGAATATTTCCAAGTCTGTTATTTTATGGACATTTTTATTTATAAGATACTTCATGCATTTTATTGGTATTTAAGAGGGTAGAATATTTTTACTTCTGCTTCTGTTATTTTAAATCAAAGCAAAAACAAGCAGCAGTAACACCATATAAGCAAGTGTTCACAGTACCTGAAAGCTTGTTTCCTTTCAAAATAACCTGAAAATCAGGATTTTGTAATGCACATTTCTGATCCAACTATTTAATGCTCACACAGCTCAAAGGAACCATAAATTTAGGTCTTGTATTTCAAGCCAGTGTGTGTTTTCCACTCTGCAGTTTTTGGCATGTGCCTTTGACATACCGATCTCTATTCAAACAAGATTACTGCACACAGGTGAATTCTAAATCTAAGACGGAACACTGTCCTCCTGTTCCTCTCAGAGAGAAGAAGCTGAGAAAAGCACCTCTGAATTCAATCCATACTCCACCAAAACTTGGAGTACTTTGTTCTTTGGCTTTGGTATAAACCCATCTTTGTGGTAAACATATTTCTATAGGGAGTCTAAATGATGCCCAGAGTCATAGCAAGCAGAGGCAAAACTATTTCTGAACATACTAGTTGGTACAGCACAGCAGAATTCGTTCCTGAACTAGCAGACTACAGCTGTTGGGTACTTTTTCCTAAGCTACAAAACCTTCTTCTTTCAATGCCTAGGCTTGGATCCATTTTGTTTGCTCCAACAATATCAACTTGACATCTTGCATTTTTAAGTGCTTTATGAAAGCTTGCCTGAAAATGCTTCCCAGCAAATGCTAAAATAACTCAAGACTGTTGATCCACTTGTATAACAAAGAAATTCACGTTTCCCTTGACAGTGTTCTCACTCAGAATTAAAACACAAGCATATGCGAGGAATTATGATAAGTAAACAGAGAATGAATCCATATTGCAGCCTTACCCTGGCAAAATGCCCACTGACACTAAGTGTGCACTTTCTGTCCCCAAAACAAAGTCTGTAGTATGTTTGACTGTGTTTCTTTTATGTTCTCTAATATGTCTGTTCCTTGCTAGCAATGAAGCATTTGCGTGTATTAATCTCTAAAGCTATCAGCTCATTGGTATGCTCTCTAGAATGGATGAGGCAATGACCATGGTGTCAGATACTGTATTCCGGTAAGTTTTTCTGATCCACTAATGCGTCAAATATATTTGAATTTACTATTCACATAACTTTTTATGGAACACTATTAAGCCAATTCGGTTGATAATCTCTGTAACCTTTTTAGTAAGTTACAGCACAGTGAGGTCACTGTTCCTGGATGTGGTTTGCTGTGTCATGCACTACATGCTGATGCCATGACATCCTTGTATGAAGGAGGAGAATGCAGTTAGTTGAAGGTTTTTTGTTGTTTTTTTTTAAAGATTGCTTGTTCTTAAATGGAGAACTGATTAGAGCGAATGATTTAATGTTGCTGTGCCTCAAAAGCAATGGAATCTTGGGAAAGGATCAAACAGTCCCTCTAAGTTGGCTACCACCTTCCTGACTTCATATTGTTTTTAAATGAAACATCTGACACATTCTCCAGCTGGGATGTTATTTTGTTCTTCTTGACAAAGTAATTCAAAATGCACTGAAAAACAAGCTGAATGGAAAAGGGATTTTTTTTTTTTTTTTCCCATAGACATCTGGAGCTTTCTTTCAAAGCTGATGTGATCTTTCATCTGGACAAGAAAGGCTTTGATCCAAACTCTAAGATCCCCCTATCTCCCACTTAATTGGTGTTAGTGAGGTAGGTTTGACAGTCCCTAACTCAGTCTCTGGAATGGCTTACTCTCTTAAGACCTGTCTATTGTGGCTCAGTCAGCTCAAAGACATCAGCTTTCTATCGTTTGACTTCTGCCCCACTGGGATGGTTACAGGTTTTATTTGCTTTCATTATTTTCTCTTGTAAAACCATTGAATTCCAACAAAGAAAAACACTTTTGAAACCAAGCAAAAACAATCTTTTACAGACATTCCTGACAAGCTTTGGTTTTCACAAAAACTCACAGATAAGAGAAGGAGAAAGATTGCATTAAAAATTGAGATCTTAATTTTTTAAGATCTTGCCCACTTTTGGGGGTGATCATGTCTGTTTTCCTGTAATATATTTATTAATTGAAACAATAAAAGCAAGTATCTTTGCTCCTACCACATGTACATCAGTTATACATTGTGCATATTAAAGTATTATTCTCTGAAAAAAATGCTTATTTTAAAATCCAAATTTTAGTGTGATTAATTTAGACAAAATCTGCACCCTTCCTTCATGGTAGGACACAACAGAATAAAGGAATCCTTATCTTCTCCACTGTGTAGCAGTTGGCATTGAGGGTAATAATTTGGCAGAGATCTTACTGTGTGGGGCTTTTTCTCAAGCTCCTGTAATAATGTAGACGGTTCACAGTGAATGAACAGATCCCTCACAGCCACACTATTATCAGAATGAGAGAAGAGACAGGAAAGAAATACATAAAATTCATTTCCTTTTCTGCTTTGGGGGCACTGCAAAAACCCTTATCACCTATCCATCAGGGCGCACTGCAACTCCATGTTCCCATACCTAGACTTCAAGGAATAGTACACCTAAAAAGCAAAAACCATGTAGCACTTACAATTTCCTGAGTGAGTAGCCCAAGTTTCTACAGCTGAAAAACTTGAAGGTTTATAATCCATCCCTTTTCCAGTGGAACTAATTACTTTTTCTCTCAGACAGTCCAACAATTACAATTATCTAGTGAAACTTCATATTTAAAGAATCATGTGCCTAAAAGTGTATCAATTTTTTCCTACAACAGGGATTAGTCTCATAAAATATATTATGCTTTTGCTTAGACCCTGCCCACTTCTATACCTTTGCAACTACAACAAAGCTACAACTTCACCAGAAAATGCAATTGTTTCACTTGTGAGGTGGGGAGAGTCATCTTCTCCTGATGAAAAGACATAGGAGAAAAGGATTCTTAAGTAGGTGATTCAATCAGATATTGTCATATTCCTGAGGATCTGTAGGCAGTGACAATTTACCAGCTAGAGAACAGCTCTTCCCATTTAAGTATCATGCTGAGCTGTTGCAGTATTGCTTTGGTTGCTGGCAGACAGTTCCCAAAAGCAAAAGCTATTGACCAATTCCATTACTGAAAAGAGTCTCTGACTCTGCATTAACTCAACATTAAAAAACTACATTTTTGAAAGAGTGTAGGATCTTTGTGGTGTGTTTATTGTCTGTTAAGCTAGGGGGTAAGCTTGCTCATGGCCCTGACGTCTGATCATGAGAGCATATACGCATTTCAATATTGAAAATATTAAAGATGAAAGTAGAGATTCCTCATCCACTAGACATAAAAAACACAAAGCAAAAATCATTATTAGCTGATATGTTTGAGAAACTATGTGACAGCTATAACCCTGCAGCTGTTATTGATCTTGGCAGTTAGAGGTTTAATATTGATTTGAAACTGATATACCACTGACATGCACATATCCATTTCTCTCAGAACATATCTCATCTTTTTTCTCTAGGTTCATCTCTAGAGCAAAGATCTCAGAGTTCAATGAACTCAATAGTAGGTTCTGCATCCCACAGCTTTTCTTTAGTGCACCCTCTTCCAAAAAGTTGATGGAAAGGCGATGCCTTTGAACTACAGTGAATATATATATCTGCAGAGTATAAGGTTTGACCATAAGTAGGAAGCTCAGGTTTGGGGAAAAAAAAGAAAGAAAAATTAAACGAGGCTGTAAAAATAATTTTTCAAGGTGGAGAAAAAAACCAGCCATCATTGTAAATAATAAGAGAAGCCAGCATGTAAATGGAGACACTGACTTATGATTGCTTTTGCTAATCAGGGCCAAGACAAAAGACGGTTAAAAGAGCTAGTCCTCTGCTCAGCGCAAAAGAGATATTTAAGGATCAAACCTCTTCTCACCAAGAAGAGCCCAAGTTTAAACTATCTATGACAAATACATCAGTGGACATTGAGATTGTTCAACTGTGGGTGACTTGCAGGTTCTGAGGAGATGGGGAGAGACACATAGATCCAGTGGCTAAATGCTTGGGTGAGAAGGTCAATTAGCCCATGCTGAAGCAGCTTGGAGGGCTTGGGCTGCCCTGGTCTAATCTATTGTCCACACTGGGAGCTTCTGCCTCCGTGGAATGGAGCACCTGGTCTCTCTCTATGTGAGATCTGCAGCCTTCAAGCTGCCATTTACATGCTATTTCAAGGGCTTCCTGGCTTTTTGAAACAGCCTCAGACTCCCTTTTTTGCCAGTCACGGTTGCAGAAATGAAGGACTTGAGGATCATTACTCCAGTTCTGCAGCTGTGAGTAGCTGCTCTAGAGTCTGAAGAAGAAAACATACATAACCAAGTGCATTAAGCAGCTACTGTGTAGTGATTGCCACTTGTTTTGAACTGGGGATTTTTGTTTATTAGATTGTTTTTAAGGAGTGCAATAATTTATTTTTAGCACAGTAGTGTTTAATTTTTCCATTGGCTGACTTCTTTAGGAAAGTGTAACAAATGTAGTTATCATTCTCTGGCACCCTGAGACAAGTGCCTGGCTGTTTCTATACCACTACTGGAATCTGAGACCAATGGGAGATTTGGGCCAGTTGTTAAGTTACGTACATAAGCTCAAAATCTCCTACATGAGCTTAGGGGTTTTCACATGTTTAAGCACCTAGGGTTGATTCAAAGCAACTTTGATGGAATAACCAGGCTTTATGCATTAGACATGAAAGCCATTTGAATAAATTCCAGTTCAGTATTTAGGTCTGGCATTTTCAAGATTTACTCTTAGCTCACTTCCTTTCAAGAAAATTGGGACTCTGCTTTACCCAGCTTTTCAAGCATTTCCAGAGAAATACCTTTGGAGAAGAGAAATCTGGGTAAAGAATATACTTGCTTTCTTTACTTATTCACAGTTTCAGCAACAAACCCAGGCAGCTTTTTATTTTTAACCTCTTCGGGTCTGAATGTGTCAAAAAGTTCAGTCAGAGCCCAAGGAGTTTCATTTACTTATCTCTAACATGTTTGGCTGGCATAGATGTAATCTCATTAGGGTATCCAGGGACACTGACATGCAGAGGGAAGTAGCATCTATTGTTTACTTGTACTATATGTTGGGATAATCTGTGAAGCCCTAGTGGAGTTGTAACTCTGAACATGCTGATCGGAAGCATTAAGGAAATTAACATAAAGCTCTATTAATGGCTTAAGGGAATCTGACTAAACAAACAAGGCCACATTGAGCAATAAATGTGAGTCTCAGACTGCATGACTTTCCTCATAACTACTCTAATTAATTGCTACAAAATATTAATTTTATAATACAGCATGGATATAAAAGGGAATGGCTTAGTGATTTAAGTGTTATGTGTCTCCCTGGGAGATGCAGGTTCAGTTCTTCATACAGCTGTTGTCAGCCTTCCAAAATATAATAGCTAAAATGAATTTCTTGCATTTCACTGCTAGAGTTTCTATGGACTAAAGACCTCAGCTGTTCTTCTGCTGAAGTCAGTGGCACGGTTGCTGTTAATTTCAGTGGAAGCAGAAGTAGGTCCAGGAACATTAAAACCAAATTCTGCTTTGAAACTGTCTTTGCACTTTTTCATAAATTTAAACTCATGTCTTCACACAAAAAAATATCCTTGCCAAACCCCTGTTTTCCAGCAATGGTCCAGCTATACATGGTGACATGAGCTCCTTACAACTCCTTTACAAACCCACAAGTTGGATGTATAATTAGCTGAAATAGATTGCATTGGTTTCTGAATCAAGATGTGGCAGAACCGTGATTTGGTGTCCTTGGAAGTGCAGCAGAGCAGGATCCGAGCTAGGCTAATGAAATTTCATGTGAAATATATTAGAGGAGATGACTGTAATAGACTGCCTTTGCATGGCTTTTCTGGTCACTAGTTCAATTCTGCCCTAGTCCCGAAAAGAAAAGTGATGTGGGTTTCCCTGGAGGATTTTGAACCCAGTAAGCACTTTCTTTTTGGACTGAACCAAAAGGACTTCCTCAACACTTTTTTATATGCTGCTCTGCTGCTGCATACAAGCCTGGAGTCCAAATATAGGAAGTCCAAATTGGAACTTTCAGGTTAGAGGACAGAGCAATTGCCTGGGAGCTCAGGCACATGGGACGAGACTCATACCAGGTAACATTATTTTCTTTCAGTCTATTTGTCTGTCTGGGGTGAATAATGTGAGGTAAACTTGGCTCCCTTCATAATCAGGAGAGAAAATACACACTTTTCAGGTGCAATTCCTCTGACTTTAAGGCTTGCACTTTAGGAGAAGGTGGATGGCACCCAGACTGTCTCAGGAGTAGGTCTACTTTTGGTTATATGAATTCCAACTGCAGTCAATCTGTTGCTTTAAATAGTTGCCGGTATTTCCTTTCAATGCCACAACTGAGCTTGTGGTATCTACATGAATGGTTTTAGTGACAGCAAATATAAGACAACGTGACTTTGATTAGTCCCAGTGAAGGGGGTGAAGCCAAGTCACATAATTTTATATTTGCAAGGCCATGCACATGGGAAGTGTGCTGATAGCTCAGCTGATGTGTGATACCCTAACTGTACATCTGAGCCCAAAGGGTCATCAGCCAGGCTTGTTAATCACCTCAGTGAAGAACTGCCAAGCAGAACAATGTCCCTCTACTTGTAGATCTTGGCTGAAGCTGTTCTTATTTGAAGGCTGGCCTGATCTTTCCTCTCCAAAAACTTGTGAATGGAATCCAGTAATTATTTTTGGTTTATTTTGACAAGTGTTTCCATTGCTTCCCCCTCACTTAATATTTATCTACATGAGCCAAGTTGGAGGCTTATGTTTTAAAGAAAACGAATGGTAAAATAAGACTCTGCGCTCAGAATTAGGAACGTAACTAGGTGACCTGATTTTCAAAAATGCCAATTGCCCAGAAAAGACTTCCAGCTCTAGAGACCATTAAAAAAAATCTTAGCTTTATAACTGTTATTACAATTATTATTTATGGTATGTATTGCAGTAGTACCCCAGCAACGGACAAAGACCCATTGTGCGAGGCACTGTACAACCACAGAGACAAAAGTTACACAGATTAAACTCCAACTTCCTGTTCCATGGTGGAAACAAACTCAGAATATGCACACCGTGCACAGTCACCCCCTCTTCGGAAAATGTCTGTCAGCTATTCAGATGTCCTACTTTTAAAATGAGTCAGTCAACCAGTAGCCTTCGCAGGGCAGAAGAAGAGCCAAGAAGCTCTGTCATGTCCACCCCTTCATTTCTGAGACCCCTCTGGACACTGGTTAGGTACCCTCTCCATTGCTGTCCATCCCTGGGCATGTCACACAGTTGCTCAGTATGAGCCCAGCCAGCTTTCACCACGCAGCACTAATGGCTATGGCTGAAGTGACAGGTCCTCTTATTTGTGGCTGTTTCTGTGCCTTTCACGCCCGATCAAAAATGTTTACAAAGGTGCAGTCAGGGGATGAAGGCTGGGGGAGCAGAAGAAAAGAAATTCAATTTTGCTTGGAAACAGTTTCAGAGCTTAATTAGTAAGGAGGGGGGTGGGGAAAGGGGGCTGAACAGGTGGTGTATTATTCTGCCAGGGATCTTCAAAAGGGAGGGAGTGCATATTGTTAGTTTGCTGCAGAATGAAAAATGAGAAGTTCGACAGTACCTGGATGCTGAAGAGCAGGTGAGCTGCCGAAGTAAGGTCAGAATTATACACACATACACACTCAAAAAATCTGCATAGGAAAAAAATAAATTTTCCTTTTTGCCCACAAGGGGACTGATCCCAGCTCTGCATCGGAGATTTACATGGATTCATATTCATTACATTAGCAGTAGCCACATTTAGCAGTGATTCCCAAAGGAGCAGGAAAATGATGGCCTCGAAGAAAGCTGCCACATTTCAAACTCTCCAGCTGTGCCTTGCCACCATTGCTGCATTCCACTGCCAAATGCAGTAATTTATGAATTTGTCTTTTTTATCTGCAAAAAATGATAATTTACAGAATAAAGAGAAGAATAGGAAAGGACTAACATGCTTAGAAAAGGAATGTTGGCATTTTCTTTTAACTGCTTTATAACTATTTCTCTGATGCTGTAAATGTTATTTGTGTTCACAAGATCGTTATTATTTTGCATTAGATGCTTAAAAGAAAGCAGAGGTGCCAGCAGATAGAGCGTCCCAGCTTACAAAGGAGTCATTCTAAAAAGATGATAGCCCAGCAAGACTGCTACAGAGTTTGAATAAATAGAGAATGAATTATGAATGGTAATGATTTTTTTTTTTTTATTTAAGTACTGAGCATGTGCCATAAAAGAACGATAGATATTGCAGTTGTTTCAAAAAAAGCTATTTTATGTTGCATTGGATGGAACTGTGTACATATATATCTGTTCTGGCAGGGCAGACAGGACCCACACATTTTTTTTGTGAAATTACTAGAGTAAAGGAAAGTCCTTATAAGTTCTCTGACACCAAAAGGAAAAAAAGATTATTCCTAATTGAATATTTTTCCCTCCCTCAGCATTGTTGCTGAAAGCATCATGCAGAGCTATCTATGGGACCACTGAAAGAGTTTACTTTTGCAGGCTGAAAAACATGTGCATAATAGTCTTACTTGTGGTTTGATTGTCTTTCTCAGTGTTTCTATTTTCAGTCTAAGGGAAACGAATTGCACTGCATACATTTTTGGATTTTATGGAATTTCTTAAGGCAGGAGATTATAAGCACAGCTTCCTGTGAAAGTTTCTGTACCTTGCGAGGGACCAGCTTGGTAGAGTCCAAAAGCAGCTCTGCCAAGGCTTTCTTATGTTACAGTTTAGTAAGTAAGTTCAGCACTATCACTGAAATGCAGAATAAGCACTTTCCAATTCAAAGAGGTTTGCTACTATGGTGTTGAAAGGAATGAAGAACCTGCTCAAGTTAGAGTACTTCACATCCAGCAATATATGCCAGCAGATCAGCAGGTAGAGCTGTATTAAAACCTTTATGTGCTCCTTTGTGAAACCAGGCATTTATAATGTTGACTAATTCTGGTATCTTCCCCCTGGTGCTCAATGATTCCTAATTTTATGGGCTACTTAATGAAGCAAAATTCTCCATTAGTTTTTAAAATGTCTCTACCTTTTAATGCCAGGGGCTGTCTTTTCAAAATGATGCCTGCCTGGACCAAAGGCTCTTGCTCTGTTGACAAAATGAAGGCAAGGCACTCACAGAAGGAAATAATCAGCTCAAGTCTCCAGGAAGAAAAGGTACATTTTGTACCTTGCTCATGGAAAGCAAACTGTATGGGGTGAAAAAATAGCTTTTTGTGGAGGCTCTGCCCATCTTGTTCTGCACAAAGGCAATGCAGATTAATAGTCTGAGAGGAAACAGGATCCCTCCTGTGGTCTCTGTCCTGACACCCTTGGCACCATAGGTGAGAGGAGCCAGCATGCTGTCCTTGCTGCATGCTGCCTGTGGCTTAGCAACCAGGTGGCATCTATGAGCAAGGACCTCAAGTGCCCCTGTGGGCAGGCAGAAGGTATTTTGTTGTGAGTGAAGGGGAAGGCTGGCGTTGTGGCCTGTCTCACAGCGCTTATTCAACACTGAATTCTCTAAGTATCTCATAGGTTCTCTGGTCAATAGTGAAGGGAACGCAACAAACATGGTTTCGTGTCCTCCCTCAGCAGGTAATTCCAATATGTCATTGATCCTTCTTGTTGAACATGTTTCCCTTTATTTCACTTTTTCTTCTGTTCACTGTGTGCTATTCCTTTTCCTTGCTCCCATACTGAAAATTACAATCTGCTGGCCTTCCAAGTTTGTTCACTGCTAGTATTTAGGGACTGTGAACCAGTCTACTTTTACTTACAAGCCTTTCATAATGCCCCTGATTTTGGTCAAGGTATGTAGGATTTACACCAGGGTAAATGAAGTCAGTACATGACCCATGACAGGGGCTCTTTAGCAGTCTTTACTCTAGGCTGTGTAAATTAATTTTTCTTGAGTCTCCTCTCAGGATAGTGTAAATTATGAGGCAAAAGCCTGTAATTCACTGCTAGGCAAGCAGCAGTAACTCCCCTTCTACCACTTTTCTGCCAAAATTATGGGAGAATAGCTGGTGATCTCAGCTCATATTTGCATGGCATGAACAAGAACAAGACAGAAAAATGATACCTCAGGTGCCACTGCCTTGCTTCCAAGGTGGGGAAATGCATTGGAGAGCAAAGAGGCTCTGGCTGTGCCTTACTGTTTCTTGGTCCCTTTTAATATACAAAGCGAAGAATATTAATGTCACATAGAAATTGTGTGCTGATGAATGCACTAAATATTGTGCTGGGTGTTCCTGGTTGCTGAAATTACATCATCAAGGCTTCTTTTTTTCCTTCCTCTTCTTTGATTCAAGAGCTCTCAGTGTAAATATTAACTATAGCTATCAAGAGGCGGAGGAGAGTTTCAAGAGACCTGGCCATCAGATGTCAACCCTTTAAATCATGATAATATTTCTTCTTGCACTGTGTTCTAAAGGTTATGCCTGTGCTTGCCCCACACAGAGAGTGCTGCCTGATGGAAGCCTAAAAAAATGCAAGGCTCGTCTTTCCTTTTGGTCCGAGGACTACATCTGCAGATACTGAGACTGCCTGTGACTCCCTCTGGCTGCTCACCAGCCATGCATCAGCCACCCCTTCAGAAGAGTTGGAGTGGCTCAGGTGTCAAAGAGCAGAGCTTGAGAGACAAGAAGCCCTGCAAACCCACTCCCCGTTTCACAGCAGCAATGTCACTGCATAGGCTGCTGAATCAGATGCTAAAAGCAAAGGAGCTGGCAGATGACTGTGTTGGCTGACACACTGCCTGTTGTGTTGAAGTCTGACCAACCCAGCTGGCTGAAGATGCTCCTGGCTTCTAGCACAAATCCAGTAATTCCTTGCATTATGTAGGTGGAGATTACAGCAGCCTGGTTTTTCCAGTTGTTTCGGCAACTGCTTAGTTCCGTTTCTATTTGCTAAGGTATCATCATGCTTTTGAAATACATTTAGCCTTCTTTATTGGCTTCCCAAAGTAAAAGTATTATTATAAGCCCCCTCATATTTGGCAACAACTGAAGGTTTTCGTGTTGAGATTCAGCCCTTACTCTCTGCTGAACTGTGAGAGTGAGTTACTACCTTGTAAGTGACTCACAGGTATTTATTATCCTGTGTATAAAGGTCAGGTTTTAATGTTCTGTGTGATATATGGACATGGCTCAAGATCAGGCAGTCTTGAATGATAGATCTTAAATTATGATCCCGTGGAAGAGGAAAGAAATGAGAAATCACAACTTTTTTAAACAAGCCTGAAAAAACACTTGCACATATGTGAGCTGGTGGTGGAAACCTGCCAATTTCAGAGACTGGTTTGCTAAGCCATAGCATTGTGGCTCATGGAGCCCAGCTCAGAGAAATGAGATGAAATTTTTAAAAGCCAGATTCATGTCTGTGCTTGCTTTCTGCTAAAGTCTCCTGCTGTGGAAAGATGCAGCACTAATAGAATCATAGAATCATTTAGGTTGGAAAAGACCTTTAAGATCATCAAGTCCAACCGTAAACCTAACACTGCCAAGTCCACCACTAAGCCATGTCCATAAGCACCACGTCTACGCGTCTTTTTAATACCCCCAGGGACGGTGACTCAACCACTTCCCTGGGCAGCCTGTTCCAATGCTTGACAACCTTTCAATGAAGAACTTTTCCCTAATGTCCAATCTAAACCTCCCCTGGCATAACTTGAAGCCATTTCCTCTTGTCCTATCACTTGTTAGTTACTTGGGAAAAGAGACTGACACCCACCTTGCCACAACCTCCTTTCAGGCCTCCCCTGAGGCCTCCCCTGAGCCTAGCAGAGCTGATAGCAGACCTTAAAAGGAAACTTCTCAGGTGCCTTCTTCAATGCCAGAAAATCCCCAAATACCCTTCTGAGTGTGTCTTGGCGTTCCCACATCTGTGAGGGACCCCTGGGTGACCTCACCTACACCTTTGCAACTGGGCTGTCCTCAGGCTTCTTGCTCCCTTATGTGTGCCTAGCTTTTAGGCATTGTTCTGTTGAGTGTGTCCATAACTGGGGTACCTTTGTGGGTCTTCCTGCAAACGCACACCCTGTGATACAATTTTCAAGAAGAACTCAGATCCTGGGCCCTGGTTCAGAAGGATGTTGAGGTGGCAGAAGGCCAGCAATGCCTCCACAGGGAGGCAGGGCAGTGGTTACGAGAGGTACACGAGAAGAGTGGCTTTCAAGGGTAGAGGCAGGACTAGAGCATAACACATCTCCTGGTGCTCCACCAGGTTGGCAGTCCCTGTGAGGAGCTCTGCACAGCATAATACAAAAAGGTCCAGGAGACTGTAGGGAAAAAAGGTGAAAACTCGCTCAAAGCTGCCTTCTTTTCTCTCCTCCTGAGCTGTTCTAAGACAGTTTCGTGCAACTGAAGACTTGGCCACAGGCCTTATATTTTAAAAATATTTTACACAGGCAGCCTACTTTACCCTCAAAAGGCTCTAGAAAGATAACTAAGGAAGTTTATATGGTTTTATATCTGATGAGGAGGACAACTGAAATTCTGTTATTCTGTTCATCTGTTTTTGATGTTGGTGACTATTAGCTCAAAACTTGCTCAGTAAGGTGCAGTTTTGGGTGTCAACACCAACATGCTCTGACTTCATTCAGAAATTAAAGACCTAAGAGGTATTGGTTACGTATATCTGTTGTGGGTTTGGCTATCTGGAAAAAATATGGAATTGGAGGAGAATGTAATCCGTGAGCTGTTTTAACCTGCAGTTTTCTGTGTCCTCATGTCTTTTACTACCTGAGAACAGGAATTTTATGTGGTTATTTATACCAGGGCTGTGATAAGCAGAGTGCAGAAGTGCATAAAGGATCTAAGATTGGGCAAAATTTTATTGAATTTGGGAGCTGGGGCTTAAGCAAGAAACTGAGTGGCAATAATTTTAGTGACTTTCAGCTCTTAATGTAGATTTCTGCTACTGCACTTTCTTTGTCCTGTTAGTAGTGATGGGGTTAGTCTGTGCTCATATTGCTGTGATGGTGAATAGAGTTTCACGCAATTCTGTCTACTGTTGGGAAAGTATGTTCTTCAGAAAAATAATAATGTAATTAAATGTGGGATCAGCGTTTGACTGGAATTGTCCAATACCTGTTATTCCTACTGATAGGAAAAATCCTACTTACTCTGTCATGCACATGGAAATATGCCTTTCTTTTAAACTGGAGAAGGAAATTATAGTGATGATATTGGTTATTTTGACAGGGAAATGTTAGCTACTTATAGAAAATGGAGGCTTCCTGCCTCTTTCAGTTTGGATAAATTTTACATATATGGCCCTTGTTGATTTTAGTCTCAAATATTATTATTTAGATTTGATTTATGGTTATGATACTTCTGAGATAGTAAAAAAACCCAGAACTGAAAGTTCTTTAAAAGTAATTTCTTACTGGTTGTTAAGTAAAAAAATATTTTTGTAAGTAATGTGGAAATTTAATATGCTGTAGGAATGTATGATGTGATGGCTAAGTTACCTTTTTATAACTATGACTTCTGTATACATGAGTTCCAAACCAGTGTCTTCGTCTAAATACACATTTCTTATAACTCTTCACTATCTAGCTGACTTAGGTTATATTCCTCATTTTGACTAAGTGAATAATTGTGTTTTAGATTGTTTGTTGTGCACCCAGTGTACAAAGAATTCTACTATTTCTCCCAAATCAGTCTGAGAATTCAAAATAAGAAAGTGTTCAAAATACCAAAAAATGTCAAAATCAGACTATATTTGATGAAAACAAAACATGGGCATTCCTGAGTCCTAACATTTTGATTTTTCTTTTAGATCAAACTGAGTCAGATTTTTTTTTTTTGTTCCATTTGAATGGCATTTTTTAAATCTTATTTAGCTTTTCATTGGGGCTGTAGTATGGATGTCTGTGGGTGGGGCCACACCTGTCATTATATACTGGGGGCATCTGACTCCCTTCATGCAGATCTGTAGGTAGGGAGGTTGTACAGGAGAGATAATCTAGCAAAGGAGTCCAGCATACGGAGAAGCAGGAATATGAAAAAAACAAATGGCAACTCCGATCAAGCATTGTAGCAATCATCTGAGCCCCCATTGATTTAAATGGATCCAAAATAACATATTTTCTTTTGATTTGGAAAAAACCCCTTACAACATTCCATGCAAATTGCCCTTGCCAAACTACAGACTTTGCTTTCATTTTCCTATCAAAATGATGTTTAAATGGTATAAAAACTTTTTGGACCTAATTGTTACCTTTCTTCTCCTAGATTCCAAGTAAACAGGTAAACCTCATTCACTTCTAGTAGCAACTTTATGGCCCTGATCTGATGGTCGTGGTTACAAAAAAAATGTAATCCTTGTAGCTACACTGACAGCTCTATTTAATCCACAAAAGTTAGTGAACACGTATGCCCTGCCTAGATTTGTGAGAGGCCAGAAAGCCCCGCGTAGCTAAGATTTCTGTGCTTCTGAGTGGTGTGACGCAGTGCGGCCATACCCAGCTGGCTTTGTCAGGGCCAGCCTGGCTGGTGTCTATATGGTCTTGGGCCAGCATTGCACTGTATAGGACCTGAGCAGATCTCACACCAAAGAAGGTCTTTGCTTGGCACAGGGCACTGAGGGCTGGGAAATGTCTTTCTGCCTCTGCTGCCAACCCTAGTCCAGCTGCAGAACCTGCCTAATTATTTATTCATTGGCATCAAAAGTGTTGTTCTGCAGTGTGAAACACATAATGGAGATAGACTTGAAAGTAAATAGCTTTCTGCACTTGCTAGTATACCTAGGCAACATCATTAGATCATGTTTATAGAATTTTTTCATTGCAATCTATTATGTAAAACAGAGAAATGTTTGAGTGAGCTGGGTATAAAGGGGTTTGGAATCATCAGAAATATATTCTCTCCTCATTATTATGCACAAAACCAGAAAATTATTTTGCAAAAAACCCCAAACAAACCAACCCAAAATCTTTCAAAATGAATCGCAACTCTTTTATATAAACCAAGCTTCCAGAAACCTTTTTTTTATTCTGTGTGTCTTAGGTTTTAAGGACTATTGCATTAACTGAGAAATGAAATCCCAAGCCTTAGCTGTGCTCTCATTTTATTAGTGTGATATAGTGATAATCTCACAAGGACCCTAATAAGTACATGAGGGGAAAAAAAAAAAAAATCAGCTAAATGGAGGATCTGAAAATGTTCTAGCCCGGTGCTATTATATAGGTCTTATGCTTTTTTTCTGCCTGTTCCATAATAGGATGTTTTGAAAATTCTTCTCTAAGCAGGTTTTGAACATGAACTTGTATTATTATTCTTACAAAATAATAAACAGCTTTGGGCTATAAAATCTCTCAAATTGTTTTCCACAGAAGGGATTTGCATGCTGACTCATTCCTACTATATTTATAACCTATCTCCAAACTACTGCAACTGCAGGATTTCTAATAAAGCTATGGAAATTACATGCATTGCAATGGGAGTTGAATACATTTACATTTGTAGTATTTTACCATTTCAAAATTTATGGCAGATTACCTTGTTTGTGCATGTCTGGACTTTAATAGTTATTTTTTATAGCAGAAAATAGTAGTTTATGGTGGTATTCCCAGTAGAAGGTTTTTATGAATCCACCATATGGAGTATTACATAAAACTAAACTTGTATCAGTAGTGATTTTATGTAAAGACAGACAGTGAACATTATCAAGAATTAGTGATTACAGAAAATGTCAGAGAACTTTAAATTTTATGAATGTGATTTTTTTTTCCAATTATTAACTTTTATTAATCACAGTCCAAATTCCTGCTTTTTCAGGCAGGAAAAATCTTCATTGTCTGCAGCAAATCCTGGGCATCTCAAGCAAATAACATTTACTGCAGCTGACCTTCCCTCTCTACCACCTCTGTTTAAGGTACCCTTTATGGAGTTGTGATGTTTGGCACAACAGAGAGACGTGGTAATTTATGCAGGAGAAGACTAAGGAAATCTGGAAAATCTTCCTATTTTTCCAAACAGCTATGTCTTTCAGTTCATATACTGTAATCACATCTACTTTCTTCAGCATTGGTGAATGCTGAAAAAGAAGATAGTCTTTTACCTGTGCCTTCCTACAAATAGAAAGAGCAGACTTCTGCTAGCAAAAATTGCAGGCAGGAAAAGTATCACAATTCCGTGGGAGAACATGAAGATGAGCAAGGCTATTCTCATGGAAATATGTGTTTGCATAAGTATTGACATCAGGAGACTCTACACAGCTTTCTCAAAGAGCACCTCATGGATTTGGGAGTCATTCAGCCAGCAAAAAGAAATGTGCCATGAGAAGTAGGTAACCAGTCACACCGAGAGAGCAGCAGATGGTGCATCAATGAAGGAATTGTCATCACCAAGAGCCTGGCATGTTCTGCAGGCTGAAATGTATCTGCCTCATTAATGAAGCAAGCGCTTGGGTGGGTAGGGAATGTCTATGAAAATCTATACATGCTTGTGAATAAATTGTAAACAGACTGTGAGGTTTATATATGGGATGCAAAGAAGAAGATGGGAAGAGGATGGAAAGAAGAGCCAGCTCTAGGTATCTAATCCTGCTTCTTTTGCTGGTCCTAATCCTGGCAGAAACTCCTGGGCAGCTCATAGCAGGTTTTGACCCCAAGGCACTGTGCATTAGGGATGGTGACCCAGGTAAGCACTGCTTCTCTACACTTTCCCAGTCCCTTCATGGCAGCTCACTCATTGCACCAAACTGGTTTAGGAACGACGGCATAAGGCCAGCTCTGCCTTCTGGAGGGAATTCACACCTAAAGGGAACTGTGAGTTTTCTAGCAGTAAAATAGGGCCAAATCTTAAAGAACAGTCCATCCCTTAGGACTGGATAACCATTTCTGTAGAATGGCACTGAAAGCTACCATATGGGTTTGCTATCTAGCTTTAGGGCAATTCATGTGAACAGTGCAGAATTTCTTCTTCTTGCTCCTTTTCCCTACAGAAATCCTTCTTGCTTGAGAGTCTTGAAATCAGAGAGGATTTCAGATCAGGCTAGCACACATGTATGTAGACATATCCTGAGTGGCTGTCAACTTCTGAAACATTTCAAGGTCAAATAGGGCGATTTTATCATCGTGTCTGACTTCTTTAGAAGCCTGGTGCCTTTGAGGCTCAGAAAACTTCCTGCTTATACCCGTGGAAAGGATGCTGTGTGAGAGAGAGCTCACCTAGCCCTTTGCTTTGGGAGAAATCCTCAGCTGGGGTATGGGCTCAGAGACCCAGGGGTGCTACTGTCACTGTTCCCACTGGCTGAGGAGCTGCCTCTTGGCCTCTCTACTTACGTGAATCACACTCTCTTTGCTTTTTCATTAGCTGATGTATCATAGTCTTACAGCTGTCTTCTCTCAATCTAAATTGCACACTAATACTGTACATTATTGATTAAATGAGTCTACAAATGTCTTTTTAATAGTGTATGGGTTGATCAGTCTTCTCAGTTAATGTATAGCACCTCCAGTGGGCTTTAAAACCTAGTGAAGCAGCTTTTTACCAGATCTTACTGGGAAAGAAAAAACTGTATGAGAGGCCGTGCTCACACACACACTGAGCTATGTGTTTTGGCAGTGGGGAATTAGTAATGATTTCACTTGCTATGCTAAAAAGCTCCCTGTGTTCACAGGTTTGGATTTTGATAATCACAATTGCTGATCTAACTCTTTGCAACTAAAAGAATTCATGGGAGATTGTTATATACTCCAGTGGCAAAGCTGCACTGTAATACTTGAGCTAGTTTAGCAACTAATTTGGCCTTTCCTATGATTTTCTTTGGAGGAGAGGATTCAAAGCTTTTCTTAACCTTTCTTCGGCTTTTTAAAAATTTTTATATACACAGGACTGTAGTAACTACATTTCCCAAGTATGACATTTGATGGTAAAAATAATAGTATTCTGTCTGTTTCAAGTGATTCTTTGCATTACATAAACATCATTCAGGAGTGACTCTAGTTTCTGTCTCAACCAGTTAATTATTGTAATATTCCTTTTGCTTTCATTTCTTAAATCTAAATTTGTCTCTATCACTCTTCATGATTCAATCGATATGCAAGTGTTGGCCCATTTATAACATAGTAGGAAAAATGTGTTCATGTTTTTGGGTAAGTGTCATGTTTATCTGGTTTCACAGTATTACAGAAAATTGGGCTGAAAGAGAGATCACCTAAATCTACCCCATTCTATCTTAAACAAGGAGGAAAAAGTAAGGTTTTATATGCATGTATTTCCTGAAATATGAACTTTACCTCAGGTCTAGAGGTCTAAGCATTGCACAAATAAAAACAGAGCTCTAGTCCAAAGGAAAGGGGCTTGTGAGGATATTTGTGATTTCTGTGGCCACTTCTCATGATGGGCTTGGCCACAAAGGCACAGCCAAAATCAACCCAAAACATTTACCGTCGTTTGTCATTATTCAGATGGGCATCTGCATTGCTGCCAAAAAAAATATAAACCTCTAAACAAATTGGGTCAGTACAGGTACATTTAGTCAGTACAAAGCTTTGAAAGGCAATTAAGCGGTTTCAATTCTTAAATGGTAACTGTGATGGGAGGTGGCAGCTGCCCGGTGACTGGTGGATGAGCCTCTTGGTGCTCTCCTTTGGGATGCTGGATATGGCTTTGTTGTGTTTAGAAAAACAATGGAGAAACTAATAGTGAGAAAGAGAAGAAGCCTCAAAACAGAGCAGCAGATCTGAATGAAATGAGATGGTAACAGCTAGACTGGAGAGGTTGGGGAATTGCACAGCAGCAGGAATAATGTTGAGAAGGTGGCTGGTTGCTGCCCTGACTCCTGGGTGATGGGCAGCTCCAGAATCCACTTAAGTCTTAAAAGATGGAAGATTTTACTTACACTTCAGTAAAGCAGCCTCTCCCATGTAATCAGACATTTAGCTCCTTGTCAAACCCTTTGAGTCATACATTAGCAATGAAAGAGTGATATTGCCACTATTGTCCCTGATGATTCAGCAAGGAGCAAAACATGATAGCCTTTCTAACAAGGCTGTTATTCAGACATATCACTCAGCGTCCGCACTGTAACTGCTCACTGGTTCAGAGTGTTAATGCTCTGCATATTGTGCTTAATAGAATTTTAAATTATTTTGATTAAAGTGTCAAGGGATGAGGATTTAAGATTGATCAAAGCTACTTGCTTGTGCTGTGCCAGTTGTTAACCAGCCACTTCCAGAACGTTATTACACAGGCTTAAGTGATATAACATTCAGACATGAGAAATATGAGGAAATATTTCTCCTAATTTCATACTGGGGGACTGACAGGGCAAGGGGGAAACTAAGGATATATATATTTCATACACAGTGACTGACTTGGGGTCCCAGTCCTTCTTTAATGGAAGTTGATGGGACCTTTACCATTGCCTTCTATTCAATGACAATTCAACCGTGGATGAGCAATGACAAAAATTCAGTATGGAAAGCTTTCACTTCTTTGAGCAGAGACTGTAAACATTAAAATATGATTAGATAATGAAGAAAATAAATAATGGAGGCTTGTCTGGCTGTGAAGACAGGTATCTGGAAGTAGAGTCAGTCGGCACTAAGTTCTTGCTTTGAAGCTCACTCAGTTGGTTGGGAAAGAAGTCTTATGTGGTGGTTGAATTACAGCAACAAAGAATGAGTAGGATGTTCCCATCATGTATAGCCTTCTGCTAAAACAAAGTACTTCAGCATTCATGTAACTTTAAGTATGCAAAGAAATCCACTGAAGCTAATAACGAGAACATTTCATAATTCTTAAATGAGCACATGTGCTTCAGGACAACCTCTGAGTGGAACCTTAGAGTACACGGTGCCCAAATCATTGTCTCAGCTTGTGCGTTTGTTAATATTTTGACCTGAATCAGAGTCCAGTGGCCTGGACTGTGAATCTCTTTCTTGCTACGAAAATTCTTGCTGCTCAGACTTAAGGGACATTAGCAATGCAGTGAAATCATAATCTATTCCAGTCCTATTCAAGGTGATGCAGTGTTCTTCTCTACTTTGCTTCTAAAATAAAGAATAACACTCTGTACAGCTTTTGCTATGGCATCTCATTAACAGTTAATTGCTTAAAGTCTCAACAGAATTTGCATCCACATCTGTAAATGACCATATGGCACTTTATGGTAGAATATCCTGGGCCAGACTGGTTGGTATGCTCTAGCTACCCATGTTGCTTTAACAATGCAAAGCAGTCATAAACTCACCTTAAGTGGTTGGTTAAGTCAGGTTTACAGCCACCCCAAGTGCACTGCAGAAGCGACCTCTTGCACTACATAGTAGGTTGTTTAAACAAGTGCTTTGTTGGAATGACAAACTTGCTGTGAAATAACATAGCCTTCTACTTGGTGTAACCTAAAGAATTATAATTCTTGAAGCTGCTGCTGACTAGAATTATTCCAATAGAAGTGAACGTTTTGATTGCTGTTCTGTTCAGCAATTGTGTGAACTATAATAGTCAAAGACCATTTACTTAAAACAGGATTTATTTAGCTCAATGATAACCAGACTATTTATTGTTCACTGAGTAAATCTCAGAATAAAATCAGAATAATAGCTGATGTTTTGAAAATTGTTTTATAGATTAAACTAAAGAATACAGAAGATCCAGAAGTTGAAAATGAAAATATATGGTGAAAAGTCCATCTTGATGGTTCTCAGTTTGTGTGAGTTGGCACAGCCACATCTGTGGTCTGTTGCACAATATGGAGGGAGTGGGGAAAAAGCATTTCGAGTACAGCTATATTTTCCTATAGTTCCTTTCCTAATAGTTCCTCAAAGCATTCTTTCACAGAAAAAACAGATCTGAGTACTTCATATCAGTCTACAAAAAAATACATCTACCTCTTGTTGCATGATACAAAATCTCTGCTTACGCACCCCCTTCCAGCCATGGAGCAGAGTCTGGTGAGCTGAAGGCATCTGATGTATGAGTTTCATCCTGTTTACAGTGGGGCCGTCCAGGTCTGCAGCCATTTAACAGACAAATGAATATGCAGCACCATTAAAACATATTAAATACCCATGCAAGTGTTTAACTGCAAGTACATGACTAATCTTTTTGACTCCAGAGGCAGCAGGGCATACATCTTAAGCAGGTACTTAGGAATTTTGTTGAATGGCGATCACAGAACATTATTTCTTTTGCTGAGTGTTAGATGGTGTAATTGTCACGGGGATTATCACTGTCATGTGGAGAGCAGGAGAGCAGGGCTGTGGTCACACTGCCCTCCTTATGCACTCTCACTGTATTCACCGTGTAGCAGTATGTCCTCCCTGACCTGTGTGGACCACCTATAGGCACCTATAGGAGAGACCCTAGAGGAAATATATGATGACTCTTGTGAGTTTTCAAAGTTGACCTGACACTGGGAATGAGAAGAGCTTGAGTAAATGGAAATCAGGGGGGAAAAAAATAATTCAGAGTTGGGGGACCCTACAGGTAGAAGCAACACTGAAGTTTTTGTGCTGTATTTTACAGTAAGGGGCAACTTCCAACCCTGCACACAAGTCCAGGGTGCAGTGAGCACTAGGTCAGGGCTAAGTTAGCAGTGTTCCTACTGCTGGATCAATATGTACCTTGTGACTACTGCTATTGAATGTACTCAAATACCTTGTAAAACAGGGCAGATCTGCAAGTACCAGGTTGAATCAGTAAAGGTGTTGCCGTCATTCATGGCCCTTGGCTCCTGGCATAACCAGAGAGCTAATGCTGCAAAGGCAGAGAACTTTGCTAGAGAAAAGTTACATCATAATTTACAGAGTAACCTTTACACTGTGAGGAAAAGGATTTTTCATAGAGACAAAAGGCAAAGATCTGGATCTCATTGTGAAACTTTCCATTTCTTTACTTCTGTCCCCATTTAAATGAAATAGGGGGACCCATTTGCAGCCAACAAAATTAGCTAAAAGCTACTCACATAAAGACAGAGATTTCAATGAAATCGAATCCATATATTATCTCATAGGAACAGTTGTCCAAAGTTAATTTCCAGGTTAATAGACTGTTACTGCCATTTTCAAATAAAGCAATTAAAAGTAATATTCTTATATTACTGATAAGGAGGATCACACTGCATTGGATTGTCAGCTTATTTTGTTCAATGTTCTTAGCCAAAGAGTATCTAATACAAATTATTTTAGGCGAAGGTGGAAGAAGTCTGCCCATAGAAAAAATAATTACCTCTCTGAAGTAAAAGGTAGAATTTTTATTAAATTTTGAAGTAATAAACTCTACTCCTTAATTTGTGAGATGTGTAAAAATTATTTTCTGTCTAAATATACTATTATCAGTTTTTCTGAACTGAAAAGCAGAAGTAAAACAAGATGTTAATTACACACCAGACCTGTTTTGCTGTAGATGTTGAATGCTCTCCATGGAGCATGTGTAATACGTTAAACCATAATCTCTTCCACAAAAGCTTTTTGTGGAAACTCACAGAATATTTCCAGTTCTTTACTGCAAGATCTACACCATATAGGCAAAAATCTGATCTAGGAGAAACAATATAATTTCTCAAGGGGAATTATCATAACATATGAACTAGAAAACATTACTTTCCCCTTGTAAAGGGGCATGACTGCAACATATGTCCCGCTCCAATTAGAAACTGTCTTTTTTAGATTATCATCATGTCAGCCTACACTTGTGAAAGCAATTTTGACAGATCTGGGGCAAATTTAAAAGCAAAGGAGACAGCTAGCCTTAGAATTTTATAAGCAAGCATTAATTTTGCAGAGACGATATTTTTTGTCTGTTTGAGGAAAACAAGAGCTAAGCAAATCCCCCTTATTCATGCTAATTTGGTGGATAAATGCCGATGTGTTTCACAACAGCAAAATAACCATACTCAGCTGCTTTGAGGGACTTACTAGACTAGAGCAATGCAAATTTTCTGACTTGACATTGTTTCTGCCTGATGAAATCTTCTCCAAGTTTACTATTTCTCTAAGGAGACTGATCTAGCAGAAGAGCTTGTAATTGTCACTGTGCTGGAAAAGTTTTACTGAACAGGGTGAGTTGAATTTGGCTGCGGTCGGCCATCAGTCACGGGCCACGCAGGGAATCCTGACCTGGGAATGGACCTTGTGGTGATGAGATCCTGATGTTTCTGTGTCTTCATGGATCTACAGCACAGATTTGGAGTACAGCAAGAGGGAGTCAGTTCCTGACATTCCTGTTCACAGCCCTCCAGACAGTCTTTGGATTTATGGGAGACATTGCTTCAGCATCCCCCATGCCAGCTAACCTTTTCATCCCAGAGAAAACACCTGTGGCTCATGTTTAATCCTTAAGACCTGTGAAAGTTTTGACACGTGCCTAAATAATGCTTCACTTCAAAAGGTATAAAAAATGACCTTGTAGTGCAGCCTTCCCAGTCATTGGCGTGTATTCACCGAGTGGGGCAACATAAATAAGAAAGTGGCAGAGGTCTCTGTTGATTTCAATCATTCTAGGATATGAAATCCTTGATAAAATTCATCCTCTGGGATCTGATTCAAAGACTCAGATGCGAAATGCACCTGTCTTTAGGGGATCCTGGGTCCAGCCCATGCCAAGCAAAAATAATAGCAAAGTCAGACTGAGCACTTCTGATTTAAAGCACATGCTACGTTGCTCAGTGGTACTGGGGAGGTAGATAAGGGAGTGGACTTCCCAATCCCAGTGAAGCTGTGTTTGAAATGCACAGGGTACTTCTGGGTTGTGCTGTACACAAGCAGGTGGCATTCCTTCATCCCCCTCAAGACCCATGCTCTTATCAGTGATCACATCAAACTTACTTTGACAGTATAAATTGTAGGTTTGAAAATATTTGGGTAGGGCCTTGCCAGAGGGACGGGAGGGTGCTGAGCGGGATGTAGACTGGCTTCTGCACTGCACAGAGCCTGAAAAGTGCATGGGGAGCATGAAGGAGTACTTCTTACTGTCAGCAAGTGACACTTTGTCTTTCAGATTAAAGTTTTTAATTAAAACGGGCATTTCTGGCCTGAATATTGGCAGCCACAGGACTGCTGAAATGTGACATCATTTATGAGTCCAGCAGTAAGGAGTTCACTGTCCATGGTCGTAAAACAGATTCCAATTTTGATTTGATATTGATTTAACAGTCAGCATAAGTTTGCCCTTTAATATTAAGCAAAATATGTCAGGCTGAAGAGGTATTCTTCCTCTGGGTTTCTCCATGGATATTTCCTCCAATTCTTCCAAGCAGTGATGCCCGGCAGAGAGCGGGCTTCAGACCTCTGTCCTGTAACACCACTTTTCTGGAGCAGCTGTTCCTGTTATCCCGCACTGCCCCGTACAGTGCAATCGCCTTCACCACTGTTTTGCCCCTAACACAGACAGATGCCGTTTCTGCCAGAAGTCTTCTGTTACAGTAATTGCCAAAGATTGGTGAATCCAGTCTCATTTTTTTCTGCGGACACACTGTTAATTTCTAGCCCTGTACTCAACCCTCTCTCCCCAGCCATCCCTGTTCTAATGGCTTTAGTCTATTCTTGCAAGTCTCATTTATTTTCTTGCTTCATTTTGACACGGGTGATACAACACATGACCTCTGATTTGTCTGTCTCCTGCCCCCATGTTTCTGATATTCATTAAGGAGATGTTCACTTTTCCAGCTCTGCTTTTCCCCTTAGTGAGCTACACTCAGAGACTCACATCAGTGTCTTTTTTAATGGAAGTTTCTTACTCCCATGTCTGAATTTAATCTCCAGTGTTTTTCTTCCTGGCTTCAGCTCTAATTCTCCTACAATCTTTTGTCCCTTTGTTTAAAAAGTGACCAAAACCATGCAATAACCATTGTTCTTTGAGACATCAGGAGGGACCTGGTCTTTTCAGGAAAACAGCTGATCCCATGAGAACTCCAGAATTACACTTGAGACCACTCTCCTGACATCAAGTGAGGTCAGTTTTGGCAACTTACTGCCATTTTGAGCTAAAATATCCTGATAGCAGTATACAATATTTTTCTCTCAGTACCACCTCCAAGCCTAAATCCTTACTTAGCGTTAAAGATAGAGGCAACACTGTGACCTGACACAGAGCTTGAATACCCCCTCTCTGTACTGTTCTCTGAGATGCTGTTTTGGGAGAGCTGAGGAGCAAAGGATTGTTTCTTTTAATTGTAAGGATGTGGCAGTTTGGAAAATTTGTATTCATACTGTATTGTGCAGTTGTTGGGATGGGGAGACTCCTGGGACATATGATGCAGTTCGAATGCTTTTTATTTTAGTTTTTCATTAAATATCAGGGCTGATGAAAATACACGATAATATTATGCTAGATCTGTAATATAAATGAAAGTAAACACATACATTAGCAAACTGCTTGTCTACTTAAACATATCTTGCCCTTGCATATGTCCATCCTTGCTACCATTTCCTTTTGTTTACCACAGTGAACTGGGATTAATTTGATCAGACATTTTAAATCCAGGCCTGGTTAGGAGTGCTGGCTTTCTGAACACAAAAAAGTAGTTGTCTCTGGGTCAGCATACAGAAGCTTATGGGTGAGAGATGTGTAAACTCCACTTTGGTTGTCTGCTTATTCTCTTTTCAAAGTCATAGGTGCAAGCAGCTGTTTTGTGATATTTTCCTGGCACATGTGTAACAGATCTTGGAAGTGAAGCTGACTTTAAATAAAAGCTTTGTGAAAATTTGGTTGATTTTCACTGGTCAGGGTGGAAAACATGGAAGTGGCAAAGAAACAATATGATCAGAGACAGATAGGAACTACTAGTTCGTAAAATTATTTCTACTTTCACTCCCCCTGCTGTTAAGACTACAGAAAAATCCCTGTTGGTGATTGCAGTACAGGGGCCTCACCCCAGGGGTCAGTGTGTTTGCTACCTGTGGCTTAAGACCTTTGCCTCCTCACCACTTTTGGTGGCATTTGCTCATGCAACTGTTCATGCCACTTGCTCATGTCCAGCCCACAGTCACTGCTGTTGGTGCTGGGGGCCAAGAAAGGCAAATTTCACGCACAAATTTCATCCCAGACAAGGTTTAAATCCGTTTAGATGAAACAGGCTTCTGTTTTTAGATCCTGGTGCCCTGAAGTGATACCTTACCCCCAGTCCCTGCAAGCAAACCAGGCGTCATTCAATTGTTCCACATCATCTACATATTCCCCAACTGGTGAGTAAGTTTAATTTTGTCCCGTGATTACCCAAAAGTGATTCGGGAAAGCACAGCCCAATACTGATACATCGTCTTGGGCTGATGACAGCCCATGATTTACATGCAGCAATATGATTCTGAGGGATCTCAGAAACGGTTGAAAATAAAGGTTTAATGATTGAATTATATATTCTCTATCTGTGATAGAAAATAATATAAGACAACTGACTTGGCTATCAGACAGATTACATAAGCCCAAGTTAAGTGGTAGAATAAAAATGAGTGATATTCCTTCTTGACTTAAATACAGCACTAAGTAGTATGCCCTTGAATTCAGCATAAAGCAATTTTCTCCTCCTTGGTAACAGCTAGGGGGCATTCCGAATGCAAATAGAGTCAGTTTTGCATTTTTAATATTTCTTATATACATAATTCACTGCCTCGGTTTAGAAACGTTATTGCTACCTCTTCTGTGCATTTAAATTATTTTGTACCTCTGAACTTTCATATTAACTTTAATGTCAGCTCTTAAAATGTATTTTGTACAGACGAGCTTGTGCTTATAGCTCTTGAAATTCACAGATTGCACAAATGTGCATCCAGGCACAAATACACTGTACTGTTTAACCTGTGTCATTCCACTGGGACACAGGGTTTTTACTAACTGCAGGCATAGTTATACCAAAGCCCTGAAAATCAGTCTGTAACAAATGGGAGCAAACCAAGTGCAATCAGCATTAGAATTTCACATTTGTGTGCAGTCTACTCTACATATATAACCATGGGCATAATGAAAATTTTAGCTGATCAGTAGGAAACAATGCTTTTTCTAAGTGGCTTTCAAGAGAATAGAAATTACAGATGGAAGAAGATAGCCACAATGGGAGGAAGTCCATCCCCATGCTAATGTGGGATTAATTAATGCATTGCATAAAGCCAGGAAGGGTGAGATGGTTCTGAGCAACTTTACTTCACTGCATGTTTCAGAAGAGAGAAGTGGTCCTGGCCATCTCCTGTGGCCATAAGTGCTCTTGAGAAATTTTTCACTCTGGGGGAAGTGGAGATGAAGATTTACAGCATCTTGTTTCACTCGTCAAACTTCCTTAATCACAGGCTGACATTGTCAACAACTTGAAAGCACAGATCTCAGCGAGGTGGCTGGGTGACAGCTTTGCTCATCTCTGCTCAAACTGTTCGTGAGGGCACAGCTCCATCTGTCTCTTCCCAGCTCCATGTAGGAAATGGTGCCAGAAACTTCATCCCATTTATGGGGAATGAATGGGATCATCTCATCTCCTGCTCTACCGCATCCCCAGGGTGATCACATGGGGAAAATATATGACAGCCTGTACCAAGTGTTTCCCTGGATGCTTCTCCCACTGCTTCTCAGTGGCAAAACTGAACCTGGACTGAGTCAGCAACAGCGTTTTGAGTGCTGACAATCACTGCCATGGACTTCCAGAGGGCAGACTTCCGCCTGTTCAGGACACTGGTCGAGAGGGTCCCTGGGGAGACAGTCCTGAAGGGCAAAGGGGTCCAGGAAGGCTGGACATTCTTCAAGAAGGAAATCTTAAAGGTGCAGGAGCAGGCAGTCCCCATGTGCCCTAAGAAGAGCCGGCGGGGAAGACGACCAGCCTGGCTGAACAGGGAGCTTCTGCTGGGACTCAGGGAAAAAAGGAGAGTTTATCACCTTTGGAAGAAGGGACAGGCAACTAAAGAAGAGTAGAAGGATCTTGTTAGGTCATGCAGAGAGGGAATTAGAAAGGCAAAAGCCCAGCTAGAGCTCAATCTGGCCACGGTCGTAAGGGATAACAAAAAATGTTTTTACAAATACATTAACCACAAAAAGGGAGCCAAGGAGAATCTCCATCCTTTACTGGATGCGGGGCGGAACATTGTCACCAAGGATGAGGAAAAGGCTGAGGTACTTAATGCCTTCTTTGCCTCAGTCTTTAATAGCCAGACCAGGTATCCTCAGGGTATCCAGCTCCCTGAGCTGGGAGACAAGGATGGAGAACAAAATAAAACTCCCCAGGATCCAGGAGGAAGCAGTTAACGACCTGCTACACCACCTGGACACTCACAAGACTATGGGGCCTGATGGCATCCACCCAAGGGTACTAAGGGGGCTGGTGGAGGAGCTTGCCAAGCCACTCTCTGTCATTGATGGTTGGACTTGATGATCTTACAGGTCTTTTCCAACCGTAGTGATTCTGTGATTCTGTGTGATTTATCAACAGTCCTGGTTAACAGGGGAGGTCCCAGATGACTGGAGGCTTGCCAATGTGATGTCCATCTACAAGAAAGGCTGGAAGGAGGATCCAGGGAAGTACAGGCCTGTCAGCCTGACCTCGGTGCTGGGGAAGATTATGGAGAGTTTCATCTTGAGGGCGTTCACAGGGCATGTGCAGGACAACCAAGGGATCAGGCCCAGCCACCACGGGTTCATGAAAGGCAGGTCCTGCTTGACCAACCTGATCTCCTTCTATGACCAGGTGACTCGCCTAGTGGATGAGGGAAAAGCTGTGGATGTTGTCTACCTGGACTTTAGTAAAGCCTTCAACACTGTCTCCCACAGTATTCTCCTGGAGAAGCTGGCGGCTCGTGGTTTAGACAGGTGCACTCTTCGCTGGGTAAAAAACTGGATGGACGGCCGAGCCCAGAGAGTTGTGGTGAATGGAGTTAAATCCAGTTGACGGCCGGTCACAAGCAGTGTCGCCCAGGGCTCAGTTTTGGGGCCGGTCTTATTTAATATCTTTATCGATGACCTGGATGAGGGGATTGAGTGCACCCTCAGCAAGTTTACAGACGACACCAAGTTGGGTGGGAGCGTTGATCTGCTCGAGGGCAGGAAGGCTCTGCAGAGGGATCTGGACAGGCTGGATCGATGGGCCCAGGCCAATTGTATGTGGTTCAACAAGGCCAAGTGCCGGGTCCTGCACTTGGGTCACAATAACCCCATGCAACACTACAGGCTTGGGGACGAGTGGCTGGAAAGCTGCCCTGCAGAAACGGGCCTGGGGGTGCTGATTGACAGCCGGCTGAACATGAGCCAGCAGTGTGCCCAGGTGGCCAAGAAGGCTGACAGCATCCTGGCCTGTATCAGAAATAGTGTGGCCAGCAGGAGCAGGGAGGTGATCGTGCCCCTGTACTCGGTGCTGGTGAGGCCGCACCTCGAATCCTGTGTTCAGTTTTGGGCCCCTCACTACAAGAAGGACATTGAGGTGCTGGAGCGTGTCCAGAGAAGGGCAATGAAGCTGGTGAGGGATCTGGAGCACAAGTCTTATGAGGAGCAGCTGAGAGAACGGGGGTTGTTCAGTCTGCAGAAGAGGAGGATGAGGGGAGACCTTATCACTCCCTACAATTAGTTGAAATGGGGTTGCAGAGAGGTGGGTGTTGGTCTCTTCTCCCAAGGGACTAACAACAGGACAAGAGGAAATGGCCTCAAGTTGCACCAGGGGAGGTTTAGGCTGGATATTAGGAAAAATTTCTTTACTGAGGGAGTGGTGAAGCACTGGAACAGGCTGCCCAGGGAAGTGGTGGAGTCACCATCACTGGAGGTGTTCAAGGAACATGTGGACGAGGCATTGTGGGACATGGGTTAATGGGCATGGTGGTGTTGGGTTGATGGTTGGCCTTGATGATCTTACAGGTCTTTTCCAACCTTAGTGTTTCTGTGATTCTGTGAACTGTACAGTCAGCATGACTGGTACTCAGACCTTAAACTGCGCTTCCTAACTAAGAGAGAGTATAAACAAAAGATATGGCTAAGTTGTCTGCTGGTTTGATTCCACTGACTGTTTCACAAAGAAAATTCAGTTTGGAAACTGAAAATCAAGACTGCTACCTTCCACATCACAATAAATAATAGATGTCCTGCCTGTAATTTCCCATCAATTTACACCAGCATAAGCCAGTGGGGACTGATGGAAAATCCAGCCCCATCTTGCCCAGATTTTGTGTACTTAACATGGGCTGCTGTAGCTCTGCAAAGCCAATGCAGGGGCTATAAAAGGGATGACAATCACAGGGATGCTCGCAAGAGCCTGAAAATGTCTCCTGGCTGCAGATGAGTGCCATGTACCAAAGCTGATGACTGCTGTTACTGAAAAGGAGATTGCTTCTGGGGTTATCATGCCCTGGTAGTCAGCAGCTAGAGCCCAATCCTTTATCTTTTCCACTAAACGGATGGTGGGCTCAGTCTACAGTTTGATTTCTCTCCTCAGCTGAAATAATTACTACTGATAGAGTTATAGTGGGAAAAAAATTAGTTCAGGGTTTACACTAATGTTACTGGTAGCACTGTGAGAGAGAAAATACATGCTTTGCCTTGCAGACTGGACAGCGGTGAGAAGTCGCTAAGATGATGAGGACCAGGCTCTGCAAAGCTGGTCTAGCTGAAACCAGCCATGGCTGGAGCAATGCAAAGAGCTCAGGGCGCTGTCAGGTATCCACCTGACAAGCAGCTGGGGCTGCCCACGATCCCATCCCACTGTAGTGCTTGAGGTGCTACTGTCCTTGAAGTGGGCTGTTGTAACTGGCACTGCGACCGCTTCAGGCCCATTTGCAGGAAAATGAAAATATGCTCATTTTGATCAGCCCAAGGGATCCTGTCGTCTGTGCCTGTAGCTATTCACTGTGTTTGATGCCAGAAAAACCAGGTAGGGCAGCTAACTTTGTAATTGCAGCAGCTGTGTCACAAATGAATACCTAACTTGAGCCTAATGTTTTGATTTGTTGGACAAACCAAATGAAGAAAAATAATTCAATTTGGATTGAATCAGTAGTTACTATTACTACTTTAAATGGCAAAACAAATCTCCTCCTTCAACCCCTTCCTAATAAAATGGGTTCGTGTAACACAAAATGTCCTACCTGAGATGCAAAAAGAAAACCAGAAAAAAATAGTAGTTCCTTTTGGGGACCTTGTAAGAGAAAGCCTTGGGCTAGATTCATGCTGACTACCCAGTTGACTAGTAGTTAGGACGCTCACCTAAAATGGGGAATCTGGATTCAGATCTGCTCCTCTCCCTGAAGGCAGTAAGTCCCCTGACCTCGAGGAAAGCCTTCACTGCCTGCATGGCTATAGGGCATGGAGATAAGGCTGTATGACATTTTGGAGGGGGCACAATGTGTTTCTTCAGTTGCTGCTGCACTCTTTGAATAAATTGTTGAAAACAGGATCCAGATCTCTCACCTTCAGCTGAATATCCTACCTGTCAACCCAGAGAGCTGTTTGCTAATACATTTGGAGGAGCAGGAACTCTATCTTTCAGCATATGCGCTGTATAAGAACAAAATTGCTCAGCTAAAGATTCATATGAAAATCTGGACAAATTGCTCAGCTTCCTTGTTGGAATTGGTTGGAATTGGTTAAAATACTCCACTCTGCTTTGCGAGAGTTTAGAGTATAAATTACCAGTATAGACAAAACTCAATGCAAACTTTGGTGTAAGTAGCACTGCATTCTTATTATTTAGTAATTCCTTTTGTAAAGTGGTGTGTAATGTAGCATATGTATCTGGTTGTACTAATAGCCACTGTGTTGAGCCACAGAAAAGCCTGTATTCATGCCAGATGTTAAGTCCCCTCTGCCCGTGCCTCCTTATTTCCCTCTGCTCTAGAAAAAGTTGGAATTCTTCAAAGAGTGACCTCCTAAGGCACCATCTCTCATCTTATTTATTTCTTGATTCTGCTGTCATTCATTACATTAAAGGTTATTTTTTTAATGAAGTACTGTGGGTAGGGAGAAATAACTTTTACCTTCTGTTCTAATTGATGAATGATGTGTGAACTAATCAGAAAGCTTTACTATAGCCACCATTAAAGCAACAGATGTATGTGACTCAGGAGAGATTTGTTGAACAGCTTCAACCTTTAAGTGCAGAGGATAAATGGGTGGTGACATCATTATACCTTGACAAATAGAAATTGTATCATTCTCTTTTTTTCATTACTGATGGATGATTTATTTCCATGGCTTTCATTTTCACAAGATCCATTCATTGTCTCTAAAGTTAAAATGTTTAAAAATTGCAATATGTGGCTACAGTGGTTATAACAATTTGCACATGATCTGCAGCATGTTGTCTTCTGAGCTTTTCTCCTGAAAGCTACTTTTAATAGAACAATACTATGATGTGCAGTGTGGTGAGACAAAAAAACATTTGAAATTCATACTCGGGTTCATTTTTCAACCAGCCACAAAAACAGCATATAAGGAGTCAGAGGACACTTGATGTGATTATATGGCATCTCCATCAGTTGCTGGAGGATTTTATTTTTGCAATGAACTTGAAGCCTTAGAAGAGAGAGGGTTGTTCTGCACAGCAGTTCTGTGCCATAATAAACAAGCAAATGTTCCCCTCTCACCCATATCTCCCCAGTATATTTTGAGCTCTTGCCTTGTTTGATTGCATTTCTCCTATAGTCACTGAGATGAATCAGAATTTCCCTGAAAATTTCAGTTATTACTGAAGATCGCATTTTTTCCACTTTTACTGCAGCTTACAAATCAGAAACTAAAAATAAAGTGTGCATCTGTTTGGATAATCTATTTCCCCAGAACAGATTAAAATGACAGAATAAATCTTGGAAGTTCTTGGAAGAGATTTGAATGAATTACAACAAGAGATGAAAACAAGGTGAGTTTTGCTTGTTTAGGACCTAAATGAGGGAATTAAGCTGATGCTGTGTCAGGGCGAAGTTTGCAAAATAAAACAGGGATCACTAGCATGTACTATAGAAGTATAAAGAACAGATTAAAGGTAACATTTCTGCCAGAAGGCCTTTATGTACACTGGGGAAAACAAGACATCAAGATTAGTTAAAAAAGAAAGTCAGGAAGATAAGATTCATATAGAAGATCTCATGGGTGCTGGCAGGGTTTCTCCATGGCCACAGCAGAGAAAGCAAAGGCTGAATAAGTGCTCATCCTTGTACCCTGGGGAGGAGGCAGGCAAGACATACATAAGATGTGCTGGCAAGTTCTCTGCTTCTTCAGATTCCAGGCAGGACCTTTTAGGCTAAAACTTTCCTACATGAGAAATCCTTAAAAAAAGAGTCCCTGAACATGTGATCTGATCCTCAGAAAACCTGCTGAGCTAATCCCAGCATGCAACACGTTTTGAAGGAATACATGGTGCAGCAAAAAGCTGGTGGCTGCCCTTGCTAATGATGCCACAAGCATCACTGCTGGTCCTGCCAGGAGTGGTAACTGGAAAATAACAGTGCAGTACTCCTGTTCTTGGGATGCTCTGCTGAAATTTAATTTAAATAAGTGTCTACGTATGTCTATGTATGGTTTTAGGAGCCAAATATTAGTGTTCCTTTTGCTGTCAACCAGCTGCCATTAAAATGGTAAATTATCCTAAGTGCAAGAAAAGGAATGAAGATGCAATTTAATGTAAATATAGAAAGTTTAAGTGCTGTCACTAAACAAAACCGACTATAACTAAATCTGCTTTGGGAAAAGCTGTGCTTAGCTTCACTAGAAGCAATGTATTTGCTTCAGGAACAGCAGTGAAAAGATTCATGGCGTTTTTACAAGAGAACTGGGAGCAGATGATCATTCAGGTCCCTTCTGGCCCTAAAATCTATGAATCTAGGAAATGATGCCTCATTTCACAATCTAAGTCATTAAAAACACACTTTCATTATTGAAGTAATCACATTTCTTGGAAATGTGGCTACTGTCTGCTAAGATGATATACCAGATGATCAGTGTTTTATTGAAATTCATTAAAAGAACAGTGTTTGTTACCAGAATTCTTCTTTTTTATTATTTCCACAAGCTCATTAGAACTCCAAAATATAGAAAACCACTCAGTGTTATAATATAAAAATGACATAAATTAATGCACACCGAAGTAGCTCCTTGTGTGACCCCCTTTCCCTGTAAGAGCAAGGAAGGCATGAAGAACTCACAGAAAGGGAGAGGCATATCAGAGGATCACGGTCACATATATATACCTGAATAACGCATACAGAAAGAATTTTGAGGGGAAGAGAGGTGCTAAGCATTAGTTAGTACTTTTAAATCCTCTTAGACACATTTCAAAATACTTCTCAATGTTTTCTGAGTACTGAGATCGCTCCCATCATACAACTTTCTAACTGGAGGTCACATCCTTAACCTCCACACAACGAGGAGACCTTGGGGCACAGCTGGGTTTCAAACATGGGTGTTCCCTAACCTTATGGCACTGTGCTGGGCCAGGCTACTCTTTTCTATTACATTCTCTTACATTTTGCTGTGGAAGATGGAAAGGTGCTCTAAAAACCTCAGGAACAACTTAAAGAGATACTGCTCAATTCCTATGTACTATGAATATGTCTTTACAACAAAAAACACAGGCAGGCACTGTCTTTAATTTTGTCTCTTTCAGTGCCTAACCCAAGGGAGGAGGACCGATTCAACTTGAATTTCTTGATGGTGCTATAAAACATGACCCATCAAACACATCTAATGAGCCTCCCGGTGAGCTCCAGTGTTGGTACTGCAAACTAGCATTTCTTTTCCTATGCATGAGGCTGTATTGGCAAAACACTCTTCTTCGCAGAGGCACTTCTGGGTAAACAACAAACTCAACCAGAGAGGATGAATAAAGGAAGAAAGTAATTTTTTTATACTGAATGAGTACAAGGTAGGACTGAAGTACATGAAACAATTTGCTTGAGAAAGTGGGTTCAGTAGAAACTTCTGGTTTTGATGAGCTGTCTCTCCGAAGAACTGGATGTGCTTTAACAGTATCATTTCTGATTTATCTGCTGTTGCCAGATAAATTTTCTTCTGGGGGGAAGAGCAGAATTCTCTTTATTTAATGTACCATGTCTGGAATGTGGACTAGATTCAGCTACATGTCACTTATAATTATTTATGTAACTTATTAATCACTGGGCTGTCACTCAGCTGTTTATAAAACACAAAAGAACACTTGGAGCCTGAAAAATTACATTTTTCCTCCCCTGCACCTCCCCAAAGGCCCCTCTGCACTTCTGAGGAGACCTCCATTTAAATGAAAATCTGTTGCGCAGTCTAAATAACAAGGAACTCTGTAATGAGAATTTAAAGAACACACTTGTACTTTGTGCTTGGGAATTGAATGATTTGCTTTAAGGTGCTGTAAAACTTTCCTTTCAACTTTTCTTGGCTCATCGTTTAGGTTTTTTTCCCAAATGGGGCATGGACAGGGTCCCCCGATTGCCTGCTCAGCAACCTGTTTTCCCCATATTCAATGCTTGGGAAACCACAGCATCTCCAATTGCTACCTGTGGATCATGCCTGCTTGAAACCGGCCAATACATTCAAAAGTTAAGATGCTTATACACAGACGTGCACACACTTGACGCACACCCTGGTTTCACACATCTCATTTCTCTCATATCCCCTTCCATAATGACTTAGTCTGTGTGGTTTTGTGCAGCTCACTCTCGAGCTCCTGTGCAGGATAGCTCACAGCTTGTCTTTCAGGAGAAGGTACCGTGCCAGTTCACAGAGACCGGCGCCCAGGCTTATAAATGGTACACAGAAGAGCAGTGACTCCATTCAGCTGAATTACATTTAAGATTTGATTATGAATGGCATCTTTGAGGCAGGCTATTCATCATTTGATGTTCTACATGGGTTTCAGTGTCTTGAAGCTTCTTAAAGGCAATTCATTAAACAGCTTTAGCCGGACCAGGAGGTGTCTCAGCAAGCTGGTGAAAGTCAGTGGCTGGCACCCACCACTGGCCATGGCATTCCTGCGTTACTGGCTCAAACTGCAGTGTACTGGCAAGGTGCTTGTCCTTTTGGTGCCTCAGTTTAGCCAGCAGTGTAATGGTTATATCAGTATTTACCTGCCTTCTCACCCTTTTGGTGGGCTGACTAGCAACATGTTTTCAATCTTTGCATGAAAGGCTCCACATTAATCCATGCCATGATTTGCTTTGTTTGCTGCTACCATTAAAATTACTTGTTTCCCCCGAAGATCTGCCATCTGTCACTATTCACCTTTTACATTTTTATGCTCCACAGTTGAGCAAACACCAATGCCTGAGAAGCCTATTTCCCATTATCAGCCCTTGGAAGTGCCCCGAGGTCGAGGTACTTGCAAAGTCTCACTCCTGGCTGGATTTGCTGGGACCCCAGGGCTCACCCTGCAGCCTTGTCCTTTCTGCGGCCACTAATAACATCCCGTTTTTTTCATTGTAGGGATTGCCCAGTCTTAAACTATTTAGTTCTGTTTTCCCCACATTACCATAATCTGCAAATTTTCCTAGGAAGTAGCATAGAATTGTAGGAAAGAGAGGCAAAGAGACCAAGGCATTGCCTGAACGGATGTGGACAGCTAAGGGGGACAGCTCAGTGCTCTCTGCATGGGTAATGATATTGCGGTATTGTTGGGTATCTGTCTGCACTTGACAAAGGAAAGGGGCAGACCCTGGGTGACGGCTGGAACGTACAGCTGCGAGACGTAAGCCACTCTCTGAGTAGCCAGTTGCAAATATTTTTTCTGTTTTCATAATCTTTGTGAGTAATATCCTGTCAAAGTCTCATCAAAAGTTATTAGTCCCTCCATAAACTGGTACTTCAATATGTAAACTTGCCTTGTAATTAATTTTATGAGCTATGCCCCTGGCACCACAGAGCTCTTATTTCATTTTAGGAGCATAATTGATTAGGCTTCCTGTAGCTATGATGTAGACCAAGGATGTTGCCACCAAACAAGGAGTAATTTGTGACAGCTCATTTCTGATGAGATATCTACTGTTTGCCAGCGTTGAGCATACATAAGGCAAAGTAAAATATTTTGTATTGCTGTTGCTGTGCCCTGCTTGAAGATAAAAAAACAAAGGAAAAACAAAGAGTCTATCTAATGATACAGACAAATTAATAAGGTTAATTAGTAATATTTGTACAGCAGCTTTTATGCTCCACTGTAAAGGTTTTTCTTCTCCACTGAATTCCTTTGAAGATTTTTGCCTCAGTATAGCATCAGATGACATTCCCATTTCGGCAACTAGATTTTGCATTGCTAAACTTTCCCTCTGTTTCAATTGTATCAGATATTTTTCTCTACTTTCTGCAACTGTTATGGCACAATAAAATCTCTCTCTCTGATATACCTTTTAGCAATTACGGAGTCCATCTTGGTGCCAATAGTTTAGTAGTAGGACTTCCCTTCTTTTCTCTCCCTGTTTAATATTTGAGTGAATGTTACCTGAGAGAAAAATGTTGGACACTCAGGCTGTATTAGCTTAATTTATGGCTAGCATCAGTGAGGCAGTATTTCCCATGGATAAGGTCAAAAGGGCTTTGTTTTCTATTAATTAAAAATAGTGTCATATAGGACAATGCATGTAAGTAATAAAGACATAATGTTTATTTGTGTGGCCATAAAGAAAAGGAGTTGGGTTAGTCATAGAGCACTGATCATAGCTGGAGTATTGCCCTGACCCTGAAAACAGAAGCCAAAAAAAAAAAAAAGATTATTTTATTCTTTCCATATCCTGCTTATGCTAGTTGGAGAAGTGAGCTGACTGTCCAAGAGAAGCAAGTCCTAGGTTGCTGCAGCCCCTTAAAGGCTATGAGCACAAGGCTGAAACTAACAGTGTCTGGTGCTTGCTGCCTCTCCAGGGGAAAATACGTATGGCTGAATTCAATAGGAACTCTGTCTGAAATAAGAAAAAAGCAAAACCTCAAAGACCGGATGGTTTAAAAATGAAACTAAGAGAATTTCAGAGGGAGAGTCAGAAGAAATGAGAAATGCTTCCCTCCAAAACTGCAACAGAATGATAAATTACTTTTGCCTTTCCAAAGCCAAGCTAGAAAACCTCTGCTCACCTCTATTATCTACTTCTGGTCTCTGAAGATACATTACCATATTAATTCATTGCGTTATACAATTTGAGCAACTAAATGAGTTTACCTTATGCCCTCTTAATAGCATTTTCTTCTAATGCTAGCTTTAAGTGATACATTTTAGGGGATACTTGAAGCAGAATGCATCACGAAAATTTATTTAAACTCAATTTTGTTTACAAATTATGACTTATTCCTTCTTGATGAACCAAGTATAGAAAAACCACACAGCCTCTCTGTGGACAAAACATCTCTCAGCATTGGAACTGCTGCCATCTCCTGACTAACGCGAGGTTTTACTGGGGCAAAAGAGTAGCTGCCATGTCTCGGGAGGTCAAGAGGGTCTTTTTGTTTAAAAGACAACGGTAGCATCACAGAGCAAATGACAGGCATGATGAATTAGGATGGCTACCTCTGCAGCCCATCAGAATGGGTGAGGTGGTGCCATGCCACATGTCATACCCAGAGTGTGCCAGGGTGGTCAGATGGCTGCGTCATGAGTGGGCTCACCGGGCAGCAGGCTGCTGGCCATGGGGCTTTGGCCAAAGGCCAGCCTGCACTGCAAAACATCAGGAAGTGTTTTCCAAGGATTGAGATTGTGGGAAAGAGGATCAAAAATGGGTCAACTCAATTTTTAGACAACATGGTTCCTATCAGGACAGGAGTTTTATGTCCTGTGGCTGTGGTACTGACAGGGGCCCTCCACCCATGCACTGGCTACAGTTTTTTTCTACATGCATATGTATTTCTACATACACATAAATGCATATATAAAATATGCCTACAAGCAGCTTATAAACAAAAGCAGCAACCTGACCTGTGGCCTCACATCTTTGCTTGTTCTTTCCCATCACCATGAGACTGAGGAACTCGAGTCTCATGGGATTGCCCCAGGATTTATGAACTCACAAGCATACCTACTGCAAACCTGCCAAATCTCCTCCCCGCGTTGCACCCACAAAGGTTTCAAGGGGTGAGAAGCCTGATGGAAGGCTTTTCATGCAGGTAGTCCCCAGGTTTGCTCGTTCTTGTTCCTGGGCTTCCCGCTGGCCAGTGCCTTCAGCTGTTCAGGAAGATTTCTGTGCATATCGAAAAATTCTGGAATATTCCAGTTTTAGCAGAGGTGAATGTTTATCAAAATGACCATCGTGCAGCTCTCCTCTATTGTTCATTGGGCCCTCATTCAGCAAAGCCTTTGAGTACATTCTTAAGGTGGAGCGTATACCTCTGTATTTTCTTGAAACACCAAGGACGGATGTATTTTCGTTGAGTAAGTTCCCATTTCAGTCATCCATGGGAGAAATAAAGACAATAATGTGCAATTTAGGTATCTAAATTTTTAACACAAACATTTTGCAAACAACCTGAAAATCATTCATCCAGTGTAATGATTATCAACAAATTCTATTAGAAATAAAAGAGCAGTTGGACCTCCATGGGCAGAAGATGACTACAACTCTGCATTCAGTGGAACACTCTCGTATGTGAAGGTAAGCACCTATGTAAAGTTTGCAGGCCTGAGACATACATGTGAAATTATGCTTTTGTCCATGAATGATTGAAACTCCAATATTACGGACAGAATTACCACATTGTTTCAAAAACCAAATAATAAATACTACAAATGTAATTGATCTTTCAGTTGGCTGGCTGGTTTTTGTTTTTCGTTTTTTTTTTTAAAACATCCAACTATTAGCTATTTACAATGACTGATAGAAGTAGCATTTACTTACTGCCAACTGGAAATCAGTTCCTATTTGGCCTTCTGATATGTACTAACCACCTTTCAACTTTAAAGGGAATTTCATCTCATCTTTGTGGCATTGACATAAATTAGTAAATAGAAAGTTATCTTCATTTGACATTTTCCACTGTAAGTACATGATCAGCAGAGTCTTATGTTCAGTGATTTTAATTTAATAGGTTTATCCCTGTGCTAGATATGGTATTCATTTAAACTGACTTTGCTTTATTTGAATTATTACTCAGATTTGCACAAGTACAAATGACCTAATCTTCCAAAATACATTTTCTGATCAACATAAGCAAACAGTCTGAAGAAGCAATTATGGAAAAGAAATGCTTTTAGGCAACAAATGGGTCTATAAATAAACGAGTACTTCCTAATTAGAGGCTAAAAGAGTGTGCCATTTTTCCTTTTTTAATAAAAAAATTTAGATAAACTCAATGAATTTTAATGTTCCTGAAAGTGAGGGGCCAAGAGTACTTTGGGAAATTGAGTACAGTGAAAGCAAAAGCTGCACCAGCTTTTTGCTGAAGTTCAGCCAGCATAGCTGCATCTGACCAGTACCACCTCTGACTTTCCAGGTCTGCACAAATCAGCAAGAAATTATATGGAAAAAACTGGCCATTTTTTTATTTGCAACCTACAGGACGGAAGGGGATTTTTTTACAAGTCAAAAGTGGGGTTTTTTTCCGAAGTGAAAGGCAGTGCAAAAATATACCACCCTATGCATCTTTCTGTCTTTTCTGGGTTTTTTCATTGACAATGCCCTGGGATCCCATTATTTATTTGGATTTATGCTCTTTTTCCTAAATAAAGAAAGAATGTGGGGAAATATATATTAAAAAATGTGACCGAAGGGGAACTTTTATCCACCCTTGATATTTGGGGAAAAAAGTACTTGTTAACAGTTGGAAAGGTATTACTAAGGCATGTACTAAGTTGTGTCAATGGGCATGAGAAGAAAAGCAATAGGTGAAGCTTCGTACTGGAGAAATCAGTGTAAACAAATTATTTTCTCACAGTGAATAAATCAAGACTACTTAACTAAAGATGATGGATAGTTACACAGTTGTACACTGGTATGAGCAGAGTCTCAAGTCCAGGAAGAAGAAGGTGGGTGAAAAGGCAAAAGTCACTTAATATGAGAAGGAGAAATTATACTGCTAAAGGAAGAGAGGAAGAACAGCACAACAGAAATAAAAGCAGGCTAGAGATATCCATCTGTGGAAAGAAGACAAAAAGAGATGCATTAATGGAGAGTGTACAGTGTCAGGGAGATGAGAGGGAAAGAAGGACTCTTAAAAAAACCCAAAGAAATGCAGGAAGGCAGAAACGCAGAAACGCTAAAGCTGAGCATGAACACAAACTCCACATGCTAACTCCTCCAAAACCCTGTGCCTGCTTTGCTCTGGCTTGTTTGCAGGAGCGTGGCTTGGGCTGTATCTCAGGCAGGGAGGTGACCCTTGGGTGTGAGGGACCGACACTGGGAGCCTGTGGAAAGATGATGAAGGAAAAATAGTTTTGCTAGGGGAGACGGGGGTGTGTGTGTGTGTCACGTTTAAGAGGAGTTCTTGCAGTCCCAAGGAGAAGTGATAAACTCCTAAAAAAAGAAAAGAAATCAGGTATTTCCCCTGTGCTGCTCAGAAGAAGGGTGTGAGAGTGAGAAAGGCTCCATATTCAATGGCACTTTGTAATGTTAAGGACACTTCTTTGGCTGAAGAGAAATCAAAATTACAAAGGAAAAGTTCTGCAGGAATCAGTTCTCCTCTCTGTGACACTGGTGAAAACCAGGAGCTGCTCCACTGAAGGAAAGTGGTTCTCAGCAAAATAAACCAACTAAATGAACAGAAAATCTCAAGTTTGGATCTGAGGTCACGTGCTGCTGAACTGTATTTTTGTGGAAGGGTGCAAAAAGCTGCAAGAGTTGAGATTTTATGAAGACAGAAAATTGACTTTATATCCTTAAGCTGATGACTTTTTACCTGTCAAAACCTTCTAAATATTTTCCAGTGACCATTCCCAGCATTCTGGAATTTGAGTGAATTCCTTCATCGTTCTTGTCTGCATCAGAATGTTTTTGGGCACATCCAGTTAAGGTATTGGTTTCTATGCATGGGATATACATGCCTCTGCTTTTTCCATAGGGAAACACAAGAACAGGCAAAAGCATTTGAGAGATTTCATTAATACAAAAGAAGCTGACAGAAGATGGTATGTGTTTTCTCTCTTCCACCCGTGCTAGCAGAAGAGCTTAGTTTGGAGGTATGCCTCTTTAGGATTTAGTCTTAAATACACCTATTTGCTTTGCTGAAGAGTTAAAAGTCAGATTTTAAGTCACGCACAGGACTGTAAACAAAAATCATAAATAAATCAAGCATAAAACAGCACTTCGAATGTAATTGCTGGATACCTTTCCTATTACATACCATAAGATGTTTCCTAGATGATGCAGCTGGGTTTAATGTCACTTCTTTTCCAGCTGTTAACCTCTGCTCTGTCCCTGTTTGAAACCCAGTGACTGTTTTCATGGAGTGATCCTACCATAATACCCTTTCTAGGTCTCAAATACCCTTTCTAGGTCTCAAATCCCTCTTTGCTCCCCACTTTCATTTTAAAGCTGGTTTCCTGCTTTCTGTTCATATCTGTGCCACCTCAGCAGCTCAGACCTCACACCTCCATCGACTTCTGGAGCTGGACTGTAGGTAGAAACACAAATGCTGTTTGCAGTCAGCCTGCTGGTTGACTGCCAACGTCCTGAGCTGGGCTCTGTTCTTTACAGGGGACTACAAATGCTTCCAAATTAAATGTGCAGGCACCGCTTACACGCACATTTTGTGAAGGTCATGATCTTTGGTGTGATGCCGGCTTCCTGTAAGGCAGTACATGGCACATGGCACATGACTAGAACAGCTGACGAGTAAGAAGTTGCTCTGTCTAGAGGTACTTATAAATGCAAATGTTTTCTCTTGTGGTTTCCTTTGTCCCAGGAGGTGGTATGGATTATCAGGAGGATACATCTTCCCAAGTCTGTAGCTCTTTAGATACCTAGAAACAAGAATGTTTTTTCACATGCACCTTAGGGTTCTTCCAATGTCTGCAGGTTAGCATAACACTTATGATAACAGACTCCAGGAGAATAGGCTGTTTTCACCTTGATCATGCTGCAGCTGCTATAGCAAAAGTGCAAAAGGAGGTGCCCAGGTTCTAAGTAACTTACATGTTGTGTAAATGTAATGCTTGTCTGTGTGAGGATTAGGGGTGTCAGCATGGTGCCACCTTGGAGGGCATCTGTCCCCGAGCAGGCACGGTGGGCAGGTCCTTCTCAGTGGCACCGCAGTCCCCCAGGAAGGAGGAGACATGTTTGTCACATCTCCAGGTGACTGCCTACACAACGTAGGCAGAAGAAGAGCTTTGTTGATGTAAAACAATACATTGTTTATGTTTCTCATGGCAACGTCTTTCTAACTTTGATGCATAAGATGAGAAGAACAAATGCAGTGTCCCTGGAGAAACAAGTGCCTTTTAAATGTACAAATAAGGCAGTTATTTACAAATCCCTCCCTGGCAAGGTCGAGGGAGAAAGTGCTAGGCACGGTAGAGGCAATGTGTTAAGCAAATGGTTAAGCTTTGTCTCTGAGGTATGTTCTGCCCTTTCTAAAATAAGTATGCTTGTACCTTAGAGAGAAAAAAACCCCATCAAAGTGTGAATACTTACAGGACAGACACAACATGAAATTCTAGGCTAGATACTTGCTCATTTCCTCAGACTTCTGAGTTTCTCAAATACCTCTCCTTTGCATACTTTGGACCATGGAAGATGTTTCCCTAGTGACACATAGATGTTATGTTTATTTACTGGGCAGCAGGAAATAACAATGTCAGGAGATGACATTTCTGTTCCTTTTTTTTCAAGGGAGGTGTGTTTTAGTTAATGAAACGGGCAGCAGCAGCAGCAGACTGTTTCAGATATCCTTCCCAGCCCCACTTTGAGTGTGTGTGTGCGTGAGACAAAAGTAGACAGCAGTTACTGTGGCTGTGTGATTTTCTGATCAGCCCTCTGAAGCGTTTCGCTCTATTTGGTATGGACATAGTTTCTTTTGAACAGCATTACCTGTGAAGTGTCAAGATTTCAGGCTTTACTCATGGGAAAGGACCTAAATATTTCTTGCATTAGGTGCCTGGCCTTTTCTTCAACCCTCCCACACATCTGTATGTTGTTGACAGCTTTACTACATTGTCCGTAAAAAATGATCTGATAGCTAAAACTGTTGTAGTTGATACTGCGCTGGTAAAAATAAATAAATAAAGAAACTTAATATTTGCAGTAGGCTGTGGAAAGTAGGAAAGAGATTTTCAGAAGGAGGCTTCTGAGAGAAGAGACCAGGGTCTGAAGAAGAAACAGAGTTTTGGCAGGTTGATTAGTTCATGGATTTTATACCTGTTGAAACTTTTCCTGAGGCTCCATAAAATATATTTGCTTTGTAACAGCCACAGGCTGCTGCTGAAATTAGTGAAGGGTGAATTGAATGCCAGTCTGAAACCCTCTGCAGCCCCTCAGGATTTCCCATCAGCTCTGCTGGGTGATGTGTGGCCCAGGGGGAAAGTGAAAGGTGATAGATCCATTAATTGCTCCTTCTCACATCTGTCTCTGTAGAAAAGTAGTGTGGGAATCACCTCTCCTAGTCCCGGACAGCTACAGTGCTGATGCCCGGCTTCACCTTGCTACCCCTGTTCTCTTGGTGGGCAGTGAAGCAGGGACTGTGCTTCCCACTAGGATTCAGGAGGGGCAAAAAATTAATGGCAGGGGTGTAAGGCTTTTGTGGTTGATCCTTTCCTCTCTCCTACCTTATGTGCTTGAACCAGAGCTGGCTGGTATCTGGCTGTGTCTGTCAAAACAGTGGAACCAGCAAGACAAACAGTTGCATGCAATATTAAGAAGCTAGAAGCTGATGATAATAGCCAGTGACAGACTGGATACAAGTTTCAATGACTGACTTAAACTTTCAAGAGCAGTGAGTATGTAAACTCCTACTGTTTTGTGTTTCCTCACACAGCTTCAGTCCTGAAAGTGCTGTAACATCTCAAATTTGTATTACTGGATGACTACAGAAACATGAGGATCAAGGAGAAGAGTTAAATGAAAACTAAATGAATGTATGGCTGGAGGAAAAAAACAGTCAACAAAAAAACAATTACACCCACCCCTCCAAAAAAACAAACCCGTGCAAACAAACTCTGTTAGCTCAGGAACCATGGTGTACTGGTTTTGGATGGGATACAGTTAATTTTCTTCACAGTAGCTTTTATGGTATTATGATTAGGATTTGCGATGAAAAGAAGTGTGGATAAAACAGGGATGTTTTAGCTATCACTGAGCAGTGCTTACACACCATCAAGGCCTTTTCTGCTTCTCACGCTGCCCCACCAGCGAGTAGGCTGGGGGTGTACAAGAGGTTGGAAGGGGACACAGCCGGGACAGCTGACCCCAACTGACGAAAGGGATATTCCATACCATATGATGTCATGCTCAGCAATAAAAGCTGGGGCGGGGGGGGGGGGGGGCACGCTAACAAAGACACACTAAAATGGTACCTGTGTGTTTCACAGACTTAACTGCTTTTCTCAGCAGAAGCAAAATCCAGTCTCCAGTCAAAGGATACACAAATCTACACCAGTTGAACATAGTCAGCACTTTCCTACAGCTTTTTATAGTCTGGCATATATGTGTGTATATAAATATATATACAATTACAGGGAGAGGAAGAGATTGGCCTCTCTATAACAGATGACAAAATCAGTACTTCGTTTGAGCTTGGAGATGTTTTATTCTTGCAACTTGGTTTTGGTTTTTTTCCCATGTGTTCTGTGTTATGGGCCTTGCCTCACATTTCTTCATCCACGCATCTGCTTGCTCGACCTTGGACCCTGGACCAGGATTTGCTGTTTCCACTAAAATTTGCAGAAAGCTAACCCAGAAAATGTTAAACACAAACAGAGGCCCTTTCATAGACCATAGCAAAGACACACAAGAGAATATGTTCTCTCCTTTAAGACATCATAACCCTGATTATGCTCTGTTTCCAACTGCCAGTGAATTTAATTATGGGGATTTGATCCTTACATCTTGAAAATATATTTGGTGGGCTTTTTTCCCCCTTTCTGTCTGTAAGGTCAAGCACACCTAAAGCTGGCACATCTCTACAGTCACAGGAATATAAAACAAAACTCTCACTATTGCATGAAATTAAAAAATGTGGAGTCCTATTCACATCAGTGCTTGGTCTTCACTGGGAAAAAATAGGAATTTCAAGGTTCAAGATCCAAATGTGGCTCCAGTTTCTGTGCTGACAGGATTTTTTCTTTCCAGTGTGCTGATGAGAAAGATCCTTTAAAAACCATCTGTGTGCACAGAAGAATATATGTGCTGTTAGATGCTTTCCGTTTACATATCAGAAAAGTTGGTGCTGAAGGACCTGGGAGATTTCAGGATTTCCCCGTCTCAATATAATAAGCTTCCAGTAGCATGCACTTTTGGTAGACCCAGGCTGCAAGTCAGTGCAATATACATGATGTACAACCACCACTTGTTACTGGAATTGCCCTTTGATATGTTAGTAGACCTGTGACCCTTCTGAAAACACTCATTTGCACAGCAACTGCTGGCATAGATAGCCAACAGGAAGGGTTGAAACAAACAACATTTGCATTACACATGATCAGTCTTTAAAACAGGAAGTTTGACAGTAAATCATGAAAAGATAGTGTGCATGTGCATGAGTTTGGATCCTTAAAAAAACCACAACACCAAGAGATCTGTCAAATAACTTTAAATTCATAAGCTTTTTCCAAATGTATTTCCAAGAACAGCGTCCAATCTCCAGCATGAAGCACACTATTGCAGCAGCAATGATTTAAAATTCTGCTAAATCATTCTGCGACTCTCCAACCAGTACTAATAGCTTTTAGGCTGGCTGGCAATCTCACTCCAATAGGAAGCCTTGCACAGGCTTCCAGACCATTTATGTGTGTGGGTGGGTGAGAGAGAGCACCGCAGATTTAATTTAGTGCCCTTGGTGGCTTTCAGTAGAATATATGTATATTAATCACTTGTGACTTCTGGTTTGGGGGGTGGGGGTTCATCTGGAGTACAGGAAAATCAAATGAAACTCATAAAGATGAAAGTTGTCTTGATTTCATTTGCTGATTTTGAACAGCAAATTGTTTCTTACCCATCCTTGCCTGATAATTGGTAAATGTACTGAAATGGGTTATCTGAGTTTCAATGCACTCTCTGGGCTATCACACAATAACTGGAGTTCAGAATGTGCCCTATAGGTACGATTGCTAATTGCATTGCTCAGATAATTTCTGTCTGGGAGAAACACATTGTATTTCGAAGCTGGCATCTTGCAACGAGGAGGCAGGGCCATCTTCAGCTGTGTCTGGCATGGGGTCCCCAAGCAGACAAGAGGTTGTAGCACAGCTCTGAAAATGTGAGCCATTGACTCAGCTGCAGGGAGCAAGATATGGGAGTAAATCGTGTGAGATGAATGAGACTCAGTAGGTCTGTAGGCAACATTACTCTGCAGATGAGAGTCACTTCATCAGACATTAGGCTTTGAATATTGCACTTTAATTTGGTTGAGTAGTGGCTCTCTGTTGCCCTCAGAGGGCAATTTATCCTACCCAGTGCTCAGGACTTGCATTTCCAGAACATGAGTCATCTCCTTATTTGTGGATAACTCACCTTCTGCAGGTGCCTTTGAGAATGGATGGAGCCTGGCTTAGACTTGCACATCAAACTCCTGGGTGATCACGGCTGGGACCAGAAGTGTCGTGCCAGGGGCTGAGTTTGATCCAAGAAACTCCAAGGCAGAATGGTTTGGTTATAAGAAACTAAATCTGGAGTGGGGATGAAGCTACGGGAGTCTGTGCTGGTGCAGCTGAGAGCAGACCATGCCTGTAGTCTGCAGACCGCAACAGTGGTGGCACTTTAGTGATTCTTTTTATCTCATGTCTACAGAAAGCAAGGAAGAATTGTGTTAAATGAGTGAAAATAGTGCAAGGGAGCTCAGGGACTAGTGGGCACTGGCAGTGTCCTGTGCTCTAAGTGGTGTTACTGGTACCTGCAGCCTGTGGGCAGAGCTGCCCAGGTGGCACAGCTGGCAGAGGGGCATCTGCCCTTTCATCCTTAACCCAGCAACGCAGTGCTGTGTTTGAGCAGTTCTGCTGAAAATAAGGGAAAAACAATCACCCAGCCACAGCTGGTGCCTCTCTCCGCCTCTCCCACATAGCTGCTGTTGCCATGGCAGCAGTCATTGCTGTTGGAGGATGCTCTGGAGGGCCTCCTCCTCCTTGCCTGCTGTTCCCACTGCCCCAGGAGCATCAGGCTGCTCCCATGGAGGAGTCGGTGGCAGGTTCTTTCACTGCCTTCCCTGGGGAGCACTTGGTCTCCCCTCACCTCTGCAGCAGCATGTCTGTTTTGCTGACCATTGGCAGCACCACACAGCAGCAGCACAGTGGCCTGCTCTTACTGCACCAGGCACAGAGTTACGTCCCAACCTCTTGGTCCAGTCCTGTGCGTGTCATTGGTAAACATGTCCTTGCACTTGGCATGTATAAGAGTATTTTGCAGGGTGACAGCATTTCTTTTACCCTTTCAGCTGCAGAGGACAAGTTTTCTATTCCTCTCTGTGTGACAATGTTGAAATCTGCCTGCCTTTGCCCATTTTTATGCCTCCATCAGACAGTGGGAGTCAGTAAGGGTTGTACACTTAATTCTCCCAGTTCCTCCTCAAGACCGCACTGACTGTTTCCTGTTTGAATTGCTAAGCTGTACTACTGAATTTGGGAGCCCTGACAACTCTCAAACACCAACAGGCATATACAGGAAATGTTTTGATGGGGTCTTGTTTGCAGAATTCAGAGTATATGGGATGGATCTTGTGGACCAGCCAACCCATGCCCTGCATGCTGTTAAGCAAGGCAAAACAAAATATGTTCAGGCTATTTGTGCAATCCACTTCCAACTTTTCTCACTTCTTTTCACTTCTTTTGTAACTAGCTGAAGGCCTGGATCAGATCTAAGTATAAGTTTAAAGCAGGCTTATGGTTGTGGCTACCCGGGGCCTTGTAGGGTTGTTGTGGCAGGCAAACATCCTGGTGTAGGTATTGTCTTCTTACTCCCTTATGCTATGGGTGGTTCTCGTGCATAGGGAATGAGAAAAGGATGATGTAAAAGTCCTGATGGCAGCTGTACAGCAACAGAAGATTTCTCCATACAGGAGAAATTCTCAGACTTCTTGTCTTTATGTTCAACTGTATTTGTTCTCTCTCTGCCCCCATGGAAATTTCAGCTTTGCTTGAAAAAGAATAATTATAGAAGTTGACATTATAAACTTTGACTTGGTTTAAAATAATAAAATACTTTGAAAAATATTTTCCTGTTTGAATCCAGACTAAAGCTAGACTGTCCATTCTCTGGGAAATTCGAAACCTCAACCAACTTATGAAATCCCCCTCAGAAGGGATTTTCTTAAAGGAAAAAATTATAAAACTATCAAAAACATCTTATCAAAAACTGAACAAAAATACCTTCAGAAGAAAACATCACTGGGAGAATTCAAGCTCTGATATCCACGAGGTACCTCTTCCCCCACTTTCTACTGTGGGACCCAGTTCTGCCCTTGGACTCCGGCAGCCCTGCGAGTCCTGGTTGATGACCTGTGACCACAAAGGCTTTTGAGCTCATGGTCCCTGTCTGGGAAACCTGAAGATTTTTCAGCCCCCAGGATTTTGATGACTGCTAAGTTTAGCAGAGAGAGAAGGGGAGAGGGTGAGCTGGCGGGAAAGCAGAAGATGCTCTGCTGGAGCCTCTCTGCAAGGTGAGTAAAAATCACCAGCCCTTTTCCTGAGCAGGCAATTTTCAATGGAAAATCGTTTTGTCAGAATTTTTCTGCCCAGCTCTTCCCTGTGGTCTTTTAGTGCCGGTTCTCCATGCCCCTACCCTTCCCTGTGGGCCTAGCATTCTGCCCAGCCTGAGAGTCCCATGGACAGCAAGATCTCCTGTCTGGTGGACCCACTGCATTGCAGAAGTCCAGGAAGGTGATCTTTCAGGCAGAAATGGGGCAAGCAGCTGAGACCTTTCTAATGGGAAGTGGGAGCCTGGGGTTATGGGATACTCATCCTGCAGCACCCAGGAGTCACTGCACCAGTATTTCCAGCTAAAAAAATTTGGGGTACTGGACAGGGATATTGCTCAAAGGTTCCATTTTTTGAATGGCAAAAACTTTTCAGTTCTGGAGTAATTGGTGAGGTTTTTTTCCAAATCCATCTTTTTCTCAAGGTAAGGGAGATATTTTCACAACTATTTTCATGGAGCTGAGAACTGGACTGTCAAAAAGAAAACCAAGACTTTTTGGATTAAAATTGGATTAAAATGACCATGTGGAGGTGCACTGGATATAGCTTTTACAAAACAGATAGTGAGTCTTTAAAGAAAACCTTTGTGTTTGCCGCAGCCAAGGTTGTGTCTCAATAATATTGTCTCAGACTGAGGCTTAATAAGATTTAGATGTTATCTGTACTGGGATTTCTGCTGCCAGCTTCAAGCTGAAATAAACCATATTGGTGCAAGCCATACTTAGCGTGAAGACTTTTTTTTTCATACTGGGCACTCCATTGGTGCTGCTACATCCATTTAGTAAAGAACGCACTGCAAGCAAGAAGGCATTTAATAGGAAACCCAGAAATATTCAGAGATGGCTTAAGCCAGAAACTTTTATTGCTGCTGCTGACAGTGTCATCTTTAAAAGGAAAGATCACATAATGAAATGCCTGTGATCACTTAGTGTTGTGCTGCAGTTCTCATGACAGGATTTGAACCCTGCTGTCATCCGGAAAATCTCCTGGCAGTTCCAGTCTCCGCTGTTTTGCATATCATGCTGCATGCTGTTAGGGAGTGTTTTTACCCCAGAAAATGAATGGATGATAGCGGCCCAAATGGTGCTGATATATCCCATGTCTCTGTCAGGCAGGAGCAATTGGTTGATTCTTGAAGGAAATATTCTGAATGTTTCTAATGTACTCCATGTTCTGTGGATGGGCGGTGTTGGAAAGTATTATTAAAACTAGTAAGTCCTAAAGCACATGTTCTCTCATGTCGACACGACACCAATGTTGTCGTGGTGCACTTGAGACAAATCACCAGCTTTATTAAAAATATGCTGATCCTGGGAACTGCTAACCTATATGGCAGGCTAGATATAAATTAAATTCATCTATCATACAAATTAGCCATTTTATGAATAATACTAAAATGAGCATGATACTAGCCAAATTAAAGAATAACCCATTTCAAATGATGTTTATAATTCTGAAATAGAAGTGCTGGTGACATTATCATTGTTATTAGAACACTTCCTGCAGTACTTCTGCTCTGGAGGGGAAAAAGGGGGGAAGCAGTCCAGCATGTTATAGATAGTTAAGGAATTTCCTGCTCCTTTATCAGCCATCTTGAACTGCAAATTTAGATCTGTCTGGGGAAAAAGACTGGAATAGGTCAGATCAGCTGGGAATCAATAAAAAAGGAAAAGACTTTTAGTAGCCTAGCAAAAAGCAAAATCATTACCTCAAAGAAAAGACACCTACTCATAAAGTCACAGCTAAGGCAGGAGTGCTCATGCACAAGTGTGGAAGCAGAGGAGGTCTCAGAAAAATTACCCAAGGGTGAAGGAAATCAGTATATGAGGTATTAGCATCAAGTATTCTCTTCTGGATCAGTCTTTCAAGCAGTTTCATTTTAAAATAATAATTGAAAAAACATCGCTCATAAAAATTAGCCCTCCTGCTTGTGAACACAAGCTAACTGATTTATTTTGTTTCCGTAACTTTGTTGTATTAATTGGTTGCTAATAGTCTGCTAAAGTGAGTAACAAGCCACTTCATGAGAATAAAGTATATTTTCAGACCTGTAAACCCTTAGACATCATTTAGTCACTAAAATCAAGTCAACCTAGGCAGATTCCACTAGAGTATTGAACACTCAGGTGTTTGAGACCAAAGCCTGGGCTGTGGGTAATAGCATTACTGTGCATACTAAGTAAGCCTCTTGCAGGAATCCAGTCAGATATCTTAGAAGGAGCAATGGTGATGGGGTGGGAGATCAGGCAGGGAATGGAAAAATGGGAGTTAGTAAAAATGTTTAATTTCTCACCTGAAATGTCTCACTCTGATGATGCTGAAGAACACTGGACATGGCAAAAGTTCTGTTCTGAGCCCCTGAACTGTGATTTAGGTTTTAGACATTATCATTAATTATTGAAACTCAGAAGGCTGCAAAAACATCTTGATTCATTGGCAAACTGACAAACATATGGTGTGTTTTGCAAACCTCTAGGTTTCTGTTCAGAAGAGGAGAATATTAATTGCATACAAATTCTACTGGGAGTTCTGAAACCAGCCATCGTTAACATTGTTAGACATCATATCTGGGAAGCTCAGTGCATTTTAAAACCTGAGGTAAAAATTCAGAGCTTTTGTAAAACTTTTGAGAAGGAAAGTGCTGAAGGGTAATAAACTCAAAAAGAGCATAAAAGTATCTGGTGCTCTTTGGTATCTGGTGTTGGTGTATCAACAGCTTTGCTTGTTGATTGATAGTTAATATTTGTCTTGATAGGTCAATATTTGTCAGCACTTGGAAACTGGCGTCAGAATCTGTTCTGTGTTGCTTGTGGGCTCGTACCAATTCTGCTTTGGCTATTTGATTGCCAGTTTGACATCTGAAATCCTATGAATGTTAAAGTTTCAAGTCTAGATTCAGTGAACACAGAGTTTATTCAACATTGGCAACGGGCCTTAGATGAAGGAGATTGTGCTGTGGTTATTGACACAACCTAGAAAGCCTCACCAGAGAATGCTGCCATGCATTGTATAGAAAATAAATTACCTTATTTTTCATCTAGGTTGTGGTATGGTGCCTGTTCTTCACCTGATGAAGAAGAATGCTGTCCAGCCACCTCTCTGTCTGAGTAGCAGTACATAGATATTGCACTACAGATAGACATGGAGGGACAAGATCATATAAGCTGCACTTGCATTAAAGAAGCTGGCAGAGGACTCACCACAGGCATTGCAGTACAGTTATTCTGTTGCGGCATAACTTCAAAATCTGGAGTGATGGGAGTTGTGATGTCCCCAACTTAAAGGAAGGTCCAGTTGAGTGGCCCGTGAGCTGGTCCGGTAGCCCTAGCGTGCAGAGCAGAGACTAGCTCTGCGTAGGAAGTCTCTGGGACACAACGTAGAAAATTCCTGGGCCATGCTGTGACTCAAAGGGTCTGTCCCATTCACCAGGTCATTCCCCCGCCTTGATTCATGTTATTACTTTCTCACTTTTAAATGCCTTCTGTGACTGCTGTCGATCAGAAGGGTTAAATTCCTCATCGTTTAGCAACTTGTTCATAGCCCTAATGATTTCACTGTTAAGGGCTATCACTGCTCTATTCAAGCCTCGTATTTCAGTGCCAGTGGTCAAACTCCAGAAGCAAAGCAAATCTCATTGTACTTATATGCACGCCCTGGAGAGCGCTCTTCTGCAGCAGTCTTTGAAGCTGTGACTGCTGGGTGGATTTCCTTGCTTTCATCTTCCATCTCACATTCTTTATGTGTGTAAAATAGTTTAAAACTGAGGCCCAGTGTGCTTATAAAATGCCAGGTCATTGACAATAGTGGCACTCATTTGCTGTGGTCAATTTAGTACTAATAAGCTGAAACTGTTCTGCGGGGATTCTTCTGCATGGAACATAAACTCCTTTTCTCTCACTTAAGAACACTTTCCTATAAAATGATTGCAACCTAATAGTTTTCCTCCTCATTTTAGTAACCAGTCTCAGTCTATATCAGTGCTATTTCCCCCAGCAGCTTTCCCTATAAGCTCTATTTCAAGGCACTGAATCAATGATTACATGGTATGCAGTCCGTTGAACTGTCCATCCTGGGAACCCAGCATGTAATACAGCCCCTAATATCCTAGTGCCACAGTAAAAGTAGAATTTACTGCAATAAGCTAAATTCAGTGCTCAGACTCTTTTGGTTTTTAGTTTTCTTTCTTTTCATCCAGATATCTTAAAGCAGGTGGGACATCTTCTCAGGTGCCTCTCAGAAATGCTGAGTCTGCACATGGGTTTCCTGACCCTCTGCAAATGCAATAGCAGCAGCAAAAAGAAGGTTTCACACTCTCTAAAGTCATTATTCACTCAGCTCTGAAGACTGCACTCTGCACATATTAATCACACTGGTCACTGCATCTCTTTTCCTTTTTCCCTTGTCCTGTCCCTATATCCAGTTGATTTCCCAAATTCATGCTCCTTTTGCTCTTTTCTCCCTTTGCTTTCCCTGTGGTTCTGATGGTTCATATTGTAGTAAATCATTCTTCCACCCACATTGCTCTGAATCTCTTTCAATACCCTCTATGCTTATTCCTACACTAATTTGCTGAAATCTATAATAAAATAATCTAAACAGAACTATAAACAAAATCCAGACATACATAAATGAATGCAATTCATTCCCTATCTCCTTCTGGTACCCTGTTTGCACAGAACATTACTTCTCTGAGCAAGTCATTGGCTGGTACAACTTCATATATACTGTTGATACTATATGAATTTTCATCAACTGCTGATCAGGTCTCCCTGATCATATATTATGCAGATGTGAAGTGACAGCTGAATGGGGCTAGAACCTCTGGTTTAGTCGAATTATTAATAATCCAGTGTAAAGCTTTCCAGCAATGACGTTACTTTGTCTGATCTCTCTTTTACAGCGTAAGTGGGGTCTCTTGTCTACTTATACTCCAGGAAGAGCACTATATAATTCCCTGATAAAATGACTCTTGTAATTTTATCCTCAATAAATTGACTGTGTGACAACATTAACTTCCCGCACATTCTGTGTGGCCGTAAATACCCACTACTTCCACATGGAAAGTGGAGGAAGCACCATCTCACTGGCAGGCTATGCATTGCTATGAATTAAAAAAAAAGACTTATTAATTTTATATTAATTAAACTAGTATTTTTACAATAACATCATTATCCTTATGTTTTCCTCAGCAGTAATCAGATTCTCTCATTGTGATAAACTGCTCGGCCTTCGGCCTCATAGCTTACCCACTTGGGAATTGAATTATTGCTTCATAAAACAGAGGGTTGATTATATAATCACTTAATTAAATGTTGTACTCAGTCATTGCTGAGCTATTCCTGAAACGCATTTGGCATCTATACTCACTAGGCAAATTTAAACATTGGAAGAGTTATTTTTTTCAGATGTGCTTCTTTAAAGGTTATTATTTCCAGTGTTCCTTTGTCTGTGTGGTCTGGTTGTTTTCCATGTGTCAAGCTCACTCTTAATGACAAAGGAGATGAAATGCTCTTTGTGTTCCTATCTGACTTGCAGATTGCAGTCAGATTCTTGCTGTTATCATTTTGGAAGCTTTTTTCTTGCTTCTGTTTGCAAAAGCACTCAGAGGTAAAGAGCCCATAGTCACCTATTTGGCAACTCAGTTCTGAGCAGGTATTCAGGACCTCACCAGCAACCACTGAAATTACTGTAATGAGCTGTGCCTCAGACCTGGGAAAGGAAAAATCCAGCATTAGCCGCATCCCCAGGTGAATCCCCCCTGCAGACAAGCACCGGAGAGATGCCAGGAGGCTGCACATGAGACAAACCCTTCAGTTCTGCTGCACCCAGCCAGCACCCAGACCTGGCTCTGTGTGTGACTTTCCAGTTCCTAAGGGAGAAATACCAATGCCAGCATGCTTTTATAGGGTACAGTCCAACTGATGTAGGTCCCAAGGCCACAGGGGACATCACATAACCCCTCGTGAGCTCGTGCAGCCTTGCCCAGAACTTCACCCTGACAGGCTATGTGGTTTCATCCTTCAGGGACTCAGTGGCAGGGAGGGTAGGTAAAACACTGGCCATGAGACTACACTTCTAAATTACATGAACACACACAGACTAAGAAGTGAAAGGCAGATTTGTGAGGACAAAAAACTGAACATATTTGCATATGAAACTTCTCATTTTCCTTGCTTTACCTGGAGATTTCTTCAAGCCTTAGATGATAGGTGCAGCGCAGAGTTCATTGACAAACTGTCTGCTTCAATATTTCCATCTTTCTGTTTGTTCCTGCCTCCACTACACTCAAGAGTTGCCCCTTACGTTTAAACATGGTTTCAGCACAGGTTAGTGTGACTGCATGCCCTGGCCATATGGTACAGATGCATAACTCTACCAGAGCAGGACAGTGGACAAGGAGAGCCATCTGCAAAAAATACTTCTTGCAGGGAAGTCCCATAGTCTTACCAGGATCGGTTCAGTTGTTCATTTTCCCTAAGGCCCATCCTTAAACATATCTGTCACTTCTTTCTCTTCTACCAGGAGAGAAAAGATGCTCAGCTGGTCAATGTTACTTTCTGCTCTGTCCTTTTCCAGCTTGGGTTTTGCCCTGTGTTACGTGTAGGTTGAGCGGCACAAACCAGGCAATCTTACCTCTTTTCTTCATCACTGTCCCACTTCTGTGTATATAACTCCAGGGTCTGACTCAGCCTCCTGCCAGCTTTAAAAGGACTCTTTCTGTTAGCATCCAGGGGAGCAAGATCTGATCAGTGTAAAGAAATAGGGCAGAAAGCACAGGCTGACTTCAAGTTCATTTATTTTACTGGTATAAAAAGTGAATGCAAAAGCCTCTGCTCTCTGGGTTTCCATCCCTCTCAGAAACAGGGATATCTAGGACAGGAAGGCAGTAATATCATTTATTCTGAAACAAAACCAGAATTTCCTTGTGCATGTTCATTTTACTCAACAATAGGCAGGTGCAGCCACTGAAATAGCATGATCTCATCGCTGAATTAGAGTCAGTACCCCTCTCTCTATTTCTTAATTTAAAGAATTTCTCTAGGTTGCAAGACTCTGTGACCAAGAGGACAAACTCCCTTTTCATTAAGCTGAATCAGCCATGTTTTGGCTAAGCATTGTATATTTTCAGATATATTTTCCCCCTTGATCTTGTTTAATTATTTCCACAGGATTAACTACTTTCTATTGTGTGTCACTTTCCTCTGCAGGAAGCTCTACGCTGGGTAGTATGTCTTCTCTTATTATGCATTTGCTTGGAATATAAATTGCTTTTCAATCAGATCTTTGCATTTCTAACAACATCTTCTGTTATTGCAGCAGGTGCTTTCCCTAGCGGTTACTTATACGGACTCTAATGGCATGTCATCTGTCTATGCAGCCACTTCACTGCCAAATATGTAATAGAGGAATTTTCTACTAGCAGAAGCTTCTGGTAATTTTGGTTCTTTAAAGGCTGAGACTTTTTATGTATTTTTACATAGCTCATTTCACTGGGCTTAAACAAACTGTATTAGGAAGGTTTAAAAAGTCCTTCTGGAAGCCTGATCTCATCTCAAATCAAACCATCAAACCTCTTCCTTTTCTTCAACTTGGCTTCATGAGAGGGTTAAGAACTGGGAGGGGGGGGGTGTGTCTGTCCAATTTCTTAAACTCGTATAGATTGAGAGGCAGGAGATTAAAACAAAATAAAATAACTACTTTTTCACACAACAAATAGTTAAACCATGAAACTCTTTAGCTATGGGCTCTTGTAGAGGCTAGGAGTATAGACAGGTTCAAACCAGAGCTAAACAGATGTTTGAAGAATAGATCTGATGGTGGCTTTTAAATACAGGTGGCGTAGGTGCAGCCTCTGGTTGGGCAAGTTCCCAGTGCCCTGCTGGCTGATAGCTGGGGGCAAGGGTAGGGTGGGCTGGGATCACTTGCTCCTGCTTTGGGACTTGGGCTTTGTGAGCCTCTGCAGCCCGTGCTTTGGGGCAGGGTCCTGGGCTGGATGCTAACTCAATATGACCCAGGATCCTTGAGGATGCTGACTCAATATAACCCAGGGATAGGGTTCAGTCTGAGAAAACTAGTGACTAGAAAAAATGCTTAGGGAAGTATAGTGGCACATACGGGAGGTGATTCCTGGACTCCAGGTTTCTGTTTTGCCAAAAAAAAAGCTGTTACCTTGGTGGAGCAAGCATGGCTGTTGAATGAAAACAGGGGTCTGCTCTCCTCCAACCAAAACCAGGTGCAGTACCGAGGGCATTGCTATCCAAGAGTAATGAATAGTGTGTCTGCTGTTGGACCACTTCTTTCTCTCATCGACTTGAATTTCATTGATTTCAGGACATGAACTTACTGGTCCTTCAGTTAATCAAAGCAGTGAGAAGATCATTGGAGCAATGCTCAGGTCATGGACTCTGCAACAGTTTATTTGTAAGACTGGAGGCAATGGGACAGCTGCTCACGGTCTGCAGTGTAAAACCCATTTCCTCACCAGCAAACAAAGGTCTACAATTCCTTAAAACTCTGAAGTGATCTTGTTAAGAATATTGTTGCTTTTTGTACAGTTTCCATAAATGAGGAGATTACATTTTTTTTCTGTTGGGATTGCTTTCTTCCCATCCTGAAGAGTGCCACAAAAACAACAACAAAAAAAGAAAACAGAGGTTTCTAGGGAGGAGGGGAGTAAGGCTGGAGGATGAACAGAAATAACAAAATAACAGACCTCTGAGTGCCCGTATGCTTCTGTAACATCTCTTGTATAAGAAAGGGAGTGAAAGAGTCTGTTTTGTTTGTGGCATGATGTCAGCAATGACTATTGCCCTTTTTCATCTCTTTGCTCTGATGCCAAATCTCCTGCTATGCCCAGTAAAACACTTCTTATAAAATAGATCTGAGCTCTACATGGGATTTTAGCTGCTGCAGATAAGTTCACAAACAGGGAAAACAAATACCAGTTCTCTGTAGCACTAGGTATGTTCTTTTTAAGCCACGTATGATAGAGGAATAAACATTTTCTGTGTACAGTGGAACTTAAAACTAGTACTGCTGGGGAAAAAAAATCCTCAGTCCATCCAGGGCACCACCATCTCTCTCCCTCTCTCCCTGTGTAGCCCCCAGAGGTCTGAGGCTGCTCATACACATTTTATGCTTCCAAAGTCAGCGGCTACTTGTGACCTGTTGTGCATCAGTCCCCTGTGAAGCAGTGCCCATGCTGACTGAAGGGCAGGCGGGACTTAGATAAGCCACTTAGCTCTGAACGGGGCAAGGGCTGATAGCAGGACCACAGGGAGGTGGCAGAGGGGATGCCATCTCCACTTGGACTTGCCTTGCTCGGTTCTCAGTGACAGCCTTAGGCAGGGCAGCACTGGAGAGCCCTGGGGAAAGCAGTGCCAGCAGGAGCCCTTAGAGCTCCCAAACAGCTCTGAAAAGTTTGTGTCTTCACTCAGTTTGCCCACCTGCATTAAATCATGTGTGTTTGGATTCACAATTAATCCATATCAACTAATCCGTAGCTAATGGATTCAGGGAAATACGGAAGGATGTGAAAAAATTAAGACTTTGGGGGCATAATATGAGCCCCAACTACACTAACGTGGGAGCGACTGGGAAAAGCCACACTGTGGGCAAGATTTGGGTTTGAGTACACTCCGCCGCTGCCAGGCTGATTTTGGCTGGGTTGAATTTCCTACTGCTTGAAATTTATGCTTACATACTGAATTTTTACTTGAAACCAGGGTGTAAGGAGCTTCAGGCTAAGGCTCTTAACAATAAAAACAAGTGATAGCAATAAAGGCACTGGCTTTATTAATTCTTTCACCAAAGCCTTTGATTCTTCTGCTCTGGATCTGCCATTTTTCATACCCTTGTGTTTCAGGAATAGCTCCACTTCGTCTTTATGGAATTAAATAAATAAATACAGTGTCTTTTAATTAAATAAATACCGTGTGTCTCAGAAAAAATATTTTTAGAATAAATTCATTCTTCCACTTCACTGTTATCTCTTGGGACAGTGACATCTAAAGATTTTAGTAGCTGTAATGCAACACAATGGGACACTTGTAAAACAAAGATTGCTCTTAGTTCAGAGACAGAAGTTCTTGCTGGATGGACCACAAGGACCAGCTGGATGTTGTCACTTACCCGCATTTACAGCTTTATCTTATAATGACTTTTATTTCCAATTTGTGGTCTTACCTGTTAAAAAAAGCAAAGCAAAACAAAAAACAAGTATATAATCCAGTGTAAGAGGAGGAAAGGCAATTCTAAAAAACCCCAGATGGTGGAGCTACTTCATTGCCGGTGACAGTACAGTGCTGCGCAAGTTTTGCTTCCCAAGCTCTGCAGAAAAGAATCAGCAACAGCATAGAAAACAGTCCCCAAATGCCATCACATCCCAGATCTCGTCTTTCCTGACTAAAGAGTGTAAGTCAGTGTGCACAACTTTCTGCAAGTCTTTCCCAGGCAAAAGTTTTGACTCTTCAGTGTTTGTTCTCTCTCCTTTCCAGAAAAAATACTATTTATTTCTTCTTTTACTAGCAGCTCTTTAATGAACTATATTAAGTACACAGTGGTAAGCAATTTATTATGCATTCTGTAATGACAACATCAATATTGCATCAGACCTTTCCCAATAGCAGTTTTTAATATTTTTGTTGCAAAGAGAATGCTATAACTTGGCTTTTTTTTTTTTTATGCGGAAGTGCTAAGATCCGTGAAAGTGTATCTTGAATTATGCTTTAAAATGCACCATATCAGGATGTTTTTGAAGGGAAATCTTTCCTCAAAATAATTTTATTTCTGACTGTAATTCTAGGAAACAACGATAAAAAAATGGCTAGTTGGCTACTGTCACTGTGAATTCCCTCAGTTTTAGTTTTAAAAAGCCCAGCTACCAGTGTCAGCTTGTAAATGTGCAGCACACACACCACTGTGAACTACAGGCTCTGCTCCCACCATGGCGAGTTAACTGCAGCATTCCTAGTGAACCAAAAAGAGATTAAATCCTTAAGACAACACGGGTCGAGGCAGGCTCTCCACGTGGTCCAAATGTCCTGCTTAGCTGGGTGCAGGCTTTTTACTAGGTGCTGCACTTTAAACACTTGCAAAGCAAACAGAGGAGCAAAACCAACTTTTATTAGGGCTGAGCAGTGAGGAGCTGGGTGTGGGTGAGCAAGCACCTGGGAGCGCACAGCTCTCCTACTCCTGGTGTGCCAGGAGCCCCGAAACCCCAGTGTCCTGCCAGTAAGGGCAGTACCAGCTGCCCACTGGGGCTGGCGGCTACTTTCCTGGGGCAGCCAGGAAAGTTGGGCCATTTTCCCTTCCTTAGTGACCTGTCAGAAAGGTCCTCTCCTGCTCATCAGGAGCAGAGGATGGGGAGCCATCCATCCAGCCACTGTCCCTCCACCCCTGTCCTGAGAGGCACGTCCTCTGTGGTCAGATGGGGTGGAGGCAAACACCGTATCATAGGGTTTTCCAGAGGACCAGCTGAGATATCGCATCACTGTGGCAGCTCCCTGGGGCCAGCAGGAAAGCCTGGGGTACCTGCCAATGTCGTCTTTAGCTGTTATTAGGATTTATATAGTCATTTAGGGAATGGGCTCAGCTGGCTCTGGGGATTGGATATGGGATGTGAGCTTTTCATCTCCAGGTCACCTGACAGCTGTTGGATGGGCCTATGTCATGTGTGACATGAGTGATGGTCTGAGGAGGAGACATGGGTCCACATTACATGCATGTGTACATACCCATGAACGCTTATGCAATTAGCACTAATTGGCACTCCCCTTGGAAACCACTGCTGAGCAGCCGGGGACTGAGCAGCCATATAGGCAAGGCCAAACTGCTGTACATCTCTCTTAATAAAACTTGGATATTTGGCTTGAAAAATCCATTTTGGAGCTCTTGGACTGAAAAGGTTAAGCCTGCCCTGGAGACAATTTCATGTCTTCCTTTAGTATCAACATTTGGAGAATCAAATAATTGGGCAAAGGAGGACCGGGTAATTTCCAGTGAGTTTATAGGACAGATGATCTGAAAGCTGTCTACCTGCCCCTCAGGCTCCCTGCCATGTGTATAAAAATGAACAGATATTAGTGCCAATTAAAAAAAAACCACAAAGAAGCAAGCAAAAAAACGCAAGCGAGCTACCGTCATCTTGTGGTAGATATCTGGGGACATAGAGGATAAACTGTAAATTAACTTTAAAAATGCCATCCCTTAAAGTGGCTTCTCTATACTTATTTCTAGACTATATTTTTCCACAGCCTGATGTAGCAGCCAAAGCCATCAGGCTGTTTCTTTCCACCTCAAATCTTATAAGCCCACCAGCCGGTCAGGCAGAAACGTCTCCTATGCAGCCCCAGCCTGGGCCTGGCTCCCCAGCTCTTCTCTGCTTGGGTTCCCAGGGCTTGGCCCCAAATCCCATAGGAGAGAGGCAAAATGGTTCTCATGCATTGAACTACCCAGGGATGACTTTGGTAGTGCCTGGGTTCAAACCCTCCTGCCTCTCATTGGGTTTATTGTGTTCCTGTACAAGAAGGACTGCATGAAGTAGAGACAGAGGCAGTGTCATTCGTGGATAGATTACCCATCGGGGACTCCCTAGTCCTCTGTTTTATCTGCTGCCCCTGCGGCGCCTGACATCATGCCTTGGTCAGGTCACTTCATTTTGTGGCACCTTTAATCCTGCTCCTATTTCATACCACCGTCAGCTATAGCAGTGGATAGCCTTCTGCTGAGAGGGCTTGCTCTCATAAGGCGTGCTCCTGAAGAATCCGACACAACTGCATGCGGGGGAGCTTCTGACTACTACTTTTATGTAGACATAATTTTTTATATTTATTATTATTGTATTTGATATCATTTCAGTTTTCATTATGTTGCTTTTCAAAGAAAATTGAAATATATTTGAAATTAATACCAGTAGTACCAGCAACTAGCAATCCTATACAATGTTGCATACGGATGTAGTTAAGAAATTTCCTTAGTTCATGTAAGGTGAAGGTTAATTTTAGAATGCAGTAAGAGTACCAGAGCCATTAAAATAGTATGGAAAAATGTTACCAGATGAGGAATTGTTCAAAATAAATTAAAACCATGATTTCAGTCATGTCTTTCCAGACCACTTTGATACTAGACTGTATTTTTCTTGCCTATATTCCTGCCAGAGATTTTCATAGTAATCATGCTAATTTCCACGGAAATCATTCCTTCTTAGGTTAACAATAAGGACTCTTTCTCAAGCTATGAGAAGGTACTTTGCAAGCCCAAAATATGTCTGATCCTCTGAAGAAATAAAATCCTTCAATTTTACTTTTCTTTTGTGTTGGTGTAACTACTGTTAATCCACTATATTATAATATTAGTACAAACGCAGTATGCTACATTATTTTGACACTCTGGATGTGCTGCTTCATTCACTTCTGAGCTTTATTATGCCACTGTCAAAATAGCTACTGGTAGAAAATTTTATGACTTGTGTGGCAAAGGATGTGGTGCCACAGAGATGAACAAAGAATGGGTCAGCTACAAGATAATCCATCTTCCCCCCTCTGGACCGCACTCCCCCTTCCTCCTCTCCTCAGCAAACTGTGATGCTCTGCTGCAGAGCGGAGCGCTGCTGCAAGACTCAGGATCGCATTAATATGGTGGCGGATACCTTCCCACACTGTTCATCCTTGTGAGGATACTTCTGATGCAACTGTCATTTGCCAGCTCTGATTTAGCACAGTCAGTGTATAGGAAATTGTGAAAAATAAAGCTGGCTTTATGCTCTACCTTTGTTTTCCAAGAGCACTCCCACTCATTTAAAAAGGATGGGTAGATGCTTTTTGAAACCAGGGTCCAGGCTCATCTGCCTGCATGTCCTTGTTAGTGAGAGACAAAGAAAAGGTTCTTTTTTTATCACCTCTATAGAAATGATCATCATTCCATATTTTTATGCAATATTAAGCATGTTTGTTAAACAGCACCCACTGCAAAACCTTGTCTCAGGACCCAGTTTTTATTCTAGTACAGAGCCCAGGCACTTTGCTCAAGCAAGGCAGATTTTTGTCTCCTGAAGTCTTCCCTTGCCTCCCCTGAGCAGCAGCAGCATCAACCACCTCCTAAAAGAGACTGTGCCTTTTCTTAAATCTCCTCCTGGAGCACAGTTTAGAGGGGCAGCCACCTTTCCCAGTTGCTTTAGCCTCTCACAGAGGGTAGGACATGTTTTACGAGGTAAGACATAAAGAAAAGCAAAAGCTGATGGTGTAATTGTATATCCATGTATATCCATGAAATAATTATAGTCACATTAACCATTACCAGTGAACGTGCACAAACGCGAGCAGCTAACTGAAACCTGCCCCTTAATGCTCATTTAGAGTCGCCAGGACGGCGGTGTTTCTCACATCCTACGCGGGACAGTTCAGCAAAGCAGGAAGGACTCGACTCTCCTCCACTTTCCAGCCATAGGCAGGTTTTGACCATGGAATTAACTAGTTCATTTTCTCTATTTTCTCCTGACTGTGCTCTGCCAAAGTGCAGCGAGACAAAGACTCTGCACACTAATCCTGTTCCCTGCCAGAGGGCACTTCTGAGGAGACAGACAGCATATATTGAGGTTGCTGCAGGAGTTAAGACTCAAACGATGATTTAAAGGGAAACATGTTGCATTAAGAAATGTTACGTGCTGCTTTGAATCCCTCATTTTGCATGCGCTTAATTATTCCCTGGGTGGCTTGAGCTTTGGCAGTTATTGCCTGCATTATTTTATCAAATTAAATTTGATCAGGGGTGAAAAGTGAGGATGGGGGTATAACGAGATTACAAGTCCTCGTTCTCCCCTTTTACTCTCCCATAGCTTTTTGGCTGCAATGCCATCATTCCCGATTCAGGCAAAATCCATCCTGCCATCTTTTGCCCCAGGCCCTGGTTTTGCAGCAGCTGGAGGGCTGATGCTCCCAGGAAGGTGGGTGGGAGCGGTGCAGGCAGTGGCTGCAGGACTGAGCTCTGGTGCAGGCAGTGGGGATCTGGTCACTCCCGTCCTCAGGCACTGGGGGTAACCTTCCCGGTCATGGATTATGGAAAACAAAGAGCTGTCACTGGGTGCACGGGATGTGGCTAACTCTAAACAGTGTTACGGAGTTTCTGTGGTTTTCAGTAACAGCAACTTAATAGGTTACTGAGACTAAGTCCTGAATAAAATGTCAGGAAGACTGAAAATTAGGTTTCATCTCAAAGATGTGGAGAATTTGCTGAGCACATCAAACTCTCACTTACTTTATTTCTGCAGAGTGCCAAAGTCCTCACAGGCTCAAGTTTCAAATTAGCCAAGGTAACAATTGTTGGTAAGTCAAAAATCAGGGTAGACAAATGGCAAACATAAAATAAAATCATACACTGGAACTAACCGTTCGATTCCTCACGTGTTATTGATTCTGTTTACAAAAAGGATGGAAAATTCTATGTACAGCCAGGACTCAAGGACATCAGACACTGAACCAGCAGTGGCAGTGAAGACCAGCTCCCATACAAACCAGATCTTGCACTGAGCTGGAAAAGACGATGGAGAATGGTGTTCTCTATACTGTAATATCATTGTATCTTACAAATCATATTCGCTTTGGCTTGCACTGTCATGAAAAAGTATGTTAGCAGAAATACAAAACTTCTCAGAAAAACAAAGATGGAGTGGGATTTAAAGGATTAACAAGAGAATTATTTTGTTCAGAGGCAGTTGAGAAACAACAAGCAGACATGTACACAGAAGATTGGGTCAAGGACCACCTTGTTTTCCTCTTTGTACTGCAGGTTTCTAGTTTAGGATTCATATGCATTTCTGTAAACACAAATAATTTACATATTCTTATAGCATAGAAACAGGCACATATTCAATTACATTAGATCATGAAAATTTAAAAGTGCAAATCTAATTTGTACTTATACCAAAGAAAATCTGAACTAACACTCCAGAAGTGTGAAAGGAAAGCCAAACTTGATATAATTAACTTACTGGGCATTCTAATATCCTATGACCTTATGCAAAAAGCTCAAGAATTTTTATTATTAAATATTTATGCAAAAAATAAAAAAGTATATGCAGTTACTCTATCTGGGCTATACGTTCACAATGAAGAGAAAATCTTTATTTTCATTGTACAGATCAATTGCTAGCTGCCTGCATTTAGGTGGAAATATATTATTGCCAATTGCTCAGTGAAAAACTTGTAAGAATTGTGAAGAATTTAAAAAGAATGAAACTCAATGCTCTAATGAAGTCTATCTTACCTTAAGTTATCTGCTTATAAAAGCTACAGAATGTAATAGGGAATAGTCTATCTGTAACTTTTCTGGATCTAAAACTGCATGGTCAGATTGTAACTCATGATTAAATTTCATTCAGTTGCTCAAAGGCCTTTAGAAGAAGTTGAAGATTTTATTAAATTCCAGAGGATTTAGCTGTAAGAGAAAATGGAATTGCATAGTATACAGTCTAGTACTCCTATATATATTGGAATCACCTTTCCACTGCTGGTGGCATCTTCAGTCTCCCAACTCTTGGACATGTTTAGCACTTCATTTTCATCCATCCCAAGCTCTGTTCCTAATAAACAAGTTCAACAGTATCTCTGCATATGGATTAGACAGACTGAATTTCTCTTCTTTAACACCGAATCCAACATCTATTAAAGAAAGCCAAGAGATACCCCCTGATTTTATGGGGAGCTAAATCGATTGCAAATCAGGATAAAACTGGTGCAAGTGGGAAAGAGTTTTGCAGCCTCAGATGTATCAAAGCACTTGGAGCTGCAGGAACTATGCAAGTTCCTGAGTCCTTTTCTGAATAGGCATTTTAGACCCAGGTCCTGAGTAGTGTTTAAGCCCCCAAAGCATTTTGAGTATCTGGGACCTTTCTGAAGGTGGAGGAGTTCTCCACAGGGTAAAATGGTACTTACTATCGCAGATGCAATTCTCTCCCTACTTATGCGTTATCCTTTAGCCTTCAGCAAGGTGTCAGATCCTTCCCAAATGAAGATTTAACATATATCTAGAAAACATAAATCCTGGCTATTCTTTCCTCTCTTCAGAATGGCCTTGCTCAAGCTGACTTCTCAAGGAAACTGTAAGTACACCATACCACATGTTATTCATACAATTTGCATAATGACTTGATAAGAACATCTTCACACCTTTTCTAAAATTAACTGGAGGCTGGTTCTCTGTATTTTAATATTCCTTGAAAATACACATGCCTAGAAAATCAGTGGAGCCGTATGGGATACAGTTTTGCTTCGTGTTCTAACACTGGGACAGTCTAATGGTTACACAAATAATTACACTGGAGCTGCAGAATGAGAATTGTATAAAACAGAAATGAAAGCAGATGGAAAGTATGACTCAGCTCCTCTCTGCTCCACTTCTACCACATCTCTGAATTACTGTTTTCCCCTAGAAGTGCTTTTGATCTGAAGTGCATCTGTAAAGGCAGGTCAAAAGTTTTGATTAATATTCCTTCCCCTGTGAGCAGAGGTCTCTAAGCAGACTTTCCGTCAGTAATGGCATGGGCAGAGTCAATAGCAGATCAGAGCATGGGAGATTTTTTCACAGATGTGGTTGCACGTGGATTCCTCACCATCCTCCTGTGGTTGTATTCTGCTCTCAGTCTCTTCTGTAGGGATCTACAGAACTGATTTGGGAACTACAGCAATATCTACGATTTTCATCTCTAAATTGGAACAGGTTAAGGTCTATGCACAGTCCGTTAGCAATGTTTTTCTTTGCATTGCACAAAGAGACAGATCTCGTTCCGACCCCAATGTTAGTCCTTCATCAGTTTCTGTCTCCAAAGACTGTGGTATCAGTGAGGGCAAAAGCAAACTTTATATTTGGTTGCAGGCTTTAGACTTGGCCACAGCCTCGGCACTGCTTCAGAGTTGCACAAGGACTGGACCCATCTCTACAGCTGACAGCAGAGCTTTATACTGACCAGGTAGCAAGAGTCTCACTGTCCTGAAGCTGGGAAGGGGCTCCCATTCCATCTGCCATTGTCTCGGGTGCCAGAGAAATATCAGTACAGAAGACTGGTTTCTGCGTTGGCGGTGTCATTCAGCACGACACCCCTACACCTTAATCTGTTCTATGCAAGCCAAGGCCTATTCAGGGAAGAATCAGGAGACCAGATCTGATGCTCCTGTCCTCCAGTGGACAGCAAAATGCATGTTCCCATGAAAACCAAGTACTAAATCTGTTTTTTCCCAGTCCGATTCCCCAAAGCCAGCAATGTTTCCCTGGTCATACAGTCTCAGCCCAGGACAGAAGGGCTGTTTCCATCATGTAACAGATCCATACCTTCTTTTTCATTCTGCTCTGTGCCCATCCTGTTTATCTCTTCTGAACTGCATATTGTTTCCACTTTAACAGCTCCTGCCAGCTGTTTTCTTTTGGTACCTTTTATTGCAGATAGAATTTCAAGGGCTTCCAGGGGGAAGCTGCTGAAAGCACTGTAGCTCTCGGACTCACTTCAAAGCAACTTTCATCATTTTTCACGCGCTCTTTTTAGGACTCCTCTTCTGTTCTTTCCCCAAAACAGATTCTCTCAAAGATCACACTGGGAGATAGCACTATTTATGGCACTTCAGCGGGAGACATCATGTTTTTTGTCTGATTTGGACACATCCACTGTCCTGTAAAGGTTAACAACAGAGAGGTTTCCTCCCCCTCTCACTTGTAGTTTGTTGTTGGTAGGATTTTTTCCAGAGGAACGGGTGGGAGGGAAGGTTACGGCTGGAATTTAGCTGCCAGAAGCCTGAGGGTCAACTTTAATTTAGTCGAACCTCCCATCATTAAAGAGATTGTAGCTTCTGCACTGGACCAGGCAGACTCATCCGTGGGAGGCCCTGGCTTCACACCAATGCTAATTGTGGCTGAATTATTCTTACAAGCTGCGAGGCTTTGTTGCTGAACTTACAGGAGAGGTAGCCCATCAGTTTTGCAATTATCTCAGGCTGGAGAGCAGGAGGGAAAAGAAAATTCCTGCCTAACCCATGCCTTTGATGAGCCATCCGACATTGTCCCCAGGCCAATGGGCACAGGGCAGGGTTGCTACCCTGAAGAACTGGAGGCTGCGTCCTGAAATGGGCGGGGGGGGGGGGGGGGAAAGGACAGTAAGTCTTGAAAATAAAGGGTTGAATAACTATGTTGGGTGGGAAAGGCCAGATCCAGCCATGACATAAAGGGCTGTGACCCTGCAAATTCAGTGCAGATACACTCTTTCAACAGGGATGCTTTCAGGAAGGCCAAATACAAATGAGGAAGTGGTTGGAAGAGCAGCTTGTGGCACCACATACTGTTCTATGAATCTTCTTGAGTGGCATATCAGTTTCAGCCACTCAAGTTAAAAAAAAAGAACAACAAAGCACTATCTAGAGGTTTGTCTATTTAAATCCTGGCTCTTCTCCCTGTTTTCAAAACCCACCTGGACAAGGCCTTGACCAATATGATCTAACTGTGAAGCTTGCCCTGCTTTCAACAGGAGGTTGGACTAGGTGACCTTCGACAGCCCCTTTCAACCCAAACTAATCTGTGATCCTGTGAGGACATCCATTTCCTAGAAAGCCCATTTAAACCAATAAAATACTTCTTGAAGAATAGAAGATATTAAAAAAGATGAAGACTCGTTTTCCCTGTTTTCTTTGTGGACGGGTATCTATTGCAAATCTGCCTTCCCTCTCCTCTTTAAACCTCCTATAACACCACTGAAACTCAAGTAGTATAAATGAGAGGGAGACTAAGGCTGGCGTGGTATGCTTGTGAGGGCTAGCACACCGTAACCATTAGCACAGTACAGAAGGTGGCAAAAGCAGTGAACAGTCAAAATGCTTAGCCCTCCTCTCCCCTTGTGCATCCAGAATTTAACAAGGAGTCATTAGCTGAGAGCACAATCCCACATCTCTCTCTTCAACAAGCATGGCTCAAAGTATCACAGGAAATATGCCCCTCCACTGCCTGCAAAATCAAGGATAGATTTCTGTATTTTGTGTTGCAAAGCTCTGCAAAGGACACAGCATCCAGTCAGGACCTGGAGCCAGGACTGAGGTAGAACTTCCTGGGCACTGTTATTGCTCACTGGTAGGCAGGAAGAGCCGTTCACGGCTGCTACTTCTCTAACAGTTGCAGAATAGTATAGCTGCCTCCACCAGCAGCGTGGATGGTGGCATCTGGAGGCGCAAAGAGGTCCTGGATGAGCTTTACCCCATACCTCTGCACTTGAAGCCATGATTGCCTGAATGCCCATCTTTCAGGCCTTGTATCTGAATTCTTAAATAAATAAATAAATTAAAAGCAACCTCTATTTGTCCCTCCTTGTCCACTCTTCAAACAAAGGAACTTAACAATTACAGAACATCTTGTTACAGCTGCCAAATGTTCCTGAGTGATATTGCCCACACACCCAAGTGGAAGACTGCCAAACATATGACAGGTGGGTTTTTTCTTAAGCATAGAAGGCAGAAGGTCATATTCAAGTTAGTTGCTGTATTTGTGCCTTTGGAGCACTTTCTTCAGGTCATTTGAAAAGCGAAGGCAAATCTTCTCCTGAATTATAGTTGCAAAGAGTGGAGTAGAAACTCAAGCTGAAATTGTGAGATTGAGATGGTCTCCTAGCTGTTTGCTGGCAGGGGAAGGTGGTGTGATGTCATAAAGGAGATGAATTTTATAGGAAGTCCAGCTTGTTTCAAGGGTATGGAGCTCCTGGACTGTATTTGAAGCCTTCTACTGAGTTCCTTGTGACCTCAGATAGTTTCTCTCTGGACCAGCTACTCCACTGAGAATACTGTCTTTCAACCTGTTTGGTAAAGCACTTAAAAGTTTTCACCTTTAAATCTCAAACTGCAAAAAGTTTTTATGATCATTAATAAAACACTGAGAACTGTATAATTTTGAGATTTTTTTTTTTTTTATATAAACAAAAATTTCTTATCTAAACAAAAAATGTGGGTCCACAGCGAACCCACAATTTACTGGCCTTTTCCCAGCCTGAAACAATCTTCTTCAGAAATAATGATGAGTCTTTGGCAGAAAAATGCTTTTCTTGCTGTATAATTCCTGCATACTGTATAGGATGTAGATTACTGCAACTCTTTTCTTGCATAAATAAACAGCTGTGGGCAAAATATTACACAAAAATTGATGAAACTCACAGAAGCTATAAGCACACATGACAACTAATAGAGGCTTTTCCTAAGGAAGGGAAGCAGAAGTATCATACTGGCAAATCTATCACATCAGTGGACTATGAAAGTTGTAAGAAATATTCCAGGATACACTAGTATATTAAAAGAGGAGGCTTGTGGCAATTGTAGAGACTACAAGAGCTTGTAGCCTAAGGCTTACTGTGATTGCAAGGAAAAATGATCTTGCCTTCAATTTCTCAAGATACAAACCAAATGTCTTACAAATTGGTCACATTCCATTTAACTCATATTAATCTACATCATGTTGCCTGGGGGGTCAAAACCATGTTTTCGTTGTATTTTTCTTTTTTCTCTCTAGACTATATCTCTTTTTTTGGCTGTAAAATATGCTGAAAGCCGTACAAGAGACATTCACAAATATGCTTCTCATTACCAGCATGCTCTGTACAGTAATGCCTACACAATCATGCTAATGTGCTTTGCTTCAAGTCCATGTAAATCAAGCTTGTGGATCAGCCCATTTTAGCTGTATTAGCACTGTAAGAGACTTTGGTCAAGGAAAAAAATTACATTGGACATACTGACATTGCTTTTTCTGGCACAAAAGATACAGAGATCCCCTAAATGCAACAACAAGCTCATTAACTGCTGTGTATAGAGTCAGTTTATCAGGAATTTCCAAGACTCTTAATGCAGACCGTGCATGGTACCGTAATTCAACCTCCAAGGAACAGCCATTAGGACTGGAAGGTAAGCACTTTTTCTCTAAGTAGCTTCCCTGTGAAGCATGCAAAGGATTCACTGAAAGCTGAATTAAATGCTTCAGACTAATAAGAAAGGCTTTAAGCCATTTTAAGATTAGACTGGGCATATTTTGTATGCTCAGGGAAAAAACTCACTCTCCTTCTTACCAGTGAAAATAGAGAGAACCTCCTGAACTTCTCTTTTGGCCTATAAATATTTGATACAAGGAGGTCAGCTTCTATGCCCTTACTGAGGAAAACATTGCTTCTTGCTATACCAGCTGGAATTTCTCTCCAGTGCGGTCAGAGCAGTGTGGCCAGGACATGCCTTTACAGTGAAAATCTGAGCACGGAGTAGAGATATGTGGAGTTACCCACAACTCAGTGGCACAGGCTTTGCCCAGAAATGCACAGTTTACCCATACATGGAATGGCCCATCACACTTGATGTCCTGATGTTTTCAGGTCCCCTCCCTGTGACTTCCAGCCCTCTCAAGACCCTGGCTCAGGCAGATGTGTTTCAGATCATCCCTTTTTAACCAGATGCTTAGAAGCTGCATTAGCTTAGACCCTCCCTGCCAGAAGCCCTCCTCCTCATGTCAAAGATCGGTCCTGGTGTCCTCCTTCCTTAGCTACCCTTTCCAAGCCTCTGCAACCTGGCAATACTAGATCACCTTTCTCTATTGCAGTGAGAAGGATTTCCATGGAGGTGGAGTGCCGTTAGGGCTCACCTGCGTAAGAACAGCTCTGCTAATGTGCAAACATCCCCTTGGGGGGCTTCAGGGGATGGAAAGGTTGGCTTCCCTGGAGGGCTGTGAAACCCATTCACCTGGATAACACCCCCCAAGAAATGGATAGTTCATGGACAGGGTCTAGTTTGGCCTTTGAGGGGCCTGCTGAGATGCCTCCAGGCTTTGCACACAATCGACAAACCCATGAGTAAACGCCCCCTGACACAACTCATGGGCTCACATATGGCTCTGCATGGAGGTGTTTAGCCACAGGAGGCCGACTGGGCAAGGCACTGTGCACAGAGGTGAAGAAGAGTGGTCTGCAAGGACCCAGTGCTCCTGGGATGACCTGCTGGATGCAAACATACCACCAAAACTTCATAGGCATTGTTATGGGGTTTTTATAATACATCCTGAGACAAAAATTGACCCAAGAACCACACAAGAAGAATCTGAAATCACATATGGATTCAATGCACCTTCACCCTCCCTTGCAAACACCAGCTTGACTGAATCCCCAGACATCTCCCTGCACAGTGGTACAGGGTGGGGGACAACCAGGCTTGTCATCGGCACACTCAGTCCCCTGATGTGACAAGACGTATTTGCCTTTAACCCAGGCAAAGGTTTCACCTGCTCCCACTTCTTCTTGATAAAACAGTCAGCGCATGAAACCATCGCCGCAGATATGAACAGATGCAGAGAGGAGAATGAGAACAACAGCAAACATTATGTTCCTCCCAGAGCGGTGCTCCTGTCGCTGCCCGTGCCACATCTGTGTTTTTGAAGGGAAATGTCATAACATTGCTAATCAATAAGAAGAGTGACAGGACCATTTGTCAAGAGCAAGCCAGCACTGCAGCTGTTGCAGTCATCCTCTCCCTGGACTTTGCAACAAGAAGCCGAGGGAGGGACCCGACTATTTGCCTGCGGCAGCCCCCGCAGACTCATGGGCAGCCACTGTGCGAGGGCAGCTCCGGGCAGCTCCGGCCAGCTCGCTAAGGCGCTGCGCCAGCCTTGCAGCAGTTGGGCTGAGCGAGTGGGCAAAAAGCCTGGCAGGAAGTATAGAGTTTCGAACAATGGGGTATAAAAGACACCAGACACCCTGCAAAGGAGAGACGGTCCTGGCCCTCGGAGGAGTCTGTTGACCTTTAATCCTGAGACCACTGTTGCATATGCATCACGTTTGAACTGCAGATGTTCCTCGCTGCTCCACCGGTCAGGGCGACAAGCGGCTGATCTTACAGAGGAGGAGGCAGGGCTCAGAGAGAACTTAATGAAGACTTTAAGCTGTGGGTTGCAATTAAAATGGCCGGGCGGTGTAAGCGTAGCGGGGGTCGCTAAGCTCCTGCAGCTGCTCTGCCTGCAGTAATGGCTGAGAGCTAATGTCGGTGCTGATAGGCAGGGCTCTCCTCCACAATGAGAGCAGTCGTGCATGCCGGGGAGCTGTTGGCAGAGGTGACAAAACTGAGCTGCCCTTTCCCACCCCATCAAAGTAATTCTTAAATTAGGAAATCTATCTTAATCTGATGGTCTATCTGTGGGTGCACTGCCATGGGTAATGCTTCACCACTTTCCCTTAGACAGCTCTGGCCAGTAAGTAGAAAATGAATAAATATCGATGTAGTGAGGCACAGGGAAACAACCCTTCTTTTTCAGACCACGACCTGCTTTTTCATAGACAGAGTTTGGCCCCTAACATGGTCCCCACAAGGAAAGCAAGCTGCCTCCTGCAAAACAGAGATTTGCTTCTCTGTTCCTGAAAACAGCCAATTAAAATAAAATCCACATATCACTTATGGTGTCTGTACCCAACTGTCAGAATGCGGACTGGCTTAAAATGATACAGGCTCAAGCTTGAATTAGACTGCTGAACGATCTCCACCAAGGTACGAATATAATATTGATCCCATATGAGGTTTCTGAGTTCAACAGTAATGCTGTTTAACAGCAAGGACCAGGATTCTCACCCAGTGTCACCTTAGCAGCAGCTAATGCCACCTGAAGGTTGTGTCCTGACGCTTAGGTTCAGACCCTGATGCTGGAGCTCAGCAAAGTACAGCCAAACTAATTGTTTTGTAACCAAAGTTTCTTCTAAGTGAGAAGTGCCATTTTTCTCTTATTCACAGTGTTTTGAAAAAAATTGTCAGTTCTGGCAGTATTTTGTTTCCAGAACTTCTTGTCCCAAAACAAAGCATTCCCGTAAGGTTGAAGTGGCCCATGTGAACATTTCTGGAATGGAATTTTTTCAGTTTTCATTTGGAAATGATTTTTTCCCACATGCAATTCGTTGTTATTATTTTTGCACAAAAAACACATCGACAAGCTTTCAAAGGGCAAACTTGGACCAAAATGCTTTGATTTCGTAACAGCAGAAAGTTTTGATTGACCCGAAGTTACATTTTATCGGACCTCCATTTCACACAGAATTTCGCTTCCACATGAATGTTTCCATTTTGTTGAGGAACCAGGAAAAATATTTCCACACATGGAAAGATCTGGTTTACCTTGATCTTACGAGTCCTCCTTGGAACTGGTTCTCCCTCCCCGGTTCTCCAGCTTGGGCCAGAAGCAGGTAAGGCTTTGGCACTGCCCACTGCAACAGCCATCACTGGATTTCACCCCCTTGCAAAACCACTAGCATTGGGTTGCCGGCCCTCACAGCCTTCTCCAAGGGCGAATTCATTAAAGCCGAGAGGTCTGATCAGAATGCATGAAGCACTACAGAAATGGCCAGGCTTGAGAGAAAATTCGTCAAAGTATTTGTCGTTTCTCATCTTTTTAAACATGCTGCAGATTTTCAGGCATCAGAATTCCGGCCGGGTGGTCCAAGAAGTGGTCATATAAACAGATGAAATTTTGAAGAAAAAGAGTAGGTCAAGCAGGTTGAATTCATTTTAAGGAATGATATAGCTTTCATAACAATATATCTACTGCCTGTAATTTATAACCCAGGCTGCCATAATGCTCCTGTATCTCTTTTTGTTTCTGCAGTTCCAGTTCAGTGAAGAATTTCAGCATATACTTTGATTGACAGGGCAGATGGTAACATTGTTTGCTATTAATGTAAACCTATTATTTAATATATCTATTAGTTTTATTCTTTTTACCATTTTTTTACCAGGAGTACATGATTAACACAGACACGAGAGCCCAGCAGAGGCTCAGTGAGAGTTTCGAGGGGACGGCCAGATGCACTTCACCAGAGCAGGCTGGTGTGGCTCCTGACTGCTTTTGAATGGCTTGCTTCCTCTCAGTTTTCTCGTCTCCCTGATTTAAGACTATCACCTGGCAGATTGTTATTTTCCCTGTAAGCACAAAGCCATTAGAGAGCAGAAAGAGAAAACTTGGTTTGGTTATCTGAACCTTTTTGTTTAGCTGGCTCTGGAGGTAAGTCCACCCAACCAGAGAAAAAAAGGTCTCTTTTTCAAAACTGTGAATTCATTAAGGGCACTCATGCAAGAAAAGCGATGAAGCTGAAGAAAATGTAAATTTTGCTGGCTGAGAAAGTTTTTCTTATGTTGTTATAAGCAACTACAGCTAAGACACTGAATTTCCATTTGAGTTGGGGTTTTTTGCATCTGGCTTCTTAACTATGTGCCTCAGGTTTTCTAAGGGCTGGGGTTCAGGAAAGGAAGTTTGTAGCTGGGTACGTAGGAGAAGTAATGAAAAGCCTGTGAACAGGCATACACAGCATGTGCCATGGCACCATAAAATTATATGCTCCTCTGGGTAGAATTCCTGAGCTTTTTGCTCTGCCACACATCTGGCACAGTTCTGATTGCTTGAGAAGTAATGAACTAACATATGTATATTACACATGCAGACCAAAGACACAAACAGCACAAGAAAAGCCAAACTGGGCAGTGGGATTTCCCTTGTTTTTGCAATGATCACCACCCCAGACAAGCACAGAGCGGAACCATCATGTCTCCTTTTCTTGTCCTATTCAATGGAAGAAATTAAAATTGAGAGTGACTTCACTGAAGGTGAATCTGGTGGCAGGCTAACCTCTGTGAATGGGGCCTAGTCCAGTTATTAATAAATTTCTGTGTCCAGTAATCAGAACAATACGTCTTTTATGTGCTGTGGAATTGCTACATCAGGTGAGATCAGAGGGGCTGCTTCAAAAGACGCATTTTGGCGAATTGGAATAGAGAGTTCCTGCTGCACTGAACCCTGCCTGTACCAGTGACTGCTCCTTCAGAAACCCCTGGCTTTCCACCAGACAGCCAGAGGATACTCCTTGACAGTACAATCCCAAAGAGCACAAGGCTCTGACATGTTAATATGAAAAACCCTTTCAGAGGTGAGAACAGAATTATTACTTTTTACACTGCAGTTGTGATGCCGTTTCTGGTAACAGCATCAGGCAAACAGGCAGGTGTTGTAGCTACACTGGTTTTATTGTGGAAACCCGCCTGTGACGGGTGGTAGGGAGGCAGGGAGGACAGACAAGTAAGGCACTTAGACCTCCATGCAGCAACTCCACTCCCATGGCAGATTTCATGCTGTGTTTTGCCATCCAGTTAATGGTGGGTGCAAAGCAAACATGGGCAGTAATGGGCTGACAGCCTTGGGATGGGTTAGAGTCTCTTTTCAGTGGTATTTCTTCAAAATTCTTTTCAGTGTTACTGGAATAATTTTTCTCCATCTTTCCTATGAGCTGGGAATAATTAATCCTAAATGCTGCTATAACCTAATTAAGCAGGTTTGGGTAAGTATGAGAACCCCTTTCCTGTATGCAGTATTGCAGACTAAGTCCCTCATCTTAGCCTATTTGTAGAAAATCCTATTTGCCCTTTTGCCTTGTCTACAAACTTAAGTGATACGAGTCTGGTTTCTTTTCTGTGGACCTGGGCGGCTTCTTCCTCTTGCAGATCAAAAATAATAAATTTATTTCTCTGCCAGAAATGACTCATTGCCTAATGTGCCTTAACACACATGCACTATATTATTTTGCCACTAGAGTCTGGGTGGAGGTGGTTGTATCTCTCTCCAGATTAGGGCTGTCTCCTTTCATCACATTAGTTTTAATGCGTTGAGGTATTCCTAGGACAACTCATCTCTCTTTAACATCATATTATCCATGAAAAGAGCCTCTGCTAAGCAGAGATGACAACCTATGAGAGCTTTTTCCCATGCCAAGGGAGCCAAATTACAGGAGGAAACTGCTTCAAGATTGTTCGGGAACGTTTGGACCTCTCTGGCCTTAATCCGCTAAGGCAGGAAAGCAGTGTTTTAACTTCAAGCACACAATTATTTGACTTCAGTGAGACTATGCAAGCCTGTAACATACACATGTATGTGAAGACCCTCTGGTTCTCAGAAACTGCAACAGCAACAAAAAAAAATCCTCTGTGATTTCCTTTTCTTTCAGGCTACCTACCAAACTGTCAGTTCATTAAACAACTCCTTGCTGTTCTGGCAAGTGACCTGATGTACAGCTTGAGCCCCAGAGTCTTGAATCTGTGTCTGACTTGAAAGTATTTCTATTTCTGTGCTCAGCTCCACTTCACCTCCGGAGATCCATTCTTTTCATTTGCTCTTTTCTTTTTCTGTGCTTCTTGTTTTTAGGAGCAGCTCTGAGACTTTCAGAAACAATGCACAAACCCAACAGATTTCCTGTAAAATTCAGGTTTTACACCTTGCCACAGCACAGCATTTTGCAAAATAGGCTACAAAAATTTGTATTAAATCTTTTTATTTCAGTTTACAGTAATGGTGAGAAGGGAGGAAGACATTAAAAGACCAAGCAGCTCCTAGGAGCAGCCTTTTCTGACAAGTCAGCTGGTTTGAAAGTAATGGGACTGGCGACCTCATGCCATTTACTTCAGTGAGACTGTGCCTGAATCTACCACTACATCTCATTAATGCTGCACTAAAATGCATGAAACATTTTACCGTCCTCTGCATTTCACAGATGAGAAAAAACTGTTTTACGTGGCTGAGGAGCAGCTCAGTATCTTGCTGCCATGAGATGGCAAATATCGCTCTGGATAGATATAAATTGCCAGAGGGTAATTGCAATAACTTCCATTTGTCCCTCTGAGGTTACTGGGCAGTCTTTAGGACAACACTGAATTTAGTTCTGTGTTCAGAACGTTATCCTGTGAAGTCTTCCTATGTCAGCCCGGATGATTTGAAAACAACACATCAGCTTTACCAGTTTGCTCTGAGTAGCCATGGCAGCAACTGTCTATAGACTAATTACAGCTTTGGGCTTGTCTCCTGAATGTTTCTGCACCGGGCAGGCATTTAGTGAGCTACAGGAGCACTTGTGAGATGCTTATGTCAGCGCAGGCTTTCCATGGGATGATAATGTAGTGAGTAAGTTACTCTGAGAAGACAACTAAGGTAAATACATTTAAAATTAAACACATATGAAAATTTGGGCCATGGTATTTTCAGTCTTGTTATAAAGAGAATAAAGCCTTATATCTGAGAAGTGCAGGGATTTGCAAGCGCCATTGTAGGACACTACCTGTGGATGGCAGCTCTGTTTTTTAAGCTCATTGTTGCTCACTTACTGCATGCAGTTTTGGGCACCTCAATGTAAGAAGAACATCAAACTATTAGAGTGTGTCCAGAGGAGGGTGGCCAAGATGGTGAAAGGTCTCGAGGGCAAGACGTAAGAGGAGAGGCTGAGGTCACTTAGCTTGTTCAGCTTGGAGAAGAGAGGGCTGAGGGGTGACCTCATCACAGTCTACAGCTTCCTCAAGGGGGGCAGCGGAGGTGCGGATCTCCCGTCTTTGGTGACCAGCGATAGGACACATGGAAATGGAATGAAGCTGCATCAGGGGAAGTTCAGACTGGACATTAGGAAAAGGTTCTTCACTGAGAGGGTGATTGGTCACTGGAACAGGCTCGCCAGGGAAGTGGTCACGGCACCAAGCCTGTCAGAGTTCAAGGAGCGTCTGGACAATGCTCTTCTTAGTGATATGGTTTAGTTTTAGGTAGTCGTATGAGGAGCAGGGAGTTGGACTTGATGATCCTTATGGGTCCCTTCCAACTCAAGATATTCTATGATTCTGTAATGTGTGCCAGCTGAAACAGGGACAGCTCTAGTGACAGAAATGGTGAACACATTAGTACCTGCAGCCTGTGGTTCTTCCTCTATTATCCTGCCTGGCAGGGAAGCACTCTCCCATCTTGCAGTGAGCCCTGCAGCGAGCTCATTTCTACCTCTTCCAGATAGTCTTGGAGAGATCCTAACTCTGCATCTGCAGAGGCGCCAGGAGAAGAGTCTAGACTGAAGGACACAGTAAGTAAGTGCTCACAAAAAATAAAAATACTGAGGTAGTTGTTTGACATCAGTAACTCGTTCCATGACTTGTATCGCCTTGTTCCTTACCTCCAATGTATATAACTCTCAACAGTTGAAGTGATGAGATGCTTGACATTCAATGTAGGCAAGTTCAAGGCTGAGCCTAAGGGGTATTATCCCTCTGTCACAGAGGAAAAATGGACAGCAAGACTAGCCCATAGTCATAGAGCATGTTTCCTGGCACTCTATCTCGACTTTTGGTATGTTTAACAGATAGAAGTGGTTGACACAAAGATACAAGAATAAAAGAAGTTTGCAGCAGTCTGCTAACTTTAGCCATCACTAGCCTTTGCCATATCTGTATCCCTTTTGTAATCTAGATGTTTGTTAACTCTGGCTTTTACTAGGCAGCCTCTAGTAGGTAAGTCTATTAAAGGACAGACCCTCTGGGTATTCACGGACTGGAGCAATGGGTGCCCACAAGAGCCTAAGACAGCCAAAAGGGTGAAGGGAGGCCCTTGGCCCACCCTACAGGGAAATAAGGCTTTCCCAAGGGCAGCATTGAAAGGACATCTCTCTGGAAGAGTAACTGAGCAGGTGCCCTGATGTTTCTTCTTCCTTTTTTCAGCTGCTGCTGAAGAAAGCTGCAGGGTCAAATGAGGCTGTGAGGACTGAGAAAGGCATCCCTTAGGTATCAGTGAAGAGCTGCCGGGGGAAAGGTTGCATTGCAGGCACACGGGGACACCCTGCAGCCATGGCAGTGGGCATCAGCATCCCAGAAACCATTTTCACTCTCTTGGCATAGGCTAGCTAAAATCAGGCCCACCATCTTTAGCAGTTGTTTGACAAGTCATTTTCTTGCCTTCCCTCTCTAGAAGGTCTTTCAGACAAAACAGCTTCATCCTCTCAGCTAACATGTGAGCAACTTATTCAACCAATCTCTAATCTCCTGAGAGCTCTATAATATTGCTACAAAGCTCAGAAAAATATTCCCCAAGGTTTCTGAGATGGGTTTCAGGAGAAATAATTTGCTCAAACTGTCTCCCCCTTTTTCTGGCAGACTCAGCTCAACCATGAGTCCGAACAGAGATATAGACTAATCACCAGCTCCTGGGAACAGAAACCTTCTCCCTCTTCCAAATACACCAATCCCTATTTGCCTACCAGCCTTTTCTCTTACACAGGAATCTCAGCTGGAAATAATTGGTAGCCTGCACAACTTCTGCTTGCTGCAGCTTTTAACCTTGAATCTTCCTGATCAGACTTTGGGAAGTATTCCTCTCATCACTGATCCAAGTAGTATTTAAAATCAGCTAATGCATATTTAAATTCCAGAGAAAGGCAAGGGTTTGGGTTCTAGATCATGTTTTTTCTGCTGTAGATCTTCTTATGTGTTCAGAGTTATGTGAATCTAGCCTGACCTGTGTATGGTCTTCTTTAGGAGAGATATTAGAAGCCTGGGGCTCCAACAGGCCTTGATCAATTCACTGTACAAAGGACTAATCCAATCAGGCACCACAGTAGAGAAAACACAGGAATATATACTGTCAATGAACAGGACAGAGATAACATAAAATCCATCCTGGTAGCAGAAATATTGCCAAGGCTGCTGATAGGCAAGAAAATCAATATAGAATAACATAAGAGCACTGTATTACTCCTGCTTTAGGTAGTAGCTGTGTCACTGAGTTATCTCCTTCCCATCAGGAGTGAATGTTGAAAGGGTATGGGGGCAAGGAGGGGAGCATAGCAACGGAAGGGCTTGAATGTGCCTGTCTTCTGCATGCAAGGTCTGCAGGTCTACTCTCCTCAGACTCAGCCTATGCTCTCCATATGCTTCAGACTAACTGGTATGGACATAGGCACCTTGCTGATAATTCTGCTCTTCAGGCAATTTTTTCTAATGTGGAGAAACAGTTTCAATTATTCCTCCCCACCATACTGTCTCAGGCTGAGCTTTCAGCTACTGAAGTTTTTCTTCTTTGAATAAATTCCTTGGTGTGGTGCTTTATTCAACTTGTAAATGATCATAGAAAGTACAAATTCATAAAGTAATAACAGTAAGTGTTTTGTCTTCTATCTTGATATTTATCTTTTTACGTGCACATCAGCATGTATCTGATCCAATGGGTCGCATTGGATTGATGAGGTGAGCATCATGTTAGGATACATTTGACTTTTCAGCTTGACTAACCAGGTGCCTCTAGAGCTGGGTCAAGTAGGAGTAACTGTGAAGTCGAGTCTGAAGTAAAGCTCAGATGGGTATGTTTGCAACTGTAGCAAAATACTTCTGCTGCCATATCCCCCAGAAACTAAAGAACAAAGAAAATTTGCTTTGTGAAGATACAATCACATACGAAACACCCATCCCAAATCTTGTGACTCCTCGACCTCTGAAAATGCCCAGATCTCCATTGTAACCATAAGGTTTCAGAGTTGCTTGTGCAGTAACTATTTGCACAGGAGTGTTCCAGAATGAAGAGCTCTACAGACACACAGGAAACCAACAGGTAATAAAAGGGAGATGCAGTTATGCGGTTACCTGTCTATATATAAACCCTTCTTTTGCAGAGCACTCCTGTGGCAGCAGTCACCAAACAGATATGGGACCAGATGCTGCTGCTCAAGAGTATATAACGTTATTACAGGGCCTTGTAGGACTAATTGCATTTCTCGTAACTTCTGTATTGCAAGTAGCTCATATGCCATACTCACATGACATCCTTACTTCTTCCTATGGCTTGGACACAAAGGTGCACGGGAGGGAGCACGTACTGGCTCAGAAGGGCAGGGAGGTGGGGCCTGCCCTTGCATCAGGAGAGGGGGCTCAAGGTGTCCACAGCTTAGGGAGACACACCTGGGAGGCAGGTTTCACCAAGAGCTCTGGGGCTGAGCTGCAGACGTGACTGCCTGTTGCACCAGCCGAGAGCACTGCAGCCCAGCGCAGCCCTGCCTCCACTCTGCCTGGGCAGCCCAGCCATGGGCTGCTGGTGGGCACACGTGGACAAGGGGCATCCCTGCCTGTCATCCCGGCTCGCTCTGATCCCTCTCATGAAACCTGGGACAATGCAAGGACCTCGTCAGACAGAGCCCTGAGGTCAGGTTTGATTTCAGGGGAATCTGGAGCAGCAGCCAGAAGACAGCAATTTCCTGTTGCATTCTGGCAATGAAATTACTCAGCATTTCGTGCCCTCCTGCTAATTAAAAAACAACTTTTTGCACTTTTATTCATATTTTCAGAAGTTTTCATTTGGGACACCTGTTGTATTTAGTTTTCCTCATCATTATCATCACCCTTATTGTACTTACAGCCCTGAGTTGTTAAGGGAAACAGCCCTTTGCCCTGTCTGTTCTCACACTGAGTTGTTAAGGGAAACAAAGCCTTATGTTTGAAAACAGGCGGCTGTGCCCTTCTGAAATGTGGTGATATAATTGATCCAAAAATGGAAAAAAAAAAAATACAGTGATAAACTGATAGTCAGTCACAAAGTCTGCAAAGCAGAGATGGTACTAGTACTAATTTAAATTAGGAAAGACTTCCTTGATTCCAATAAAAAAATAGACAAGGAAGAAAGTTTCACGCTTTTACAGATGTATTTCACAAACTGTGTTTTTGTTCCTAAAGTTTCTGGATAAAGTTTGAGCTCACAGCTCTGATGAACTGCCCTTATGTTCCCAAAGGCAGAATTTCTTTTTCCCTTGAGGGAAATAAAAAGTCAACAGAAGACACTATTGAACCATTAGATCAGTGCCCAGATCTAGCCAGGCTTTGAAAAGGGAAAGTATGCAGCAACACTAGCCTTTAAAGACCCTTGTTTAAAAATTTTTGGATATAACAGGATAAGGATAAAGGTAATAATGTGAAAAGATTTCAACAGAGAGAAAATAATCAAATGTCTGACAGCAAAATGCTAGTTAAAAATAAAGATAATCATGGAAAGATGATTAGGATACTGCAAAAAAATTATACACACCAATTTGAAAAGGAAAAGCAATTCTTACTCTATTAAACTGGGCTTTTATAACATTTCACTTCTTCTAGATTTGCAGAAATATTTCTGTGCACTTCAAATCCCCTGCTATTCATTGTCTTCTATGCTTGATGAAAATTGAAAAGACCATATAAACCTACGAATAGGGATGTTTGCATGTATTTCCTATTTCTCATTTCACTCTATGTTGGTGTATTGTATAATCAGAATATTTCATCTGATTATCTTTTTTCCCAGTCAGTACAATAAGTACATTTCAAATCAAGTTTGGTATGCACTTCCTGATTTTCTTTTGGAGGTCATTCAAAGACAATATCTACATTGTCATCTCATTTCATTCTTCGAGGAGAATCTATTTTGTTTGAGCCAACAGAGATCTCCCACTAAGGTACAATAGAGAAGAACATTGTCCTACTGTGATTAAAGCTGTGTTCAGGGCAGCAGTTCTATTTGGCAAAGGATTTTGAGACTTTGACATTTATCTTCCACTCAAATTGCAATTGCCTCCTCCCCTGCCCCCAAATGCATGAGTTGTCTTTGAAATAAGAGAAAAGCAAAACAAAACAATGTTTTCAGGTAGCTTAATAATCTTAATTTCTTTTTTTCTTTTCTTGAGATGTAGTTAGCGCTGGATGACCATTTTGTGGAGCAGACAAATGTTCCTGATGAAGCACTCGCTTGTGAAACAAAGCAATGTCCCAGACAGGTGTCACTGGGAAAGGACCTCCACTATGGGCTCTACTTTCCTGGTTTCCCACCAGCTTATTGGCATGGGTGGTGGGACACTGACTCTTCCCATTCCCTTAGGGCGGTGTTACTTTTCAAGCTGACTCGGGTCAGAGAATTGCAGAGTTTCTGTGCTGTGCTCTGCAGCTTCCTTCAGTCTGGGATGGGAGCCCTCAGGGAGCTCGTCGTCCTTTTAGAAACCCCAGGGAAGCTGGTTCAGATCTGCAGCTGAGTATCTGGACACTGTTAAATCCTTGGCTTGTGCTAGAGCTATCAGGGCTCCCTGGGTCTCCTCCTGAAAGAGCTTCCTCCAGACTGAGGTGAGAGGTAACCACCCTGCCTGATTTTCCGCAGGTAAATTGAATGACTATCTCTTTTGTGCTGAAAGAGGTTCCCCTCTTACCCCAAAGTGGCTATATTTATCATGGAATGGACATTCTGAATTTTGAATAGTGATATTTATAACTCAGATATTTATAAGCTCAGATTTTAAAACAAATGCTTCCTTTTTTTTACCCTTTTTTTTTTTTTTAAATTGAGACATCAAAAAATCTCATTTAAAACGTTGAAAACGTAGTGAAAAAATATTTCCCGTTTCTCTTCCAAAACCTTGTTTTTGGCCAAGTCAGATCAGTTTTGCAAAACGTTTTGTATTTGATGAAACTGCACATTCTGAGGGAATGACAGCCTGCCAAAGTTTTGGGGTCCAGCTTTAACCACAGCTCTGACAGCCACAGAAGGGCTGAGCTGGGCAAAACGCCATCAGTGGAAAATCTCATAGATTTCTGTTTCTTCCATGGGATTCATCTGGACAGTGAGATGAAAATGGAGCTCACTTTGTATCCAAGTCTAGGGGTTTGATTTACCTCTACAGAACCCTTGCAAATGTCTTTGGAGCTGTGTGGGTTTAAGTCAGTCCGGCAGGACACAGATCATTCTGGCCCCTGCCCAGGAAAGCGTTTAAGCACATGCTTAACTGAAACCATGCCATTAGTCCCCTTGCGGGCTGCACAGCCCAGGCAGCTGAATGAGACTTTTCTGCAGCGTCTGGTCCTGGGGAGCACATCTGGGGAACACATTCGGCCGCGTGAACTGTTACACTCAGTGCAGGTAGGGCTGTGGTGCAGTCTCAGTTGGGGTTGTCTCTAATGATGTACACGTATATCATCTAGCATAATGGGGCCATGACCTAGCCTAATAACTACACACACGCATACAGAGCCTGCATAAGAAGAACGTTGTTTGAGTTGCGGTGTAAAAGCACACAGAAATAACTTGTGGCATACCCTGACTGAAGTTACTTAATCCATTGCCAGAGGGCAGAGGAGGTGTAGTGTAATGGGGTAATTTATCTTTAGCTAGGGCAAATGAGGCGCTCATACTAGGAGTCAGTCTGCTTTGAGGAAGCTGAGAAAGGCTTTTCTTTGCCCTTTTTTCATAAGCAACTAAGAACATTAAGCCATTCGTGAATTACGCCACGTTTTGTCCAGAAGAATGTCAGATAAGTAATTGTATTGCATAATATGCTCTACTTACTGTACCACTTACAGGCTGTACCGCTTAATACTCACAGGTTTTTTCAACCTCAGATTATTAGGTAGACATGGACTGCAGCTGGGAATGTCCATTTCTCTCTGAGATGATGGTCTTCTAATAAAAAAACTACATTGCTACTTTGCCCTAGCCGCAGTAACACAGATAAAATCAAAGGTCAAGTCATAGTGATCCTGTTCAGATCTAAAATTAATGAACACCAAATTCACAACTAGTTCTTAATCCAAAGAGCTTTTGGAGTGAAAGGGTTTTTTTTAATGTCATAACAATATCTCTTGTGCCCCCAAAGCACCAAGAACTCAGTCACGGACCCGTGGGTCATTGAGGCTCCTAATTGTCACATGGACCAATGGACAGCACATGCTTTTTGATGAAAGAGCTTGTTTGGAAAATGAGTAATTGGCCGGTAGGAGCTGATGCCAGGAGCTGATTTGGAAGCAGGTGGTGGCTTGTGGATACAACTCCAAGGTATGGTCATGACCTGCTTAGGTAGGAGAGTCATCTGAGTTATAAAGCCCTTACAATCAAATAATGCTTGCTGTCATTCAGAGATGCTCTCACTGTTGACAAACATATACAGCCCAACCCTCCAATTCCTTGCATTGTATATAGCCTTCTGTTTGCTGGGACGCAGCAATTTGAAATGCCACTAAAGCAGAATGAGATGTCGTGCCTTTTGCATTGTTATAAAGGCTTTGCAATAAAATGGACGGGGTCACCAGGATAATTTTTGTCAGGGTATGCAGATCTGCTGTCCTAAACGCCTACTGTGGCATAACGGCACTCTCAGTGAGTGCAATTGTCAAGTCACAACCTGGAAGCTCCATGCTAGTAAAACTGAAATCTAGGAAACAGGATGAAAGTATTAGACTCCATATTTTTTCATAGTTTGACTTCAATGGGAGACACAGGTGCCCCCTTCCTCTCCCAGGATCCATCCCATTTGTTTTAATATTCAGTAGATGGCTTGTAGAGTTAGGGTTGTCATCTTGGCTGTTACAATGAAATGTCAGCAGAGAGTCTCTGAGAAATGCCCTGTTAGCTCACTGAGTCCCAGACCCAGCTGCTTGGAATTGGCTGGAGACATTTTTAGCTTTTGAAATTAATAATTTGAAAATGATGCTCTCCCTGCTCGTAATGACTTCATTCTGTCTTCAGAAGTAAAAGAAACTGTTCAAAACAGCAGTTGGTACATCAAAGTAGGTCTCATTAAGTGATATTGTAATGCACAAGCACAGGTACTGGTGTCACGGATGCTATTTTATAACTACTTAACTGCAGAAGTAATGATACGGCAGAAGGTAGGAGTGAATATTAGCAGTGATCTTTATTCTGCTTGATGTTCTCAGGTTATATCAGATTTTCTCTTTGTTGTACATTTGCTGCAATGTACTACATTGCATGTCAAGAGCAAAAATTAAGAGCAGCTACAGTCACATGCATAAAATGTAGAATAGATTTATTTTTGACAAGGACAAGTTTCTAAAAAGAATATTATGCCATGCCTACAAAAATGTAGTAACCTCTCAAACCGGATTCAAGCCAAACTCTTCAGTAAAGCCCTGGTTAAGAGAAAGACTTGAGGTTGCCGTTTTTTTTTCTTAACTGCCTTAAATTAGGAGGTAGTGTTGAAAAGAGCATTTCACATTTAACTCATTCTTTGTGCAGATACAGTAACTCCTTGCCAATGCACTGTATTAAAGACATCATTTTATAACGAGACGTGAAGCAAAGGGAAAGACATTTGCAGAGGTTATGGGAAGAAGACCTGGAAGGCTCACATGGAATTTCAGATCCACATCAAACACTGCAAGCAATAGAAAGTTCTCTATGCATATTTCACAAACAGCCAGTAGCTCCAGTTTTCCAGTGCCCTGGGTTACGTTTTAATCCAAAGGCATAACACTCTCACTGTTTAAATAGATGATCAATCAGAAAGGCCATTCTTGGGATCACTTACACTCCACATAGCCATGGTCAACCATTCAGTACCTTTGACCCGACCTTTGAACTGAAAAATGCAAAGACAGCAACAGTCGGGTTTAGAAAGAAAAGCGCCTAACAAAAAGGCAGAGAAACATTTTCATAACAATAGGAACTGTTTCATAAAATGCTGACTACATGCTAGATGTAGAAATTTGCCTGTTACGAGATGAAACTGTTCAAAGGGTTAGTCAAATTCAAGGAAAGGTTTAATATGCAGCAGCTGCTGAAAGCAAAAGCTTGCAGGGCTTAACTTACAAACATGAGAAAATTATTAGGTTAATGACTCTGGCATGTAATAGAGACTGTCTTTCTGTTGTGACTATGCTAGGATGTTGCCTTTGCAATTTTTAAAGGCAATGTTCTTTATCTGAAATTGAAGACACCACATACATGTGGCACAGAAGTATGGATGTAATTCAATTGGTCACATACTGGCCAGCTTTTCTTAAATCAGCGCTTTGAAATGAATGTGTCTTGCAGATCTGGCATGCGTTTGTTTTGTGTGGCTTTCTAGAGTTATTGTGATTAAACTACCTGTTTGCCAATTGCCTCATTTATCTTGGTTTATCAGATTACAAGATTAAATTACAGTCTTCCAACCTTTAAGGGAGTTTGAATGTAATTCACTACTTCTCTCTCCCTCTCTCTCACTGAGATTACATTAATTTCTAATTCTCTGAATAAACTTTAAATTTATTTCATAGAAAAGTAATCAAACTTCTGTTCTCAAATGAAATATCTAGGAAATTATACAGTAGATGTTTTCAGTCATATGGGTCTTGGTATGGAGTTGGAAACTAATACATCTTTTTGCATGTGCTATTCTTATGCACTTACTAATTCTACAAACAATTGAACTACCAGCTTTTTGAAAACTGGCATCCAAAATTACATCTATCCTGTAAGAAGGGAATTCAGCAAAAAGTTCAGTAGGGCACATTTCTTGCAATGCTGAAGCATTCATTTGTATTTCTTAGCCCAGTTTCTGGGAAGAATATGATGATACACTCTCAATTACATGTAAGTGGTTTGTACAGCTGGAATCTCCCCAAAAAAAGAAATAGGATAAAAACACAAGAACGCTGCAACACACATAGTAATTTCAGATTTAATGCTATGGCACTCAAAGAGTCTGATGGAAAAAAAGCAGCTTAAAATAAATCTCCTAAAGTCATCTTCAATGAGCACTCAGCTGTTCGTGTTTTACATCGGTACATATTGTTGCATTTTGGAAGGGATTATTTACTTCTTGCAAAATACGGACTCTACTTTTATCTCTAACAGAGTTGTTATATACATGAATATCTATGCTTTACAAGACATATTTGAGGAACTAACCTGCACATTCTTCAGTTTACACCCATAATGAGATATCACAGTCGCTTTACCACCAGCTTCCCCAGGGCGAGTCCATTCATAAAGACTAGTTTGTGCAAACGTGTGTGTATGTGCACGTGTGGCAGGGCCATCACCTTCACCAGCCACTTTTGAATACTCATTCCTCTTCCTTGAACCCACAGATAAATCAGTGTTATAGGCACAACACCTCTTTATTCCTCTCCATCTGCTCAGTTTTGCCGCTGCCCGCCTCTTGGCCCAGGGTTTGGGTGGTGCAGGGCCAGGAAGGAGGTGAGGTGCTTTGCTCCCAGCCCGTGCCCTGCAGCATCGCATGTGGGCCACTTCCCTGGGGCACCCGGATGAGGACAGAGTGGGCGACACACAACTCGCGGCCCCCTCCTCTCCACACCTGCACCCTGCTGAGGTTGCTCCTGCAGCACCTGGCCACCGGCCGTCCCTGGATGGTGGTTCCCTGCAATGCCTCCCAGGGTGTCCCTCACTCCTTCCAGCGCCATCCGGAGCCGCCTGTGTGGCAGCAGTGCCCGAGCCACGCGGGGATGACAAATCACCCGGGGACCTGCGCATCCCTGGGAGCGCCCTGCGTGACGTACAGTGCCCACCTATGCGCAGGAGCCGGAGCAAGAGCAAAACCCTGGCAGCCCCAGCGAGCAGCAGGGCAACACATCTTCCTTCTGTGGTCTGCGTGCTCAGAAAGTCTCTGACAACCCTGTCCAAACAATCCCGTTGGACAAAAATGCAAACAACTTCACGCACAGGAGGTCTTCTTAAAAATGCCTTTCATTTCTAGGAGGGGAAAGATTTGGGATCTGGGCTGTGGTGAATTAACATGCTGACCTTTTATCTTGAGAGGCCACCGATGTTTGAAGACAGCCCAGTTCTTGAATGAAATTACTTTGGGTGGTCCTGGTCTGCTTAGGAAAGAAATTTTTTGTTGTGCTGAAAATAAGGGCATGAGAGTACACAGACATAAACACTGAATTCAATCTCTCTGCAAAACAAGGAAGGGGGCCTTAGGCCAAAACAGAGGTGCATTAACGAGCTTACATCAACCAAAAGAAATTACTAAGTACCAGTGAGTTATATTGGTTTTAACTGAAATTGTCATGTATGGCTTTATTGATTTAATGTAATAGAAAATGCACGGCGTGATAAAATAAGGTATTAACATCCTTTTATCAGCCAAAAGTAATTTTCAAGCATGAATATATTGTGAGTGTATGAAATTGAAACTCACTGACAAATTCTGAGAAAATTACTCTTATTACTGGCAATTTCAAATAAAACCAGGAATAATGATGTGTTTTATGTCTGTGTTTGCAAAGCTCCCCCCACCAGAAACTTTTCAGTACCACAGACTTGTAACAGGTAGGAAATAAGAAACTCTGTAGTAAATCCCCGGCCTTCCTTTTCTCATATCCAGCTCTCCAGAAAGAGAGAGTATTTAGGAAATAGGAACTTTTAGGACACAGTGCAGATCTTTGCACATCCCAAACTACCTTTCACTGTTGTCAGATTTGGGGGGGTCCTTGTTGTGTTTTCTTGCCCCCTCTTGCCATGGTGGTTCTGCAAAGCGATATTGCCTGATCACATTAATTTCTGTTACCATATGTCACTTACTTAAAAAAAAAAATTTAGAAAACCTGAGCCATACAGCAAGCCTGCTGGCTTCTCAACCTGCTTTGACATATGCAGGAGAAGATTTAAAGCTGTCAGGTTGTTGGATGGTTGCCATGGGATTGCAAAAGGGGGGGAGAGAAAACCCCCGGCAAGATGCAGATGGACGGCTGGCTGCAGTGACTGGGCTGACCTTGTTCTCAGGGTACCCATCTGAGAAAGCACCCCTGAAGATCTTGTTTAATATTGTTGTCTTTAAGCCTTATTTACCTTGACATTTTGGGAAACTTAGATGAGGAAATCAGCATAGGATATTAGTCTAAATCAACATGCAGACAAACACCTGAAGCGCCTGAATTGCCGTCTGAACTCTCTGCCTGACCCAGAGCAAGTATAACTTCTTACCCTGGGGTAAATAGACAATGCAATACACGTGGGAACTGTACATGCATGCCCTTGCCATGTCTGCTTTCTATTTGGCTAAATACACATGAAACTGTCACCGGTGCTCCTGCTTTTGTTGACCTCTGTGCTATTTGAACTATTTGTCTTGCTGGTTGGAAATTTTCTGAGCAAAATAGACTAATTGGCCTTGATTAACAAGCATCTGGTGTGACTACAAATGGTTATTTGAGCAATAATGAGAACGAACATGGGGAAGCGAGCTGGCAGCCTAATTTCTGGCAATTGATCCATTCCCCATCCCCAGGCTGCTGAATTCCTTTTTCTGGCAAGGGGGGGGAGGGTGTTTCTCTGCAAGCAGCCTGTAATCCTGGCTTTTTTAAAACACAGTGCTTGGCATGCTTTCCCATTGCTCTGCCACGCAAACTGGGGTCTGCAGCCCAGCCCTTACTGGTACGCCCAGCATGAGGGCATGTGGAACTGGACTCTGTCGTTTGCAGCCATGCTCTTCAGTGAAAATGATAAATATTGCAAAAGCAGGAATAGTTTTCCCCTTATCTTCGTACCTGATTTTAAGTCTGTGTAATGGCTGTTCTTAAATTATGCCTCAGAAGATTAAAGCTTGGGATTTAGGATTATATAAGTAAATAAGCTTCCTGAAACTCCCAGCTACAGGTAACACAGCATACGTTCAAAAACATATTTCTTATTTCCTTTAGCTAGGTGGGCTATTTCCCGTTCCTTTAGAGGGGAAATAGCTTTCTTTTCTCACATATACACAAATACACAAAGATGTTTAATTTTTCCAGTGGAATGGCTGTATATGTTCTTTGTGAGGGAAGACAAGCCTTTGCACTGCCTTAAGCTTATATCAAATTGTCGGCAGGTATGCCATGGAAGGAGCATAATGTACTTGTATTAAAACTGGTAATGTATCCAGCTAGCATATATATATGAAACTGGTCACCTTTGTCAGACAGTGTGGCCATGGGATGAGGATTCTTACTGAGAGCTGATTTCATTATGAACGTGCTATTATAGTGTAGGCTAACAGTATAGGCGTATAGGTGCTAGCTGGCTGCATTACCCCTCCTCTCAACAACAAAGGCACGGAAACATAAACTTGAGAAATTTCTGGTATTTTGCCCGGTGGAGCACACAAAATCCTGAGGTCTTTTTCAGAAATGCTGGCCTTTTAAAAAAAGGGATGATGATTTGATTTCTTGATGAAAGCCAAAATTGAAAACTTTAAAACTTGGCACTGATGAGGAAAAATGAAGTTCTTCTGAACTGTCAGCATTTCAGGGCTGAAGCACATCTCCCTGAACAGCACTGATCTCAATGTTCTCCGCCTCATACACTCATACCTTTCATTATTGGCCAGCAAACCCATTATGGGTCTGAATTACATTTTTGTAGCTGCACAGGTTTGCTTTTTTATTCTGTTTTTCATCCAGTATAGGCTTTTTCAATGTGCACATATAACACTGTTAATAAACACATTTTGCGTTTCTGTTCAGTTTGCTTAAAAATATAGATAAGAAGTCAGTTTGAGGTGCTACATGGGAGATACTGCTATGGGAGAGAAATGGCAAAGTCCAAGCTTCAGCAAGTACCGTATATCACCCTCAAAATACTAAGAAAATATTGATTTTATCATAATCACTTTGAAAATAAAATAAAAAAAAATAACATCTCAGAAAACAAGCTATTCTTCAAATATCTAATGAATCTTGAGTTAAGATGTTTAGCCTTAGCATGTCAGCAATGCAGTTACACCGGGATCAGGTTGGCACAATGTTGTGCACACTGGTATGCATTTCTTTAGGTAGACATTTTTAAAAAGCATGTGCAGAAATTGGTCTGTATAAAATTCCAGTAACTGGAAGTGAGAGCAGATTTTCATCCCACTCTCCTAATTTTTGCAAAATTAAAGCAAATTCAGCTGCATGGAATATGTGTTACTCCTACGGATACTAATCTTGGTGCATATCTCTGTTGAAGCATTTCTTTAATTACTGCTTTTCATGAATCAGGAATGGCAACTAGTTTCTCTCAGTAAGCAGATAAATGTGGGGGTTACCGGTATTTCTGCGAGCACCGAAGGGCATCTGATGCAGTATGCACTTGCACACAGTGCCCCATCTGGAACATCTGCCTTGGTAGATGGGGGTTGTCCTCTTGATACTGAGTTAAGGGCTCTTGGTTTCTATGCTACAGCATTATAAATCTCGCTGTTCTACTGCCGCCTCGGTGCTCTACGGAAGAAGCTGACAAGTAGCAGTTGCAGTGCCGCACGATGATAACCTCAAGTATAAAATTGCCATGATAACATTTAGTCATGGTAGGTCTACAAGAGACAAAAATGTGCTTCTGTGTTTGGGAGATTGCCAGCTGTGGAAGGCAGAACTGTCAAGATAAAATATCTAAGGAATGAGGTGTTTAAAAGAGAGTGTGGGATATCCATCTTTCACTAAGATACATTAGGAAGCCATTAAGGAAGAGGTAAAGAAGTTTATAGTAGAATGTGCTGGAGACAAAAACGTGTAAGCCCTACCATTTAAGCCTGATAATTGACAGAGCAGCACATCTGCAGCAGCTGAAAGATGCCTTTCTAAACAACAATTCACTAAAGGGATGGAGGGGCTGGGAATTGAACTAAATGGATCACTTCAGGAGCAAGCATTTTGGGCCCTTTCATTGACTCTGCTTCTTACCAGTCAAAAAGGAACATTAAGTCTTTTCAAAGAGAAAAACATGTCTCTCAACATTCTTTCTCAAAAGGCCTGAGGGGACATTTGGAGGGTGTTCTACAGTCCCTTCAAAAACTAAAGGAGATCGTCAGCTTCCAGCTGGTAACTACACAGAAGCAGAATATGGACTTTTATATATGCAAGACCTTCCTCAGCTTCCTTACCATCACCCTACATGATGCATGAATTAATTTACTTATGTGTAATTAATTTCCTTATGGTTACATATATACGTATGTATAATACAGTGTGGCAGAGTGCAAGGTCTCCTTTAGACAGCAGAGAAACCCATGCAGATAATGGAGCTTTGCCCCTCCAGCCCCGATGTGCCCATGTTCTCTTCATTCCGATGCTTTTTTAGCTCTAGCAATGCAAGTCCCCTACTACCACACTACCCTCCTTTTAGCCCATGGATTTGGAAGCATCATATTTGGTTTTCATTGTTTCCTCTAACCTTAAATTCCAAGTGTAACATAGCCTCAGCTGTCCTGGAGAATCTGGAAATACAAGGAAAAAAGTAAAAAAATGCAAGTAGTGATAAAAATCTGCTGGCTTTCATTAGGGAACACCCTAATTTCTTTTGTGATCCTACAGCAGTTACAGCGTCAGGCGGGTCAAAGGAAGGGGAGGTTTCTGTCTTCCCTGACTCCAAAATTTACTCCCATCTTTGATCAAAACTCAGCCATCCCAACTAAACCTCAAGACCATTTTTTGCTCGGACTGCTGGATAGGGTTGAAGTAGATACTTTGAATTTTTAGCCACCTAGAGGCTGAAAAGGATGCTTTTTCTTTAGTAAAAGGAATAAAATAATAATGAATGTATTCAAGCCTCACTCTGGTAATCACCATTGTATTTTCCTATATAGCTGAAAAACTCAATATCGCTTAATCACCATCAAGGCTAAGGTTTTCCAAGGGCTGCTTGCCCTGGTGTGTCCATTCTCTCCCATTATTAAAAGAAATGGTTCACAAGCCTAAATTGCAGGGAAATATTTGTAATGGAGATTGTCTGAGACCAAGAAACCAGAATCAGCGCTTAGGGAGCTGACCTTGATTATCCATGCCTGAAATACAATGAAATTTAAATGACAGCAGGCTGGAATTTATTTTTACATTCATGTATTCTTGGAGTTAATTATTTTTCCAGCATTAACTTCCTATCACGTTACTTTTTTTCTTTTTACATCAGCTGGAGCCATGGTTAAGAAAATATTCTCATCCATAAATATCCTTTCTGATTACAGGGAAATGACATAGTATTTTTATTTTTGACCTTGTGATTTTCATTTCATTCTAGATTTTTAGGAGACCCCACTATCTGATGAATGTCTTTCAAGCAGCAAACTGTTCATCACTCCGATTCTGTGCTAAGATATCACCATGCTGATGACTTTCCATGCATTTAATTGACTGTATTTTTCATCTTCAAGATGCTTGCTGGGACAAATCCTCAGCTGAGACAGCTAGAGCCCTACCAGCCTGCATCAGATGAACAATGCAGCTCAGCACATTTGGGTTTAGTGTTGCCCCAGTGTGAAGGCTCATCCAAAGCCAGCAGCACCAGGGGAAGAAATGTGGAGCAGAAAGGGGGCTCAGAGGATTTGCTTTCTCTTCTTCAAGTTGGGGAAAGGCTCCATTTGGATTCAGCATGTCGTCACATCTTCTAAAACTACTGAATTGCTGCAGGGCTTGCTGGAAGACTTAAAAGATGAAAGCAAAGGCAGAGGCTAAGGCATGCAGCAACCAATAAATTGCCTGATAAAAAAGCAGCAAACATGGTTAGCTACAGCAGTTTGTGGGGCCACTGCTAGTGAGAGAGGTTAATGACAAATGCAGCAAGAGGGAATGAAGAGCCAGGAGAGGAGCCATCAGGAAGCTCAGCGAGAGGGAAAACCACCACTAGCGATGGGCAACGAGTGCATTTAGCAGAAACAGTGGTTGGGATCTCACTTCCCAGCAGCAGAACAATGCCTGCCTCGATTTTGGATAGTCCCAGAAACCAGACACCCTCTTCTGTGGTGCAGAGCATCCCTCCCACTGGTGGGGATCTTCTGCGGCAGCAAGTGGTGGGGAGGGAGGGTGGGGAAGGAAGGTCAGGGGCCGGTTTCCTCCGTGAGCCTCCCAGTGGCAGGGAAGCCTTGCCCAGGCTAAGGTTTTCCAAGGGCTGCTTGCCCTGGTGTGTCCAAACTTCCCAAATTGATGTTATTTTCCCCTCCCTTTCCCCCCTTCTGATAAAGATGTCTCCATTAAACCCATTTGCTTAACTCACTGCCTGAGACCAGAGGCACAAATCCAGTCTCTGAGAGTGCTGGATGGGGGGTCCAAGACAGGGTCGTTGATGTTTCTTTATTTTGAGGAAGGTTCTCTTAAAAATTGAACCCCAGCTTGCTGTTGTGCACCAAAAGGACTGCAGTGTGATGCATGGATGAGAAAAAAACAGATGGCATTAAAAGAGATTTTAGAAGGAAGAAGCTTTGGCCAGCACTCTTTAGAAAACTGTATGTACAGTCGTAAGACCAAGGCCAGGTCTAGACAGAGCCAGGACAAGCAGTTGCTCAGCTATGGCAGGAAATGAGCCCACGTCCTGCTGCCTCCTTCACCTCTGCCAGCGGGCTGGAGAGCTGGGCTGGCAGCTCTGCTGTCGCTGCTGCCGCCAAGAGAGCATTTGGGATGTGCGAGGGAGCAGCCGCTGTTGGCGCGAAGGAGCAGAGAGAGGGAGCGAGCACCTCCTGGCACCCCGGTAATGTTCCCCGTGTCTCCCCTCCCAGCCGGAGGCAGCAGCAGCAGCAGGAAGCCTCGGCCCCAAGGTTCGCCTTGGGCGCTCCGCCCAGGCGTCCTCGTACTTTTCCCCTTCCTTCTCCTTCGGCGGACGTGGCCCGTGTTCAGGCTTGGCACGGCGGAAAAGACTTGAGCCTGCTTTGCAGTGAATGTGGCTGAGGTCTTGCATAATCCTGTGTGCTCCGAAGGGGTCCCTTCCCGCAGGAGGAGGAGCAGCCCAGGCAGAATGCACCAGAGTCACAGCCTGCCTCTCTGCTGGGATAAACTGCGTTTGGACTCCAGAGAAGCTATGCCAACCGACTGTCCTGCAGTAACAAACTGAGACAAAATCATTTTGGGGAGCAAAGACTTGCTCTTCCTAATGCCACTTGTGTACTTAAGTAATTGCATAGATTTCAGCTGAAGGCCTCTAAACTTGCAGCACTCTAAACTAAAGCAGAATCAAAGGGAAAGGGCCAGCTTGCCAGCTGGTAGCTGCAGAAATAGCTCGGCTGAAATCAGTCCACTCCAAGTGAGTGGTGAGCTCTGAGAGGGTGGGATAGGCTAGCACGGTGTTTCACAGTGAACGGCGATCTCACCTTTCTTGAAACGGTCTCTGAATTTCCACCCTCGATCCGATGTACGTGAATGCCTGCCACACAGTAAAAAACAGCAGTTTGGTGCCTAGCCTGGGACAGTCCTCAGGAGACAAATGCCCAGGTTATTTTATTGGAGATCCTTTGTACCCTTTGAGCAAAACTCAACAATGAAAGATCCTAAAGTGTACACGAAGGGTGCAAAGGAGGAGTGCTTGGCTTTGGGGCCCCAGTTCTGTAGGAAGAGGCCAGTATAATTTGGATGGCTTCCACCTCAGCAGCAGCAGAAGCACTCTTACCCCAGTGCAGTCTGCTTAACCTGGACAGGAGAGCACTAAATTAAGAACAAAAGGAGGGAACAAATGAATTCATTTAGCACAAAATATTAACATGTCAAGAACAAAATTAATCAAGACACCTGGAGACATTAAGAGAATAAATTCTTTAATTGCTTGTACACTAATGCCAGGGGTCTAGGCAATAACAGAGGGAACTGGAAATGATCTTTTATGAGCATATATTCAACTTCAAGATGGCCTTAATGAAACTAGGGGAGAAATTTTACTTGATCAGAATGTTAAAACCATCGGTTACAATCTGTTTAGGAAGGGTCAGATTGTGAAAAGTGGTGTTCTGAATTACTGACAACTCAGCAGCCAAGGACCATCCATGTCTATGGATCAGTGACTTGAGACACAAAATGAGAGATGAAGCATAAATTGCAATCTATCACTGACCACGAAATAACACTAGACAAAAAGGAGACTAGTTCTTTTATCGATACCTTGCACTGAGGAAAACAGTATTACCACAGAAGAAATCACTCTGAGAGACACAGACTGAAAGTTTCTTGCTGTAAACACTGTGGCAGTCTTAGAATTTATAAAAACCTCTCAAATCAGTAAGTCTTTCCTCTTGCATGGGACAATTCTATTTCAGACATAATTTTGGGAGAAGAAGAGGTATTGATCACAGAACTGGTATGGAATACATCTTACTTGATTTTATTTTTAAAATAGCATCTAACCTACTTGTGTCTTATCTAAACTAGGTCAACGGGTGGAGCTAGCTATCTCCTGGAGGTGATTTATCCCATCCTAAGAGAGGCATGCAGGCTACAAAGGATGAGTTCCCTCACCAACTCTTTTAGACCAACTATTGGCAGAGCTGTCCAACTTGTTGGGCACACCCAATCTTCAGAAGGCAAAATCTGGAGGAGGTAAACCCCATTCAAACAGATCCCAGTGACTGGGTGTGCCTATTGCTAGTGGGACTTTGTCAGGATTTGGTTTAAATACTGCTAAGAGAAAATAGAATATCTTTAGTGACAATTTTGCTTCTTTCTTTTGGCTGACAGGGAACTTTAGTCCCCTTCTTCACAGAAGCGAGGGTGACAGATGATAGTTATAGTAACTAAAGTAAACAGCATCCCCAAGAGCTCAAAAGATGTGTAGAATCACACTACTTTTCTTCAAAACTCGTTTTTTTAAGAATGAAATATTTTTGTCTTAAGAACACAACTTAAGAATAACCAATTTCTTGTAGCTCTCTGGAAATATGGGGTGTTATTTTTCTTAACAGTAAAGACAATTTTGCTGCTTTTTTTACTTTGTACAAAATCCCAAACCTCTTTCTGTGGTCTGATGCTTTACTGACAAAGTAGTGCATTTTTTTCAGAAATCTTCTCAGAAATAAGAAGAGTAGTTTAACTGAGAAGTTACATGTCACAGTAACTTTTGGTTCTCTGGTTTTAGCATTTGGCAAAGTCTCTTAACCAGGGAAAGTAACCCTATGCAGGAGGGACTGTCTGGTGGCACATGCGTCTCAGAGAGCCTTGGGATCTTCCCTCTCCTTACTGGCGGTATCTCAGAGCAAAGTGAGAAGGGTTAAGGCTCCTTTATTCTGTGGTGCTGTTTAGGCACTATTTTGGCCCTTGTTCCAAGCCAGTCAGCAGCAGGATAACAGGGAGGCTGCTCTTGCGCAAGGCTGCGGACGAAGCAGGGGAGCAGTAAGATGAGGTTTATACTGTATTTAGATGCCATCTCGCTGGTCCAGATCTGGTGCTACCCAGGTTCTGTCCTGAGGGAGTAGCTGACGTTCAGTCACAGCAGACTTTCAAATGGATGCTTAATTTTCCATTCTCTTTCATCTTTACATGTTTAATTGTCTGCCATTCCACAAGTCTGCTTTATTTTTCTTGCTTTAAGAGAAACAGGAAACAAACATAAAAGTGCGTATGTGCTTGGTATAAAAGGGAAAAAATGGGATTTAGTTCTCATAAACTTTTGTTTGTTTTGAGCACTGAAATAAGAGAGACCTTTTATAGGTGGGGCGACAGATCTTCACATCCGCTGACCCTCACCCCCCAAAAACAATGAAGATTTTATTTTTGTGATGGGGGAAAATTCAAACACACACCTGGTTCCCCGCTTATCTGATGAGCCAAACCAAGGCTCACACTTGTCTTTCCATCTGGACTTTCATCTCAACTTTCATCTGGACATTTCGATTTCCCTTTGAAGTTGAGTCTGTGTCTTTTGATTTGTAGTGTTTGAACAGGAACGCCACTGTTGTATCAAATGATTTCAGGGAGGGAATAGCACAGCGCTTGGGCTTACCATCAGTTCAATAATAGCAACATCACTCACGTATAACTTTGTTTCGCTGGCTGATATTAAGAAAAATGGTTGCTTGCAGAATGATGCACAGGTCTGTCAAATATACACACACATGCCCTTTGGACTGAAAATGATTTTGTTTTATAGCACCAATTCGATGATACAAAGTTCATAAATTTGTATTAGGAATGTGATTGCATCATTCTGATCCTGTGGTGTGAAATCACAAGAGGAAAGAACCCAATTACTGCAAAAAACACTGGAAGTTTTGCGTAAAAATCAATGGCAGGATATGACCCATAGTTTGAAAAGTTTAAGCATGTAAAAAGGACTTAAATCTTTATGATGAAGATTATGGTTCTGGCCTCTAAAATAATAGCAAGTATTAACTGCACCATCTCAACTCTTTTACGAGACAATAATCTGGTTCTGAAGTGGATAAACTACGAGGTCGAAGACTGGGCAGTTTATCTCAGTGAGAGACCTGGAATATTGCCCACTAAAACAGAAGGATCAGTAGTATTATCAGCTGACTGTAATAAGCAATCTATATTAAACTAAAATTTTAAGTAATTCAGTAGGAGCAGCCATAGGAAAAGTAGCAATAATCATTAGAGTAGCCAGAAGGACAGGTTTCTGGTTTTGGACTCAAAGCTGGAAGAACATTAAATTTGTAAATATCCAGTAGGCAAGAGGCTACACCAGAGAGCTGATTTGTTTGGGTCTGCTATAATGCCCCAAGTTTGTCTTAGCCTGCAGAAAATATTGGGGGTGTGTGTGATGGATATACTCCATGTAAATAGAGGATTAGAGGCCATGAAAGGAAAGAGGTAAATGATACCTATGTGACTAAGTTTCTTTGTCATGCTGTAGACAACACACTGCTTTTTTTTCCCCTCTGGGTAACACCTCTCCTTGTGTCCTGAAGCAAGCAGGATTCAATCACTGAAATTATTTCAACAGAAATTCCCAAGGAAAGGGAAACCTTAAAAATGAGTTTGAGGTAGCAAGTGGTTATGCTCTGCATGATAAGTCTCTTATGACATTTCTTTTTTGTGGCTTGAAAATAGAGCAGGTATTAAGAAAAAAAGACTGTAGAAGTGGTGGAACAAAACTTCTTGAATGTGAACTTCGTGAGAATTTTTACTTGCTGTTAGGTTCTGCCTTTGTGTTTATTTGCCTGCAGACATGTCCATTACATAAGGAATGTAGTAAAAATAAGTTTAATGAAAAGAAGCAGTAAAATTCCTGAGAATGCTGGATGTGCAGCAATAATCAGATACAACAAAACCACAAAACCTTTTGAAGGTGTGAAAAGGGTCGTGATTTCTCTTCCCAGTATGTTGAAATAAACCAGCCCTATTTTATTGCAGGATGAGAATAACATCTAAAATGGATTAATGCTGCTCTTCAACTTGAAGAAAAAGATGAAGCGTTGAAACAAAAGGGGACAGGACCTCGTTCTACCCATGCTCACTACTCTTATTCTGAAAAGTTGGCGTTTGGCTCTGTTTAACGGGAGAAAAGACATTTTCACCATGCCCTTTGCTGAATTCAGTAAACTTGAATCAGAGTAACGAATAGCAAAGGATCAGGATCCCACCCTCCGTCTCCAGCACACTCTGGAAATGCTACCGTGCTGTCAGGGATCCTGGGCACAATCCTGTAGAACTCTTACTTCCTTCCCCTGCAAAGGTCAGCAATGAAACCTGCTCTTTTATTGCTTGTTACACAAAGTTGTGCACTGAGAATTTTTTTGAGCAAGTTTGCCTTTCTCTCTGAGCAGGGAAGCGCTGCCATGTTCCAGCGGTCGCTGCTCACGCGGGGGGAAGGCAGGTACACACGGTTGTGCCTCTTCTCAGCTGCACTGCAGAGCCCCGAAGGCAAATGGTTGCTGGTTCCCAGTATTAATAGCATCATTTTTGTGCAAGTAGGAGAAATGAGGCGTGGAGCAGCAGTGCGCTAATTAGCTCCAGTGGTGGATTAAATGCTTATCATTTAAAAATAAAAAAAAAAAAATTTAAAAAGAGACCTTGCTGCTTTCTGTGATGGTTCATTCCAGGTAAGTTATTACCAGGAGCACCTGCTGGCATAGGCACTCCTTCGCATGAACATGGATGATTAAGCCTGATACCAGCCTACCTCGTTACGAGTTTGTTAGGGTATTTATTATTTTCTCCATTAATGTTGGTGGGAGTCCCATCTGCACATGGAGAGGAGAACAGACCCTGGCTTGAGTCTACTGCTTGGCAAGCCTCCAGTTAAGTTAAACTTCAGAATTTGTCTTCAGACTGATACGTGACAACACGTTCAATAATGACCAGTTTCAGCTTCAGAGTGAAGCTGAAGTTGTACAGCTGCATTCCCAGCATCCAAAGAGCAGCTCACATGTGCAAAATATATTAGCTGCAATCATAGGAGCTACTTACATTAAAGCATCCTGAAAGCCTTATAGGAAACCCTTCCTCTAATGTTAGCAAGATGATTTATATATGTATCTGCAATGTGTCCCTAAGTTCTCTTTTCAGGAATCAAAGTGGACTAAAGTTTCACATTCCCAAGCTCCTTTTATTTCAACATGAAAGTGATTAAAGATGTTTATCTGAGCTAGAGAACCTTAAGACGGTACCGCTTTCATTGTAGGAACAATTAAATCGATCCCAGAGGGACCTCAGCCACACAAGAGAAGTATTTGAGAACTCTCCATTAACCCACTTGCCATTTTCCTAACAAGAGCCTCTAATGCATAAACAAATAGCATAAGTGTGACAGGAAATACAACTGAAGGAACAAGGAGATCTGCTAGAGGAACCACTTTCCTGATTTTAATGACTATGCATGACTCTATAAGGAAGATTTTCCCCCCCGCCGTCTCTTGATAAAGAACAGGTATTCAGCTTCTTTGCTTTAATATAAAACATGATTTGGTGCAAATTAAAGACACTGGGTTTGCATGCAGAAAAAAAAATGTATTTGCAGCTAAATTATTTGTTGTGCACATTATATTTCAAGAAGAGAGTTCATTAATTTTGGCCATAATAGTCAAAAAGCCAAATCTTACTCACTGACCAAGGTTTTTGGAGGAAAGCCATAGCTCCACTTCACAGAAGGAATCAAAGCTTTCTGTGCTGGATTTACAATCAAAAGTTGGATTAACAACAAAAAAAAAGGTTGGGATTACAAGTGCTAAGCTTCATTTTAGAAATCTGCATGCCCAAGACCTCTCTCCATGGCACAACAGCTATCTCACAGCATACCCCTCTGGGCTCTGACAGCCAGATGTATGATTGCCTGCTGCTGTTTTCTTCTCTTCTTTCCAGGGTTTATGGAGGGACACAAGGGAGAGGCCAAGCACAAAGCTGAAACCCACGTACTGCACTTAAATGCACAGTAGAAGAGCCTTGCAATGAGCTGGCAAGCAGAGAGCCGGCAGAGGATGTATTGCAGAGAGAACAGCAGCCCTGGGACTGCTGCAGCCCAAAGGCTCGATTTGTAATCACTCCACTGCCTGAGTGTCAAAACCATTTGGCCCTCCAGGGTTTATAGAGTGATAAACAACTCTGTTTTGTCATTTCATGCCAAATTCATTGTATTTCTACAGTGGAGGCTATAACTAATATGTAGTTAAAGGAGATGGAGACACTCTGGTTTCTTCAGTTGGCGGCAGGAGTGATTTGGAGAGCAGCTAGCTCAGCTGGGTGGGAGGGTGCACTGCGACCTCTCCAGCTGCAAAGGGAACGGGGCTAATGGGCTCTCTGGGAAGCCCCTGGAAATCAGAGCTTCAAAGAAGGTGAAACTTAGGTGGATCTAGGCAAAGGAATATGGAGGCCCTCTCTTCATCACACAGCCATTGGCAAGAACCTGAAAAACAAGATATTGAAGGTTAAGAAATCCTTGGACAATATGGGCTTACCTGAAAGCTGGTACAAGGAGTGCAATAAAGGCAAAGTCACCGCACCAGGCTGAAAGTCAAGGCCCTGCTTGCAAAGGCTACCAGAATTAGAGATGAGACAAGCAGCAGGCGTTTGTACCATCTGCAGTGGTCACTACAGGACAGCCCAGCTGATGAAGGCTTTCCAGGGCTCAGCTTCTTGAAGGTGCACCAGTATCTACTGGTCTAACACAGTCACTGAGGCTGATGTTCACTTTATGGTATTTTACCTGATTTCCAGAGCAGGATGGGTGCCTAATTCCTACTGAGTTCAAATCATACCCACTTCCAGGGGAGTTAAATGCTCATCTTACACTGTTGTTTGTGTAAATCGCATCAATGACCTGTCTGTTTAGTAGGAAGATTTTGCTAGACCATCCTCCCTTGATACAGCTCCAGGATGGTGACTGCTATGGACCTCTGGGAAGCTGTCACCATGCTACCATCTCACTTCATGGACACCACACCAATGATAATAGGGGGAAGTGCTTGTGACCTCTAGGTCCCAGCCACTGCTGCCCACTGGTTTTTAGTAAGGTCTTGCCAGGCTCATAACCTTGGTAGTTTCTAGTTTTGCGAGTAGGAATGTGTTTCCTTGATCAGGTTTCTCCAAAGCTCTTACAGCTGTAGCTGTAGTTGTTTCCTAACTAATCTCACTGTGATGTCTGTAATGTTATGTTTAGAAAATAATGACACAGGATTCATCTGTTATTGCTTTTATGCTTTTATTGGTTTTAATGATTTTGCATGGAACAAGTTGAGTGCTTCTCATCATAGGATAAGAAATTTTGCTGCTGCTCAATGTAGTGTGATACTAGTACTTACTGATTTGAGGGCAAGGAGTAATCCCTATATTCACCGAATATTCATTTAGACTCTTTTATAAAGCATTACAACAAATTGGTCAGTAGGCTAAACTCCAAAAGGGCCACAGGCTTTCAACAAGTATAATTCACTTGCATTTCAGGACTCTAAGATCTGCCCCAGTGTGATCAGCAGCAAATGAAATCAGCTCCCCATCCAACCCGTTCACTATGTCAGTAATAAAGACAAATACATTTGATCAGATTCCCAGCTGGATCAATAGCAATTTGAGTAGCTAGGAGATCTCACCCACCGTGTTACTCTGAGCCCAATTTCCATGGGGATTGCAGTCCAGCTTCCCTCAAGCACGTGCAGTTTTGTGTGCCCAAAAATGTGCTGCTTTGTGTGTGCGAGTGGCAAAATCGCATGCTTGAAAATTAATCACTGAAAAATTATTCAGATTATTTAAGCCAGATTTTCACAAGGACAAAGCAGATGCAATTCCCTGCAAATCAGTATTGTTGCAGCCATTTGAGCCACTTAAAGTGAAATTGCTACTGACCTGTGAGTAAAGGCTATATCTGTACTAGCACGTTAGCTTGGCATGCAAATTCAGGCTGGGGCCCAAACTCCCTTATTATCCATACTGCCTGCGGGCTGGCAATTACCCTTGCTCTAGCCACAAGTGGATAAATAGGCTTCCCAGGCAGGAAAAGACCTTCACTGGGGAAAAAGGGTTCACCTTTGAGCTCTGTCTTTACAGGCAGAATGACCACAATTGCCTTGACTGCAAATTTGAGCACAACTTCCCCCCAAAAAATGGGCGTGAACTCAGGGTCCAAAATTATGCTTACCAGCAGCTCTATGTTCCTAGTCTCCTGTGCACACCAGAAACCCTTCCAATTAGCTTTAGTATCAGTGGTGGGTAAAATAAAAGAGAAGAAAACACAACTGATCTAAACCCCTGTCAGCCAGGTGACAGAGATCACAGGAAGTACAGGGGGTTTTGTTTCTTTATTTAAATTTTCACTGGCTAGTTTGTTGGTTTGGATGGGGGAAGGGAGAAGGAGGGACTGTGTCTCAAGTATCATAAAACACATCATTGTAATTGCAGTATCATTGGTTTAGCTCAAAAAAAAGGAATGCTAGGAAAATTTATAGAACAAGCTATGTCATATAGATCCACAAATTCCCCAAAACAGAATTTCAGAAAAGTTATTTCAAGGACTTTACATTTTGTGATTCACCACGTAAAAGAGATTAAGAAACCCCCAGGAATTCAAGGTACTGGTCAGATGTGCGCTACTCCTCTCCTGTATCAGCTATGCCTCCTTTGATTTGGCTGGCATGATATAAAATGCATAAACGAATTTTTAAAAATCCCATAAAATACCTATAATCAGCTTGGCATAAGGAGTATGATTTAACATGTGTGTGTCTATCAGAGAGCAGAATGGAGTCCAATCCTGACTGGACCCTTTGTCCTATTAGGGTGCAAATAAGTATTACCAATAGTCATTTCGGCATCCTCCTGCCAGACAGCCTTGCCCCCAGAAAATATCTCCAAGCCATATCTCTTGGCTTGGACTAGCTTTTTTTCAGCTTTTAGTCTGACTTTGAAGCTAGAGGCTCTAGATTTTCTAAACTCTTGTAGATGCACAAATATCCCTGCTGCGGGGCTGTGTGTCCAGGTTAAGCTGAGGTTTCATGACAGCACATCATTGGCCATAGAAATACTGGGTAAAAGCGTGTTTCCCATTTTGATCCAGGAGCTCAGACATAATCACAGCAGTGCTCTCTTTTGAACAGAGGAACAATGAACCCTAAACATTATTATGATTGCCCTTCCTCTTCCCAAATGCTCTCTCCCCTGTCCAAATAGAAATTTTCCCAAGAGAGCTCTTCTAGGTTTAGGATTTGCTTTCCCATCTTGGCAGATGCCAGGTAAAAAGAAAACCTGTCTTGCCCTTCAAACACTGATGGCTCAACATTCAGAAATGCTGTATAATTAAACAAGCGATCTGTGAAGGAAGTGTAGAGCACCTGTGAGACGTTGTTCACATCTATTTGCCTCTGCCCTGGGGCTTACACGGTTTTTAGCTTTGGTACCAGCAAGTATAGGACAGCTCTTACCCTCATATGAAAGAAGTAAACCAAAATTCTTTTGTTGAGGAGCTGAAGAAGCAGAGATGAGCAGATTTACACATACATATCTCTCCTTTATGAAGAAGAAATGGAGGCCTCTGAGGACCTTCAGGTTGCTTCCACAACAGGCACAGCACATCCATACAAGCTGACATGCTTTGAAGGCTCATTTCTTTTCAGCATACGTATCATGCTCGTGTTAAGAGAAATGGCACTTTACAAGTGACCACTTGTGCAGGCTGCGTGGCCATTCCAGCATGCTGAGCCTGCCCTCGAGCCCACTCCCTACCAGGCTACAGAAGTGGAATGGCCTCACCAAGCAAAGCTGCCCAAATTAGTCTTCTCGGTGCATCACAAGATTAGACCATCAAAAAGTCACAGGGGTGGCAGAAGGCCAGCTATGCAGCATTCACCACACTGCCTGCACGCTGCTATTTCACGCCGTCTGCGTTGGTGGGTGGTGAGTGGGCGCCCAGAAATTTTTATTAATATAAAAATAATATTATAAAATATATAATAATATTATTCTGAGTCTATATACATAATATTTCTTTTTTTATTTTTCTAAAGTATAAAAAAAAGTCAACATTACCGTAAGTTTTCAGGAAATATTTTTATTAAATTTTCAATCACCTCACTGGAGAGGGACACCAAAGGATTTCTGCTGTCATCTGCAGGTCACAATACAAATAGAAAATATTTGTGTTTTCTCCAGATGTTTTTGGTGCCTGTGCTTCTTTGCATTCCCAAAGCAATTGCTTTGTTTTCCAGCTGGGTATTTTGAAGACTGTCATCATTTTTTAATCTAAAAAGCTAGAATAACCTGCCCCTGTCACCATGACTGTCACTGGCATTTTGATGTGTCAGTATTGTATGCCACAGATGATTGTCCTTAAGAGATAGTTGTAGTTTTACTCTGTACTGAATGCAAGCTACTCCAAGGACATCTTTACGAAATGGCGCTTAGCTGAAATTGTTCCCAAGTGATCCTCCTCTAGAACACAAACACCTTTAAACATTTTCTTTGAAACTTTTCCAGAGTCCAGCTTTTCCCATGCTTCCTATCAAAATCTTTACCTGAAAGGGATGAATTGCTTAGCCCATGTTCTGGCTGCTATAGTACACAGATCAGTGTTTACATCTCTACTTGCACTGAGTCTAATTTATAATTTAACACTGTTGAGACCAGCCTGACAATGTAAACATGGTATATTGATGACCTGCAAAAAAGAGAAGCTGTCTTCTATGCCAAGTGCCTGTGGCTCTGTTTATGTTGGAAATGCATTATTAAAGAATGTGTGTGGTCAAGGTATAACCTTTCTAGTACTGAGGTATCCATTTTACTCTGGGTCATTTCTTTGTTTCTCCTCACATAGTCTCCTAATCCAACAACCGATCAAGTTTCAGCCTTTCACTTCAACTCCCCCAATTAAGATAGCATGATACACAGCGTGACAGCCTTTTCGGGCTCCATGAACCATGTGTGGTGTGCCTTGTATTAGACAACTGAAGTAGGCTAATTCTGGGAGCAAATACGCTATCCAGGTAGTGCTGAGCAATTTATTATCAAAGCAGCGATTTATTGTCATTCCAGCCTCCATAAAACAAAAAGTCTGGATCATTTATTCTTCATTAAAATCGACATGACAATTGCCTGAGGACATAATGTCAGTCACACTTGGACTTCTAGGGAGAAATAGCCATGGGGGAAATTAAAATGTTATCTCAGTCCTGGCCAGATCATCCACTTCTCTGTACCGGGTCCCGGGTTGCCTGTTTTTCTGAGCAGCCATGGCAATGGCTGGGCTTGGTAAGCTGTGGATTTTTCCATGAGAGTGCTCAGTCCCATAGCCTGGGTGAAAGCTGTAGCAGTCTTTGGCCACTAAATACACATAGGTAACCTCCTAAATAACCTCTTTCCTTCTATCATCCTCAGAAGATATATTTATGGTGTGATGACCCATCACAGATGCTCAGGGAAAAGGAGATGCTATGGTACTAGCACTAAAAACTGGGATCTGGATGACCGGAATAGCAACCTAAAAGCCTTTGGCAGCATTATGCCATAACTAGGTTGGTGAAGAAGAGTAGTTATTCATCCTGCCTTGGGAATCTAGTGCAATGAACCATTCTGCAAAACAATCAGAACACCCTTTGCTCCCTGAAAATGCACAGAACATCCCATTTGACCTTCCTCTCCAAACTGAGGCTTTTGCCATGCCAGTGTGTTGGTGAAAACATGAAGAAGTGTTACCCTGCAAGTATTCCTAAAAGAGCCTGCCAGATGTTTCCCCATCAGCTGAAACAGCTACTCCTTGTTTTTCTGAAGAGGGACTCACCAGCTGACTGAGAGGAAAAAGTGAGGGGAAGTGGGAACCGGTGTCCTCCCCTGCGGCTACTGGGGTTGCTTTGCTTTTCGTTAGAAACAGTGACATGCCGCTGAGCTTCAAGAGATTGACAACTGTCTGCAGTACTGATGGCGCATGATGATAGCTCCTGTCATACATCCAACATTATATAATTCAGTATTTTGATGCACATGTTTTGTAGCATAAAGGGATTTTTTTTTAAAGGAAGCCCAAGGTATACCAAGTGATGTGGTGTGAGGAGCACCCAGCCACATATAAGCAGAGCCATCTGTTTTGTTTGCCCAGCTCCAGTGTTGCACATGCTCTATTTTGATCAGTTATGCAACAAACAGGCTTCAGTTAACAGCTCTGAACCACGAAATTAAGTGTATTTCTACACTTCTTTATTTTTTAAGAAATGTCTACAGCTCAACAAATTTATCTGGTGATATAAATAAGATTACAAGGAGAGGAATGATCATTGTCAGTTTTGCAATGGTGTTTGCAAGCAAAAATAGAAATGTAGGCGATTAATGCAAAAGCACTTTTTCTGTGTGTGTGCAAGCAGTAAACATATTTAACTCTTCTGACAGAAAGATAACAAACCAAGAGTGAACTAACCTTACTAGCATGTATCCAGGTTCCCAGCTTCTAAATTAGTAGCAACCCATTCAGCAGTAAGAGTATCTTTTTGGCGAGGTTGCAATATAACTGCATCCTGGTTTTGTTGTTGTTTACTCTGTGTGACATCTATTGACTCAAATGAGCCATTTTTTATTCCTTTGTAGACATGAGAGTGAATTTAGCACAGTGTGTTATCACAGAGCTCCTCACAGACAGTGCTGACAAATAGCTATGTGGACAACCCATTCAGGCTGTAGTACTATCCATCAGCAATGACAGTAGCTGGCAAACCAGTGCTGTTTATGTCAATTTGTTATTTTCTAGGAAGTTACCCAGCTTCATTATTATTGGGGGAGATAAAACTAAGATGAGAGGCCAAGACCCTCATTTGGTTCTTAATGCACTCCCATTGCTTTGATGTATTACAGAGAACAAAATTGACCGATGTGGTACCTCATTACACAGGGAAAAACATACACTAAAATAACATATTTTCTTTACCATCAGTTCAGTGACAACTAACAATGCTCTAGGAAGGATCCAGGGCCAGTTATTTAAAATATACCCTCCCTACTTGGCCCTGCAAAAAAAGGGCTTTGTGATGTGCCCTAGTCTTTAGGTGCAGAAAATTCTGTAAGATACACTGTCTTAAATAATAAGTATATAATTTTAACACCCCTTGTGAGCCAAAGCATTTCACTGATTTTTGCACAGTGCTGTGCAGTACTGCTGTCACAGCTCTTCTTCAGGACATTCCTCCTGGCTTTCTGTGATACTTGAGCAACAAATCCTTCCCATCTCTTGCACAGTAGGTGGAAACCATAATTGCTACACCAGAGATGGGGAACATGAGTCACAGAGAGGCTAAGTGACTTTCCTGGGTACCCATGAGACCAAAATAAGTATCTGAAAAACCCAAGATTAAAAGATTGAATGCAGATTCTGGCCTGAGTTACACTCTGGCTTGAGTGGGGAGTGTAACTCAGGCCATAATTCATTTATTATTAGTGTGTCTTATCACTCATATGGTAATATCTAGGCAAAAGAGGCTACCAGTCCGTGACAGGAGTTGGAGCCTAAGCAGATGGGGCTCTGCAGCCAGGTAGTAAGGAGGGATGGTTGGCATGTCTGGGAGATGCTCAGAGGACTGTAGTCGCTCATGGTGTCTCTGGCAGTAGTGCGCAGAGATCCATTTATGAGCTGTTTACACGGTACATAAAATGGCAGTTATATTGCTTAAAAAGGGCTCCAGAGAATTAAAACTAAATTTAAAAGAAGACTAGATCCATATTGGCTTATTTCAGATTTAGCCCTCAAAACCCATGTTGTGTCCATCATGTACACCTGTTGTCAGACTACTGGTATTGCTCTCTTCCAGCCACGACAAGTGACAGAATGAACAAGTAAATGTGGTATTTGATTCTATAGGACTATCCTAATGTATGTGTGGACTCAGCTTTGGCCTAGATGCCCTCAGAAGTGAAAGGCTCTTCTCTCTCACTCGATTCCTATGTTGAAATACCGGACTTCGAGTCCTTGTGGGTGGGATTCATCTCATTTAACTTTAGACTTGGAGAGAACTGGGAGAACATTTAGAAGCATAGGCTATGATTCCTCTCTCCTGCTTTAGATGTTTGCCATAGGATGCATTTAGTCTGATGAATCCCAGCCCACCTCATTTTATCTGTACTCAAACCTGGACCGTTATGTATCCCTCCATTTGGGAGCCAGACCCAGGATTTGACTTCATTGATGTTATAAATAATGTCATATCGTCACTAACGAACAGAAATACACAGGGCCTTGCGTCTGTCTGTGATGCCAAAGTCATCCTCCCTGGCAGAGTAAAGTCCTAAAATTCTTGATTCACTACTGACTCAAAGAGGGAAGAGCTGCCTACTAAATCACGCACGTCACTCCCTCACAGAATGGATGTTTCTCAAACTCTTACGTTCACGCTGGGACTCGCTCTGTACCTGCTTATTTGTAAGAGACAAGAAGCCTGGAGTACAAGGTTAGATAGCAGTTAACACGCACAGGTGCTGCTGCTTCTTTCAGCTGTAATTAGGCAGCTCTCCTAATGCAGGGACAGAACCATCCTTCGAGCTGTAAAATATTTGTCTTTCATTATCTGTCACCCTCTGACTTTTAGTTAAAGAGATGCTTCTTTTTCTGGAACGTGCATATAGTTAGGATCAATATCATAATCCTGTCTGACAGCTACTCGAAAGCTCCCTTGTGTTGATTAGGTTTTGGCAGCTGAACAGAGCTGCCACTGCATTTTCTTTTAATACTGACTAAGCGATAGGCTTGACAAGAAGTAAAAAAAGAAAATAAAATTCTCTTAAAACCAAAAACCAATTAGCCCTTTTGTTACTCTGGTGAAGTGGAACAGATACTTCAGCTGCTGGTGGTGGTACAAGCAGAAACCTGCTCCTAGTCCCCTGCCACACTCCAAGGACAGATGGATGAATGGTAGCGGCTGGCTTAAAGATGTCTTCATCTGTTCTGTTAGGAAGGAAAGCAGGGTTTTGGCACCAGCTTTTAAAGAAAATAGAAGGTGCTAAATTCACTAAACTTCATTGGTTCGAATGTATAATAATGATAGTTTAATGGCAGGAAAGAGGCAGATAATTAGAAGTGAGTAGCTCTGATTGCCCTTGTACACCGCTCCAGATAGCTTCTCAACACTGCTGAATCCTTGTTTGCTTTGTCTGAAGCTGAAATCCCACAAGGTCTGGACGTTACCAGCTGTCTAGCTAACTAACTGCCAGCACTTTCCCCGAATGCAAGCTATCAGCTTCCACAACATCAGCCTCCTCCCTTGAGCTCTTCCTCGCTGTCTCTCCCTGTGTGATTGCTTTTATCTATTGCTTGCAGGAGCTTCTTCTAATGACATTGCTTCTTGCCTCCGAGGGTCAAACACAAGACCATTGCTACCTACACAAATGGGGAAAACTGTCACCTTCGCTAGACTGATAAGCATTTGGCAGGCAGGACACTGTGAAGTAGAAGAGCAAACAGCCAGCAATCTGCAAACACCATAAATATGTTACAATCTCAGCAGGAAGATGGGCACTATTTGTACCAAGAGGCCTTTGTTTAATGAGCTGTCAGAAAGCAGGCATGAAATTATGTTTGAAAACATGTGCAAGCTGCAGAGACAGAGCCGGGGCACTAGAAAACCTCTTTGCCTTTTCTGTGGATGTTTGGAACGTCTTATCAGTTTGAGAACTGTCATGCAATGAGAGCTATCATTAGCAAGGTAATAGTGTTTGAAAGCTACTGATTTTTCTCTCTCAGCTCCATTTTGTGACCTAAATGAGTGAGAGAAAAACTTAATGCCTCTTTTCTGCAGAATTTTTTGTCCTGAAAACATAGCCAGAAACCCCAAAGTGAGCATACCAGTAGGAGATAAATCAAAATCATTGTAAATCGTAAAGGACTAACCATGGAAGTCAGGAATATTGTTGCTTATGTTGCGGAGATTGTGTTCATATTACCCTAATGCATCTCCCACCACTCATTTATTTCAATCACACATACAAAAAGCATCACAGTGCAGGTGACTGCTACATGTGATGGCTGTACGAGGGCTACCAGGGGTCAGGGCAACAGTCTACAATTCACTGGTAGTCTATAGCGGTAAAACTCTGTGAAAAATATGATCGCTGAAGTATATTAACAGTGTCAGGGTCACTTTGGATAGGTGTAATAGGGTGTGCAACAAAACAGAGCTTCCATTGCTGTTAAATCATGCAGAACAAGTTGCTAAAGATTTGAAGCAAATCCTCAAATATCCTTCAGGGTCACAAAGCTCTTTCTTTTTAAGATAAATTGAATGGTTTTCTCCATGCCCAAGCATCTGTGTTTTCTTTGCTTTTAAAAACACTTTTTGCTGATTCTTTGGCTGCTTAAGCATTTGTGGTCCAACCCAGAGCTGAAAGAAGACTGTGAACACTGAACTGAATCAATGTCAGTCAGGGAGGTTAATTCTCAAAAATTGCTTCTATTTCTTTCCTTTCTTTTCTTATTAAGGATGTGGATCAAAATGCAAAGCTTCCTGGTTGCATCAAGTAGTAAATAAAGATAATATTTTGCAGAAGGGATTTACTTTCTTTGGATTTTACCTATTCATAAATTAAAACCGAAAAAAAAATCAGATGTTGGTCAACAGGCAAACAAAGAAATGTTTCTGCCACGAAATGCCTCTCTCAGTGTCATGACATTTGTAGTTTGGTGAGCTCTTTGTATGTGGGCTGCATTTATCCACTTCTCCATGTGTCCCATGATCTGCCCGCCCCTTCTCGCTGAGCCTCCCCATTGCACCATGGAAGATGTAGACTAGCGAGGAACCATTCTGAAAGGATAATATAGATGTAAACCCCCTGCACTTCACCTATCCCAGCCCTGAGTATTTCCAGATAGGAGAATTCAAGCCATAAATCTCTGGGTTTGGATTTTTCCCTTAACAGTCAAATATTTCTGTGGGGAAATGTTTAATGTTTTTCAAGCAGCTTTTTCAATGTTAATGCTTTGCCAGTGTAAAGCAGATGAGGACAACAGAAGCAACAGGTAAACCTCTTTCCTCTGCGCTCTGTTTGGTGATAGGAAATAGCTCCAGTTCTTCAAACGTGTTTCATTTTACCCCTGCTAATATGCTTCAGTGCATAAGCCTACTAAAGCAGTGTTTGATTATACTAAGAGCATAAAAGCATGGATACTATAGAAACCAAAAATATCCTGTTAATTCATACAAGAAACTATTTTGTCTGACTTTGAATAGATCATACACTACACACAGGAAATCCTTTGGTACTGTGGCCTTTTCAATGATGCAAGCTATCATAAAAGACCACACCATTTCTTTCCTTCTCCTGAGAGGGTGTCTGGCTTCCAAAGAGGTTACGCGCTGTTTGAATCAGAATTAGGTGCTGAACTGCAAGGAGATGGGCTAACAACTCTTAGGACAAAAGGAGAACTGAAGACTTTTCCATTGTGCAATTTTTGAAATTGAAGCATTTTACATTGGTTCACAAGTTGTTCTTTTTTCACTTTATTTTCTCTTCTTTGTGCCATCTTTGGTACTGTGTTCAAAAAAATAATTAACACATAGTATTTTGCTGAATTTTGCCTTTTTTTTCTACCTTTCAAAACTCATTTTGCAGGGTGTTAAAAGGAAAAATAAAACTGTGATCTGCCGTAGGTACAGAGAAGGATATTTAAATACCCTTAATTTTTGAAAATGCCGAACACCATAAAAAACCTTCACAAAATTAAGAATCCTCGGGCAAGCCCACCAGCACCTCCAAGGTAACTACCTCTCCCTGAAGAACGGAAGGGGAAATGCTAGAGATTGACGGGGAAGAAAGGGACAAGCAGAAAAAGAAAAGAGAATTGTCATTCACAAAGCAGTGTCTGCTCTCCCTGTGATGCTGTGGCAGACAGGAACAGGATTTAAGCCAGGAACAAGAGGTAAATACTGAACTTAAGTGTTCAATCCTAAACAAGATAAGAAGTGCTCATATTCAGTTAGGCTGGTGTTGCTGGTAGTGGAAAAATGCTTGAGAACTGGATTTAGAGAAAGGATGTTGCAAGACTGGAACATTAATGAGAAATAGCCTAAAAGAGCTAATGCAAAGTATGGAGACCAATACCTCAGTGAAAGGCTTGAGGAGCTCAGCCTGTAGTATCTCTCCAAAACAAGACTGAGAAGTGTTTTAGTTAGCTCCAATAGGGAGTAAATGCCTGCTACCAAAAAAAAAAAAAAAAAAAGCCTTTTGATATAGGGAAAGAAAGTGTAATGGGGAACTGTAGCTGAAAACAGAACACAAAGAGATTCAGAGGAGAAACACTAGTACTTGCCGAGGGCCTCGGTGCTGAGGCAGCAGTTCTGAGTAACATCCATGCTTCCCATTTGTCTCCTCAGTGATTGTCATAGCCTCTGAATAACAGTGAATAACTATCAACAAACACCTCAGAAATCTGCCCATTTACCATCAATTTTCTGCAGAGGGTGTTTCAACAAGCTGAACCTCAGCTGATGGATTATACATCCTGACTACTCAGAGATTACTCATTGTGGGCGAGTCAAAAAGGAGCTGAGTGTTACCAGCATTTTTAAAATCACATGCACTTACAGTTATTCTGTGTTCCTTATCACTCAGCAGTCGTTCACAGGCCAGTGACACCATGTTTCTTTCTTCATGGTCTCTACCTAGCTTCCATAATCCAGAGATCAGCAAGAGGGGACAAACTGGGACCCTTGTGCTTTCTTCGAGTAAAACAGGTAGTCAAAACCAAGCAAATTGCCATAGACTTATCTGAGCTTCTTCATTCAGAAAAGAAGACTGCCTGGAGTCATCCCACCTAGCCCATAGGATGGCCAAGGTGTTGTCACCAGGTGGAGACTGTCCAAGTTTGTTGAAGTTGTAGCACTATGTGGCTGATGCACTTTCCTTCCACCCCATGCCAGGGGACCACTCCAAGTGCGTGCTGTGTTTCAGCCAGGCAGGACTGGGAGCAAGAAGCTTGGCTGTGAGCAAAAGAGAGGAAGAAAGAGGAAACGATCAGGCATTTTAGAGATTGTACATCATGTGGCATGGCAGTTAACAATTGCATTCTGGCCTATTTTAAGTGCCGCAAGATAGTCTGTCACCTCACCTGAATGGTATCAAGAATGGTAAACTGGGACCTGTTCAGTCGCTAACTTCTCCCACCAGAGAAGGCACAGTGAAGGGGCTTCAGTCCATGGAAAAACCACATGTTCCCATGAAGGCACAGAGCCATGCCCTAAGGCTTGAAATCCCACTTAAGTCTATTTGCTTGATCAGTAGAAAGGTAGGCGCCTTTGAAGGCCTCTGAAGAGCACTTCAAGAGTCTGAAAAAAGTGCTGCGCAGGGAGCCAAGGGCGCAGGGACTTCAGCCGAGGGCGCTTCCCAGCCTCGCTCGGTGTGCGGTATTAACCCCCTCCTCCAGGATCGGGGCCAGGCTCCCCCTCCTGCCACGCTCAGCAAGGCAGGGCACACTTCTGCAGAGCAGAGAGTGCACTAGGAAAGGCCACTGGGAGCCTCGACTGGCAGGGACCATGCAGTTTCCCCATCCTGCTTTGACAGAATTGGCCAGGGTTGGAGGCATCTTTCATTTCCCAGTTCTGTTTTTGGTGCAGAAGACACAGCTTCTTTCTATTATTCTAGACTGGCTGATCCCAGCGTGCTCCAAATCCATGAAGGGAAATAGGAAATGATTTTCTTAGTCCCTGAATTGACCCGTGGGTCTGACGATCCTGCTAGGCTCGGCAGTTTCTCTGCTGGCTTGAGGAGCGCATGTTTATGCACCTGGGATCATGCAGCTTGAATTATTCTTTTAAACATTTTCATAGAGAGTGGCAGTGTAACAGAAATCACTAAACAAAATGTACATTGTGTGTGACAGTTAGCAGCGGGCCGGTTCACAGATTGTTAAGGGCTATTGAAAGTCACGCTTATGTTTTTCTTCTTTAACATTTTTCAAGGACAATTTGATTGCATTTCCCAGAAAGGTTAATATAAACAATCTGCTCCCCTCATTTTTATGAGAAGCATTTAAAAGTAAAACGTCCTGCTGTTATTTCACTATTGCCTATGTTATTGATGGCTGAGGATTCCCAAATAGGTTCTGAATTTTTGCAGCTTTGCACATTTCTGGGAGAATCGCTCAAAAGTCCATCTCATTCTCCATCCACAGCAGCACTGAGAAAAACATGAGTTTCTTCAAAATTTCTTTGAACAGGGAAGGGCAGGATTCATCCACTGAACTTTATCCACATGAAAGACAGACATCACCTCTGAACTAGTCATTTAAATACCCTCTACAGCCACTGAAGAGGCAAAGAAGAAACTCCAGGCATCAGTTTGGCTCATCTCTTGTAGGTACCAATCTTCGACATAAGAGATTTGCCCTTTGGAAGTGACTCTCTTTCTCCACTGAAAATGGAGTCAGTCAAAGCAATTCACTCAGACCGAGCCATGCCTGTCCTGAACTGGTTTGCTCCCTGACTGTGCCTTGCAGATTGCATCTGTAGGACCCCCTCCACTGTCACCATCTCCTAGGGTGACCAACTGGCTCCAATGCTTACTCAGGTACTCTGCACTTGTTTTAAAAAAAAAAAAAAGTGTAAATAACCCCTCGAAGAGTCATTTCTGAATGCTAGTCATGACTATTCTCAGGCCAAATTTGCAAGTCCACTGTAAGTCTACAACCACAGGTAGGTTTTCCATCTCATCAGTATCTCTGGTTGACCTTTCAGGTTAATATTGATAAGCAGTTTATTTGGGTGCTTTGAGCAGGGGCTTGGACTAGGTTATCTCTAGAGGTCCCTATGATTTTCACATAATCGAATGACCTTGCAATATATTACCTACCCACCAGTCAGTCATTCAACATGTTCATCTGAATGCCCAAGGTGGATGTTATACTACGTTTGTTATATTGAATTGCATGTGCTTTTTTTCATGTACAACTTCGAAAATAGAGCAGAAATAGACAAAAATGTTCCCTCTCCTTAGTCAAGTGTAAAGCCTCCCCACTGCTTTCCCACTGGTAAAAATAATGTGGACATGTTGCATTAGACTGCACTGTTGTATTTTCAGAACACGTTCAGGTCTGTGTCCTCACTTCTGGCCTGACAGCTAAAACATCTGATACTGAGGTCAGTAGCAAACTTCTCACCGACCTGAGTGGGGCTGGGCTCTGGGGCATTTTTTTTTGTACCGTAAAACTACCCGCCTTTCTGCTGCAGTATCAGCTGATGTATCCTTCAGTTTCTCTCAGAAATAGCTGCACAGCAGCTTGGCAGTTCCTAAGCACTGAAAAAGTGCATTTACCCATGAGAAGTGCACAGATTTCAGAGCAACACAAAATGACCCCTCCATGACATAATCTTTTAAGTTTTAATTAAGTCTAGCAAGTTGCTGTATTTTAAACCCAACACTACTTTAAAAGGACTTGATTCATAAGGCGTGTATCTGTGACAAAGTCAGGACTTTTTCTTCTCAGGGCAGGCCAGGTGTGGGTTTTGCTTTCAGACCCACATATGCATTTCCCATTTCCTCATGTTTACCTTTCCTTTACATTCAAACAGATGCATACAGCACTTTCATTCAGATTTGCTGGGGCCTATTTGATCGCACTACTACAGCCACTGGTGCATAAAAAATATTTTACTGGTTTCCATTAGATACTTGGAGGCTGCAGGCACTTGATTGCAGCTGATCACTTTACATTAAAAGCTATAGTGTGTGCAGTACCGCGTGGGTGCACATATGTGGAAGGATGCCTGATCATGTATTTAAAAGTGACCTTTTCTTATGAAAGAATAATGCTCATGAAGCTAAAAAAACAAAACCAAAAAACATGCACTCACTACCACTGTGTTAAGCAGCAACGACTACACCTCTCCAAGACAAAAAGAAAATGCAATAAAAATTCAACTCCAAAAAATCTGGGGTATTAAATTAGCAGGGCAAGTGGGAGCCAAAAGCACTCCCTGTGTACAACGTGACCGATGGTGCCATGCCACACAAGCCTGTTGTGACAGATCCCATGACAATACCACAGCCTTACATGGGGGTGGTGGCAGCAGGGAGCACCCCATGTGCATGTGCAGCAGAATATGAAGGGAACAGCAGACTTTGCAGCAAATATTCACCAGGTCATAATGCTGCTTTGGATCTTTCCCTGATGGGTCTGATTTTGAACCACGTTCACTCCAGTGTTGTAGACAAGTGTTCGGGCTCAAGCTGTTAAGCACAGTTACCAAACCACCATGAGCCCACCTTGCAGCTCAGCCTCCCAGTGGCATTTCTGCACAGGTTAGGTGCTCATGGCTGGGGGCTGAGCTTAGGGTGGGCTTAGCGCCTGCCTCCCGTCTCCCTGCTGCCCCCTGCCCTAGGTTTCCCACCTCACCTCCCTCATCCCTCCTCTCTGCAGATGCCACCTCAGTGGTGGGAGGAGGAGGTGGTGGGAGGATGAGGATGAGGAGTGCGTGGGGGAGGCATTCGTGCAGCAGGCGAGCCAGGAGGAAGGGCAGAGGTGCAAGTGCCTGGTCCTCGGGAGGCATCCTTCCCCCAGCCCTTCCCATCTGTCTCCTTGCACAGGATCCTTGGGATCTCTCAGATCTGGGAGCTGCTCTTCCTCCATGAGTCCCTGTATGCAAATGTTTCCATATAGAAATATATTAAACATACATACACACTCAACATGTAGGTATGTGCATAATACAATCATTTGCTCTTAGGAGCTCTGAGCATCTTTGGTAGCTGTTGGTTTATACCAAACCCGGGTTAGACAAATTTCCCATTAAAACCTTTCTGTAAAGGATGTGCCAGGCCAGTCATTCAAGCCCTAAAATTTTCAGAAGTGGGTAATGGTTTCTGATGCTTCCAATGTTTTGGTGTGTGGCTTGAGAGACATCATAAGAATCTAGTTTTCTGAAGAGAGGTGTTGGTGCTCTCTAATAATTAAGCTCCTAGAAGAGGCAAACTCAAAATTAACAGTCACTTTCCAAAATATAACTCTCCAACATTTATAGAGCCTTCAAGTGGAGAAACAGAAGGTCTTACTTTATACTGAGAAGATTATAGACCACATACTGGTGAGAAACTCAAATATATCTTGGTAAACATTCCCTATATAAGCAACATTTTCCAGAGTCTTTCCTTCACTGTTTAAAAGTCCACTACAAGACAGCTAACATATCTAAAATATACTCCCAGCTTTCCAAGACTTACTCACAAATCATCTGGTTTAAAAGCGCACTCTGCAAGTATACTTCACAAAGTTTTCCATTTTGCCCTCCCAGGCAGCCTAGCAACATCACTGGCAATAAATAATGCTGCAAAGGAAATTCTGTGTCAACTAGGAGGGTTAAAAAAAACGACTGAAGGAAATGTACAAAAAAGTATAATTTATTGCCCCTTAGCATCTGCTTTTATCTGTATCCTTTTGAGAACAAATTAACAAGTCCTGCGTATCTCCATATGTTTCTTTCTGTGGAGCATCATGGTTTTGAAGGTACATATTCATTTGGTTCATAATAACAAACATGTATGTTTGCTACACACTGGAGAATGTGAGGATTATATGTTGATGATACTTTTATAATATGATAAATCACTGCAAGAAAAAAGAAATATTTTAAAAGCCATAAGGATTTTTTTTTTTTCTTTTTTGTCTACAGAAAGCAGCCCAAATACCAGTGTTTCATGTATATTCTTCAGGTCATAAAAACAGCTGCTTTCAAAATGTAGATGAACCCATATGCTTAATGAAATCACCCTTCAAATGTCAGTAATGAATTTACATTGTTTTTTAACAAATGTCAAATTAAATTTTAGAGTCAGAAACAGAATGAAACTGACCTTTTTTCTGAATAAAGCTTCTTTCTTTTTTCTTGGATATAGCCTGTGTATTTATATACATATGTATATAAAAGATTTTGGCAATTAGGCTGTAAATCCACTCAAATCTTTGAACTAAGTTCTCAATAAATATAGGGAATAATAAAATCTGATGTCTATTTAGGGTGCAAAAAAAGTATTGAAAAAAACATATATTTCCCCCTAAATTAATGGTGAACAAATTTAAATTTCCAATTTAGTTATTTTTTTTTAAAAATACCTTTGCTTTAACTTTAAAATCTAATACTGATATAATCTCTATACTAACAAGAGAGGAAAACAATAATAATATGCTTAACCAGGATTTTACATTCAATTTAATTGGCTTGAGCCAACATCAAAGTATTGTTGAAACATGACTATAAATTACTCTTATCTTATGGCAGAAGAAAACACATATCTGTATTTAAAAATGTGGATTATATGTGCCAGAATCACAGCTCAGAATAGCTGGCAAAGTCAATGGGATTGGATTGAATTATGCCAGTTTGGGATCCGCATCTGAACAGAAAGTGTCAGGGGGATCATTTACTTGAGCCAGACACCAGCGACAACTGCAGAGATAACATTTTCCCAATTGCAAGGGAGGCCTTTAATCATCCAAGGCCTGTTTATGATGTTTTGTTAACAACCATGATTCCTGCTTGGTGCTTTTATGCACTTAAGCGTATTTCTGTAAAACTATTAACATATGAGATTAATATACAGTGGTAGTGCCAATACAAATCAAGCGGAAAGCCATATTAAGACCACCAAACTTGTGAGACGACTTTAAAAATCGTAAGACTGGATAAAAAAACATAACCAATTCTCCAATTCTTTCATTTGTCTTCTGGTTTCTGGGGCTTAACAGAACATTCAAGTTTTCTGTCTTTTAGTAAAAATAAGGTTTAGGGTGTGTTCGTTTGTTTTTTCCGTAATGAAATCTGCCATCCTCAAACAGTCAGATCCTTCCAAGAGCATGATAATTAAGAGGAAAAATAGCATGTGTTGACAATAATTGCTTGTAGATACGCCGAGTCAGTTTGATTGAGTTCTGTGACAAAGTTGTTGAATATGAAATGATAGCCAGCGAATTATTTTTATTATGGAGAAGGAAATCAGCCATGCTCACAAAAGGCATGGTAAGTGCTAAGCAAAGTTTGATCATGCGCTCATTGGAAACCACAGCGATGTCTCCTGTCGTTAATGATTTAAAATCAAGAATTACTTTAGCAGCTCTAGGAATTATATGCTTCAAGCTTTAAAACACATGTGAGGCTTTTATTAAAGCAGATGAGTTAGGAATGCCATTAGAAAATTAGCCGGATACTTTGCTACTTTAACTTCCTAAAACATGGAGCTTTGAACTAAATTGAATCAGTTTGGTTCTGCTGAAATTTTCTACTCTGGATTGGTATCTCAGAGTGATTTTTTTCCGGAAATTTCAGCTAAATGGTCCAGATGTCTCCACAGGAGAGAGGCTAACTGAAAATATAACTTTTGCCTACATTAAAAAAGAAAACCTTTCAGCCACTCAGCTGCAAAGTTTCAGCAGGATGACTCTCTGGACCATGTGGCTGAGACCTGTCCCCATCTCACAGACAGATGTTTTCTCAAAATCTGCCCAAATCTGCCCAAATTATGAAGCCTTTGAAAAAAAATCTCACCCAGCACACCTTCAGTGCAGACTCGTTAGGACTGGCAGCCGCACCCTGGCCAAGCTCCGTCTGTGCCGAGCCCGTGCCAGCGGCTCGCGGGGCTGGCAGCCAGGAGGCTGCACGCCTGCCACCCGCCCGACTGCCCCGCGCCGGCTTTCTGCAGCTGCCTGCCCCGTGCTGCAGTTGTCGTAGGCTTCTCGCCCGGCTCCTAAATACGGGGAGACTCAATGCTGCCTTTTCCTTAACTGCTCATCCTTCATTTTGCCACATTCGCCATCTTTCAGCCCATTGCTGTAAAGTAAGCTCTGCCTGAAAAAGGCTGCCGTGAGTGTAAAAGCTCTCCCTGAGTGCTTTGATGGTACTTTTTCCTTGCCTGCAGCTGCGCTGGGAATATGCAAGGAGTAGGAGTCTTGCATTTGAGCCATTTAGCTGGGATTGAAGGTGTCTGGGGGCTCTCCTCAATGCGCCAAAGGCTTGCTCAGTGACTGTGCTCCACGGACCCTGTTGTCCTGCCACTCCTTTGCTTTCCCCTTGTACCATGGGACTGCCAGGCTGTCCCCTCTAGTCCCATGCCTGCTGTAAGCATAGATAAATGAAAATTTGTGGTGTTTTTAAGGGAGTATCAATACATTAAATGTAGGGGATTTGTATGTAATCTCCACATGAACATCTGGAAGCAGATGTTTAGGGTCCCTTAATATTGCATGTGCATGGCAAGGCGGGAGGGCAACTGTGATCTTCCGAGCGTGTGTCCAAAGACAGACAGAGGCTTGCGTGCACACTCCCTCTGTGCTGGTGGGTGAACTGGGATGACTGCTGAGGAGACTGGTGAGAGAGGTGGGAGCAGCTCCTTTCCGGGTGTCCTCAGCATCATGCAGCACTATGTGCCCAGAAGAAAGTATATGGTAGCCCAGAACAGAGGCAAACTTTATTAGAAGGGGGAATATCTTTTATTAAACCATGTGTTAACATTTAAAACAAACCAAAACAAAAAACAAACAAAAAAAAAAAAGAAGAAGAAAACTTTCAAGCTTACAAGAGCTTCTGTATGTCTGACAGAAAGGCTTTGTCAGACTTCCAGTACAGGTTGGAAAGAATTTTGTTAACTTGATTATTTCAATCAATAAGATAGTTTGAGAGAAAAGGGTGGTTTGTCTACCTCTCCCTACACAGTCTGCATCTATTTTATAGAACTGTGACTACAACATGGTACATTACATGCTGTGCATTTAAAATACATTTATATGAGGCTCCCACAGAACAGGGAAGCATCATGCAGTGGGGAACAGGGAGTTTTTACACACCTCCTGGAGGCAACGGCTGGCCTGGGGGGACTGACAACATCTGAGTATATGGGTGCATGATTTTCACCCCTGCGTTGTCCTGTGAACAGAGTGAGTTGTCCCCTGCAAAATCAGACAAGGGAGTTTCCAACTATGGCATCCTTTTTCCCCTGCTCTACTTTTCTTTGTGATATTGAGACACCCAGGGCAGCAATAGACTCTTTACACCCAGCCGACTTCAAAACAGTTTCTATCTCAGATTACCAGAGTCTGCGGAATTCAGCTGTTTTGAGAGCAGTCAGAGGTCACTGCAAATCAGCAGTCTTTGAAAAGTAACCTGTCAAGGCATCCACTTCTCATGGCTTACCACATCTATCTAAACATATCCATACACAAAATGGATGACGTCTCCTGCCGCCCTTTCGAATGGTTTAGTGTAAGACGTCTCTGTTTTCTCAGCCTTTGTACTGCTCTAATACACAGGGCCAGCCAGCAGTTCCAATTAAAAGAGCGGGGAAAAAACAGAGCGGGTAGATCTTCTTGCAGATGGCTTTGAAGAGGCATCAATCTGCTATAGAGATTCACAAGACCCCAGACAAGTAATTAGATAAGCCAAGACTATGCATTGAGGCTAAAATCACAGCCTTACATCAAATCCCAATGTTTTTTCAATATATTAATTACCACAGCAATTTGGCTGATGGGAAAAGGTGAAAGTGTAAACTTAAACTAAAGAAAGTCAAGGATAATACTGGTAAGTTTTGATACTTTCCCATTATTCCTATTGTATGCTAGTTCATCTTATCCTCATTATCCCCTAATGTTATCCAGCAAGTGTGCACCTGTACACACATAAGTGTGCTCTACTTGGGATAAAGGCAGGGTAAAGAGCACAAGCCAATGTGCTCCACCATTGCGTGTAGTAGTTAAACAGCCACACAGCCTCCTCCCTATAATGGCTGCATCCTCTCCATTCTGATCTGTTGACATCAAGGCAGGAATGTGTCTTCTGGCAGTGGGTTTTGCAGGTTAGAACTGTAGCTGACAGAGAATCAACAGCATGCTGCATCAACATCTTTTGAGATGGCTGTTCTTGTCATAGCCATGGATAAGCTAGACTGAAAGTCTGTAAAATTCCCCTACACAGGACAAGTGATTTCTCATGCTCCAGTGAGGACATTTAAAAAAATAAAAGGTTGTTCTGTACAAATGCACATACCAGACTGTGTATTTCCATACACATGCATCGTGTAGTGCAAATACAGAGTCAAAGTTGTGTGTTTGGACAGAGAACAGATTCTTATCTTCCAAACGCCTCTCTCTGTGCAGAACTAGACACACGATTTTTGAATACATGGCCCTGCCAGTGACTTTGCCCACTGGAATGACATGATGCTGGGGCAACCTCACACCATAACAGGTCGGTGGCTTTGGGAGAGCACTGCATGCATTGCCCCATCCAAGCATCATATTTCCGACACCAGTTACACCAACTGAGAAAATCCTCAGCTCAGAAACATCACAGATCCTGTGGCCATCAACATCAGTCAGTGAAAACACGAACAGGGAACACTGGGGCAGGAGGAAGGAATTTGCAGACCTTGGCACTTCCTAAGCCATGTCTGCACCTGCTGCTTTGGCAAGCATCTGGGGGACAGCAGCAGCAACCGCACGAGCAATGGGAGCCCAAGAAGCCATGCCTGCCCCCAGGTTGCCCTTGGGGAGCTCAGGGGGTGGAGGAAGCTGATGCTGCGCTCCCCCCATGGTGAAGTGATTTCCCTGCTTCGTGTAGGCTGCTGCAGCTGCTAGGGAGTTCCTGCTTCAGTGGTGAGGGCAAGGGGTGAAGGGGGCTGGTTGCTTTTGCAAACACAGTTAACAAAATGTTGATATTATGCTTAGCCGTTGTCTCCTTGTCACTAGTCACTTGCAGTTATGGGTCCAGATGTTAAAAATGCCATCACAAGGCGGAGCTGATGAATGCCACTGTTACAGTCTTCTTCATTTTCAAGGCACTCTCCGGGTTCATGGGACTGTGGATGAGTATCTAGAGAGGGGAAGGGGATAGCTTTAGGTTTTATACAGAGTGGGTTGAGTTTATTGCATAAATATTGGCAACTTGTTCCATTTGAGACATCCCAGGGTATCCAACCTATCCTCAAGAAGATCACTGGCCTCCCACAGGTCCTATGCTGTATCTGCCAGCCCTGTGTGGACATACCATTTTCCACAGGGTGTTTCAAATGGCCCTGGACATCCGTGCTTTGGCAAATTAGCTGAGTTCACGATGTCCTCCTCTTGTCAGCTAGCTATCATACAGTGGTGGAGTGGTTGCCTAGGCACAACAAAACTCAGAGGGAAAAACTTAGTGGGTTTATTGCGAGATAAGAATGTAAAGAGGGTTATTCCCCTGGAAAGTATGTCATTGTATCACCTTGGATTTATAGCCTGTGCCTGAAGTACAGGTGAGAAAAGTTGCCCACTACCAACCCACCGAAAGATGAACATCTCCCATCAGGATATTCTGACTCAGATACTCTGAAACATTTATTTCTTCTTACTGATATCTTTGAAAAAAATTGAGAATCCAGATTATAAGAATGATAATAGAAGGCCTCCTTTTAGGCAAGACTAGAGATTATGTACTGTTTATTGCAGAGTAATTTAAAACCACTGAAGAAATTTAGTAACTTAAAATCACATTAGGAAAAAAATATTTTCCCAGTGCCCAAATGAAACCTGAAGGAAAATATTTATTTTTGGCATTTCAAGAAGTGCCCTGTAGCTCTCATTAAAGCCAGTTTTAGGTTCTTGTCTAAGAAAAATTAATTGGAAGAAATGTATAAACTGATAAATATAAATGCGTTAAGGAAAGAAACGGTCATGTCTGAAAATCAATCAATGCATTTTGTGACTTTATGTAAAGGGTGAATGACTTCAGATGAAATCTCATCAAAGGCAATCATTTCCTGAAAACAGTAACAGAGACAAAGTTTCCCAGTAAGGATGGAGCTTCATCATAGGCTGAAAAAGAAAATCTCCAATCTGATTAACTCCTCTACTAGACATCAGACTGGATCCACAAGTCCTCCAGTTCCTCTTTGGTCCATGTAGGCTCAAAGTGTCCCTAGAAAGCTATGAGGCTCACTCCTTGTCTGTCTCATCTTTTGTCTGAATAGTGGAAGAGTTTGGATCAGCCACCAACAGCCCAACAGGTCCTCCGTAGCTGAAGATTGGTTTCCCAGCTCCATTCTCAGAGACACTCTGGATTACAGTGCTACACCTCAGACAGCCACGGCCATTCAAGAGACTGAGACATGGTCCTATGAAGGACATCTGTGACAATCACTGTTTGTCTTAAATGCCACAAAATATAAGGAACCATACAAATATTATTCTCAAGAAATGAAATTGATATAAATACTGGTGAGAATCCATTCATGGGATATATACAGGCCCCCTAAATTATCACAGACTACAGAGGGAACCTTCTTCCAGGTCCTGTTCCCAGGCTAGGGCCAATTTCACACCGAGGGGAGGCTGCCTCCGAAACGCCAACACTGACAGCCATATTGTCACTTCAGCATTGACAGGGTTTCAATACTCTCCAGACAGGCCATTTTCGTCCCAGACTAACAGTGTTTGTTTGAGAATTAAAGACACCTAGATAGACTTACCAGATCTGCCGCACCACTGGGCTTTGTGGCTGATATAAGGGGACCTTATATCTGCTTCGCTTTGTTTTTCCATTTTCTTGCCTAATCGTCCACCTGTAAGAAGGAAGATATTAAGATACAAGTAACAGAGCGAAAGTTATGGCCTGTGTTATTCAAGAAGTCAGACTCAGTGATCTAGTGGCCCCTCCTGGCCCTGAAATCTGGAGTCTCTTCTGAGTGGCACCATCAATTCACTTGCTGGAGAAGTCTTAGGGTCCAGGCAATTTGCTCGTCTTTCACATTATCCTGTACTAATTGGCCGTAATAAAGGTGTGTGTCAGTCTCCACTGGATCATGTGTTTTAAGACAACTTCAGAATAATCCTAGCAGTCTGGATGCCATCAGATGCCACAGATGCCACAGACTCACCGTCAAAACTGAAATGAGACACCAACTTTATGCCATTTTGCCTCATTGTCAGTGAAGGTCCCTAAAATTCTGGATGAAGATTTCCTTCTGTAAATAACGTCATCTTCCATAACAAGTTGAAGGTAAAAACACTCATATGTACCTACGCAAGATTCAGCTTGACAGAAAAGCCATGAAGTTCTCTGATAGCTTATTATCAGCCCATAATTATGGATATCATGTTTTGCAGGCATTAAGTGATGATAAATTGAATGCAAAGAGTTAAAAATAGAGTATCATCTAATCCTTCCTCACCCAGTTCTCCATTGCCATATTTATTCCACTCCACCAGGAGGAACTTTTCTCAGGGAAATATCTCCAGCATAGGAAATTTCCTTAGCAGGATGAGAGTGGCCAACCTTGTCCCCTCATTACCCTCTGTGTGAGATCCCTGTCACCAAATATCAGTGGGACGGGGCATTTTGGCTATTCTCTATTTCATACCAGGGATATGGAGAGCATGAAATTAAATTAGAGCTTCCTTCAGGCTATCCTCCAACTTGCATGGACGGTTAGCTTTCTAGCCAGAATTGGAGTAACAGAAAACACAACATATAAACAAAGAAATAATACTATCAGCCAATGAATTTCTTTACAAAGTGTGTACAACACTTCTCCCCCCCTGCCCTGTATACTTTCGGTACTCTAAAGGAAAGGCCAAAAGGGGAGGAATAAAAACACCCTCGGGTACTAAGAAAATGGCTCATAAAATAACTACAATAACAATGTCAATTATTAGCTTTACAGTACAAGATAAATATAAATGGACTGTATCGTCAAACTAGCAAAATATGGGGAATCAATCTCAATAAAAAGAACTGTTAGGGTAAGCTATTTGGGAAGCAGATACAAGCCCTGCCTGGCTTAGAAACATTAGCCTGCCCTTCTCCGTAGTGATTAATGTCTTCTGCTGCCAGATGACACTGAACTTTGCAGAAAGTGAGTCTTAGAGGGAGGTATTTGTAACGCCTGTCTGTAAACTCCAGAAGCATTATGACTTCTGTGGAGGATAAATGCACAAATCTCTGTATTTCTGCTAGAAGACAGACTCTGCTAAAACAGAAATTAAACATATTTACAAGACAGTGAGTTATGATAGAAACCTGACCAGGCATTTCTCAAACTGGCTGGAGTCATCCTCTGCTGACAGTGCCACACTTGGAAAGCTGATCTCCAAGCCTGTTGTGGGAAGCACAGGCATTATCACAGCACAAACGTGTGGGAATTCTGTTGTTTTCCTAATCTTTTTCCTCTGGGAAAATTAAAATGGCTTTTTTTTTTTTCTTTTCTTTTACTTTGGAACAAGGCTAATGGGCATATTTTTTGAAGGGGGAGGTAATGGTGGATTTATACCAAAGTTGGATTCATTGCCGGTCAACTCATCATTGATCTGTGCTTGCTTGGGCTCCTATGGCACCTCACTGGTCTCGTCACACAAATGTGTCATCCCTTTACTCGCCTCCCCATCCAGACTAGCTCTCACATGCCAGATGTAGTCTCCTTTCTGCTTGATCTGCTGTGGAGCAGCTCGAAAGATGACTAGGCAGAGTGCAGCATGGGACACAAATGCCCACGGGGAGACGTGCTAAAAGATGACATGAGTCACCTCATTTCTTGTTCCTTATGACACATTGAAAAGTCCATAAGCTTCTGCTTGAGTTCACATCCCAGTTATAATTTTCGAATCACTTCAGGGTGATGTCATGGGTAAAAAAATGCATAAGTGACTGAAATTAAATTAAAGGCTCGGCTGTTCCTTGGGGCATTACTATATTACTAGAGAGGGAGAGAGGACACAAAGGGTTTTTTCTTTTATCACTTGTGGTATCCTTATTTCTCAAGAAAGGAAGGTCAGCTTTTCCACAGCATCCTGCTATGCTGCTCTCTCTCAAGACATTAAAATACACCTAGCAGCATACACTCTGGGCCTGTCTAGTGAGCTCTTCCCTGGCTCCCAAGGTCCTTGGAACAGAGATTCATTAGCCAACATCCCAAGGCTGGATGAAAACGGTCACCACAGGCTCAACTCAAATAGTTCATTGCCCAGTGTAGCTATTAAAAACCAATTTTTTAAATTGTATGACTAGAAAAATGCTTAAACATGTCAGTTGTTCTAATTTTTCAGGAGGGAAGGAGGAATATGTTTTAAAGAAGGTACATAAAGCACATAAGAAGACATGATTTTAACCAGATGGCTTTTCAGTTTCAGGTAATTGTTATGATCAAGACAATACATTTCTGAGGCACCTCAAGGACAATTTCTGTTCCAAGCACAACCAAATTATGTAGAAATAGAAGGCACTATCCATGGCAGGTGAGAGTCCCAACTCTTTTGCATCGTTACTAAGATCACTAAATGTAATACTATGCTGACTTAAGGAAAGTATAACGATGACAATTATGATTTAAGAACATAAACTTGATTACATTAAAATAAAATAATAATACCATTAACGAAGAGCCACTTCTGAAGAGCAATTTTCATTCAGAACTGATTTTCCTGTTCTGGGCAAAAGTCCATCCTAACCACATTGAGAGTCAATACATTGCTCTTTGACTTGAGGCAAAGGCACATCAATTCTTGACAGCTTCTGCAGATGCTCTGTCCTTCTGCAAAAAAAGCCCTTTGGTGTTTGGACAGGGTGGTTTGCAAAAGGGTTTCATGTCACAGCTATTAAGTAAAGTATAAATTCCCTCAGTGGAAAATGCAGTCATCCTCTATAGCAATGCAGCTCTCCCTTTTATGCATGAAATGTATCTCTAACTTGCGCCCAGTCAATGGCTTGAGGGAGTGCTCTGTATGTGGCAGAAGCTTTCCATTTTCTGTGTTGCGTTTTTAAAGCTCTGCAGACATTTTACCACAGGGCTCTGGCACATGCAGTGGGTTTGTGGTTTCACTGGGTTTGTTATTTCAACCACTTACAGCAAGGCTAAACAAAGTCATCAGTGTCTCCCCTTGAGAAGAAAACTCTGATGAGACCCACACTCTAGTAGTATATGCCATTTCCATGAACTAACAGTCTAGAAGAAGCAGCTACAAGGGAAACCCAAAAGTTTCATCTTGTCTACAGCCAGCAGTCTGTGCAGACTGTGGGGTGCTGGGCAGCACCCTCCAGAGGACCACGTTTTGTCTGCCCTGTCCTCACACATGGCTCTTGGCCACGCTCAGAGGCAGACCACCAGACGGGGCAGACTTTGGTGTGTTCTTGCAACTATTCCTGTGTCCCAGTGGAGACTAAGTTTATTCAGAGCACATCACTAAGTACTGGCATAGGCTGGTCACAGCACATCCGTATGTCGCAGCTCCACAGGTCACATGAACCGACAAGGTTGAGAGGTTTCTGAATGGGTTTCTCCTCTCTCCTCTCTCTGTCAGCTTTGCCTCTTCATCTTCTTTTTTTTTATTAACATCAAGAATGTTTCATTAACATCTTGTTTTAACATCAAGAATATTCTCTTGCGTGTTGTCCCCTGACCGCAGCCATGGTAACAAAGTGATCAGCCTTGGCAAAGTGGCCCCAGAGATGAATGCTGTAGGCACTGGAAGCCCCATGGCTCCCAACCTTGGCCAGACCTGAAGAGACGGCTGAATAAACCTGATCCATGTTACCAAAATGCTAACTCCATCCTGAAAGCACATTTGCTATAGCACAAGCTGCTTTCCAAATCAGGCAAGCCAGGTCCTGTTCGCAGTGCACAGAGACGGAAGAGAGTCTGGAGTCTCAGGGTACATCGTTTCTATGAGAAAAGCAGGGGGAATAGCACAGAGAGTTCACATCTGTCACTGTTTGCTCAACTATTTTGGTAACAAACCTCACACAGAATATAATCAATACAAGCTTCAGCCCATATTCATAGCACCCATCCTAGAAAACAACTTCTCATAAAAAAACCTAAGGTTAGAATTCTCTTTGGTAAGAACACTCTTGGAAGGTACCAGAGCTAATGCTGAGACATGGCTGTAGCATGGCTTCATTTTTTGTGTGGTATGTGTAATAAATTATACTTTCTACCTTGGAACACAGATTTATTTGATAAATATCTTCATATCCATTCAAGTTACACACCTCCCAAGGCTCTTAAACGTAACAAATATTTACAATTTAAGTCACATCCCACAAACTAGATAATATTGCTTTTATGCCTAAGCATGAACTACAAGAGACCAAAACACTCTTGCGAAAGAAAAGTTAACAGGGATGCAGTGAGAATTCTGAAGCTTTATAAGTTTACAAAGAAAGAGAAAAAAGACTCAAAGTGGAAAAACATCTTGTCGATATAGTAGCCAAGTTAAACCAGATGCTGCAAGGGTAACTTACCATTAGAAATCCCAGAGGTGGTTCTGTTTACCAGGGAAGGGATGGAAGGGGTAAGTGAAATTAATATTAATTGGGTTTATTTAACTTGGCCGTTGGCCACAAAGTTCAGATGAAGTGCATTTCCCAGCCAACTCTCATACATGTAAAATTTCACCAATTCAGATGTAACTTATTATGTGTTTTGTTACTTCAACACAAAAAAGAAAGAAGTACAAAGCTCTATGAAGGAGTGGCTTCCCTGCTTCTTTTGGCCATATTAGATGCTTTCATTGGGCAAACATACCTGTAAGAAATATTTTTGTAACAATCCTGCCATTGGCCATCCAAAATTAAAATTGCAAACATGGTGCTCTGAATCCCATTCTCTGTAACTAAAGGACCTGAGCAAAAGCAAATTCTCCAGAGACCTTCATACAGCAGCACCAAGCTTCTTTTCAGTATAGCGTTTTTAAAACCTTCTATGATTGCTGGGGGATGAAGGCTTAAAGGTGAAGTGGAATCCCATGAGCAGGGCACTCACTGGAGACTCCTTTGGACTCGTGAATTGTTGCTGAGCTTGTGCATGTTTCTTGTGGTCAGTCAGACAAAGCTGGGATGGGTCCCATGAGACATTCTAGATCATGAGAAAACTAGGCTAAAATCTTGAATTCTGAGCACGGCAGGTGAGACAGCAAATTTCCAGTATAGCAGAAGGATGGGATGGGATGGGATGGGATGGGATGGGATGGGATGGGTGTTTATGATGCCACCGGCCCTGTAGCTGGCATCAGTACCCTGTCTGCTGCATTAGTGCTCTCTTTAAAAAAAAGATGGGTAATTTCTCTCCCAGCCTTGTGCTGTGGTCTACTTACTAAGCTGTGTGCTGCCAAGAGGATACAGCTTTGGGGGAGCTGCTTATTTTTATTGTAGTTTTCAGAACATATAGAGCAGTGACTTACGCTGAAACTTTCTCTTTGAATTGGCCTCCTGTCACTTTTATGGAACAGAATTTATTTGGCACTTTTAAAAAAATGCAAAAATGTCTCCATGCTGGTGCCCTCATTACACTGCACTCTGTTATCTCCTGACTTCATTTTTCCATGTCTGTTCTTGAAGTGCGGTGCCAGTGGGAAGCTGCACTCATGACATAAAAGGCTTTTTAGGGGTGAAAAAGCCCCTGTGTAAGAGAACAAACTGCTGTTTGTTATCTGAGAGCACTCTCGAAAAACCTTGGCAAGAAACTTGCTCAGAGAGCAAGAGGAGAGCAGGTCAAGCTGGAGGAACATCCGAGCAGTAGTGGAATGCATGGGGTGAAGTTACATCTCTGGCAAGCTGGGCCTCAGCTCAGACCTGTGGTACGTTCCCCTGTGACAGCTTCTCTGCCTGTCACCTACCGTAGGAATCTTTTTCCTCTGCCTTTTCCTGAAAAGGAACAAGCCAGCTGCCTCATTTACTCAGTGAATACATTTGGCATCCAAAGAGCTTGGATGACAAAGTTTCACTAGCTGCATTTGCTTAGGCAAGGGCATTTGGCTGTCGGTCCACCCCAGCTCTGCATGGCCTTCTGCTACCCTGTTTGTTGATCTGGCCGTCGGTGCTGTGATGTTTCAGGCTGTTGGAACCATGACTCACAATTTCCTTTCAAGAGGGGGGAAAAAAGGAAAGCAAAACCCAGCAAGCTTGCTGCTCATGTACTTCATATGCAAGTACTAATCCGCCCTTTCCCAGGAAATAGATATATCTTTCGTGCATGGGTCTTGATCCAGTTTTCAGTCAACAAGTGGCCAGATAACAAAACATCATGGTAGCTGGTAATGCCTGGCAGCTTTGCTGGCAGCCTCAGCTACCCTCTGGCATCCAGAGGCGCTTTTAGCTGAAAACACCCCATGGGGCTGTTTTGCAAAATGTTTTCCACCCAAGGCTTACCTAAAACTTTCCCAACATGAAGCCACTGTTTTCAAAGCAGGAAGGGGGAAAGAAGAGGTCTAAACTTAGGCTCCTGTGCCCTTGGTTGGATGTCTGAGTAAGCGTATGACTTTCCGAGCAGACTGAACAAACCATGTTTCCAGATCCAGTGCGACCTGTTCAGTCCCAGGAAGCCCATCTGTTAATCCAAGCACTCTGGAAGTGGCTGGAGGAGAGAGGGAGATGTCTTGCTGGCCATGTCCTGGAAATGAGACGAGGGATGTGGCGAGGGGAAGGTGGCTAGACCAGGCCAAAACCAGGGAATGGATTATGACTAAGACGACTCCTGCTGAGGCAGGAGGCAGAAGACCTGGTGGAAATCACTGCCTGTCAGCTGTCCCGAGACCTTCACTGAAAGGCAGTGGGCTTACAGCAGTGTCCCTCCGCAGTGCCACCGAACCTCATTCCTCTTCCCACTCCACCCGCGCTGCGCCTCCTCAACTGTGGCTTGGCTCCCCCGTGCACACTGCACTCACACCGGAGGTGTGAGTGGGAATGCGGCGCTGGGACGGGGTCCTCATGTCCCTGCCGCGGCACGAGAAGGAAAGCTTGCGAGGCACGGCTAATTGTGAAGGGAAGGGCAGAAAAGCACAATGATTTTAGACATCTCAGTCTAATCGCAGGTACCCCGGTGCATGAGGCACAGACCATATCAGCATACTCATTTCAAATGTGGGACATGGAAATGCCGACGAGAAATGACTGTGCCCAGGTCATGTGGAGTGAGGGGACAAGGTGAGAGTCCAGGTGAACCCAGCTCTGTCCCATGCTGCAGCCACCAGGGATGGCATGGGAAATGGGCACTCTTGTTACCTAGCCTTCCCTGTGACCAGAAGGTTGCAATTTACAGCAGCATCAGCCTGGCACCTTTCACCCCTCCTGACTCCTCAGGTTCAGCAAGAAAGTTAAGCACGTGCTCATTACTAAACACAGTAACTGAAACCAATTGGACTATCCATGTGCTTCCAGTTAGGCATGATTTCCTCAAAGTATCTCAGGCAACACTTGCTGCAAGTGTACTTCACACTTGCCAGGAGGCAAACTGCTGCACACTAATCCTAGCCTGCATGCTTCCTCCTGCCTACTGAAAAAGAGTTATTGAAAGCACAGGATTCGGTAAGTTGTTTGTGACCCAAACATTGCCCAGTATTTTACCCTGAGATCATATCCTCAAAATGAGCATGAAAAAAAAAAAAAAGGAAAGGAATTCTGCATCCCACTGCATTCATCCAAATCTTTGCCAGCATCTCCAAAGAGGAGAGTTTGTTAAACAGAGATTTAAGTTACTAGTAAATTGGCTTGGAGGAAAATAGAGGATCTTCTGTCCCATCTTTGAACAATGTTCTGTAGGGTCCTGTGGCAGAGTGGAGATTTCAGAGGCACTGCCTGAGGAGTTAAAGAAGAGGAAAGCAGCAACCTCTTCACTGAGCCTCTGAGCGAGTCAGTAGAAGGATTTATTACTCCACTGTATGCATTACTTGTAAGTAGTTCATCTTTCTCCCTCTGCCTGTTTATTTGTCTCTTTTACTGTCCCTAATGAAGAATCCCAATGCTATCAAGTCTGAATTACAGACATTTTATGTTTCTAACGTTTGTTCTGCTGATCTCCATTCTTTTCTGGTACTGTTGGTTGCTGAGATGCATTTGACCTGCTGTTGGGAGTAGATACAGCTGCTAACTGCATTCTTCACTCCATCTGTTTTCACCGTTTGGTATAACTCCACTAAAATCAGTGAAATAGCGCTCATATCATGCTGGTATTACACAATTGGGACTATAAACGCTGGACAATTTGGATTTTTGGAATTAATAGAATATCCACCACCCAAGTTTTTCTTTGACACTTTGAAATCAGCCAGAAGTGCTAGGCATCATGTAGGCATAATTTCTTGGGCAGATGGAAGACTGCCTGTAGAAGCATTTGGCACAGGTCTGCAAGCAAGCAGTGCACTTTGGTGTACAGTCGGCTCACAAAATCCGATACCTACATCATCTTTGCACCAAGAGAGAAATCATGGATCTGAAAAAGCATGTTTCTGGAGCTTCTCTGGATTCTCAAACCTGATGGAAGAGTTCTCGTGACAGGAGACACTTTGTGGAGCCAGCAGTAAATGATCCACAAGTTTCTTCAAAGTCAGCAGGACCCCGCAGGGCAGTGTCTGTCCCTTCCTAGATGGCAGCTGTCTTGCTTCCCTCGGTTTTATGGTTTCTAATCTATTTCCATGCCTTACGCTATTTTATGGCTGCGGCTGATAAGATAAATTAGTCTCTTTTGGGGAAGTGTCACAGTTTAGAGAGCACACGGCTGTCAACTACAGCCCACTGTTCTGTAGGCTTGTCCACTCCGTGACCTCATGTAGCATAAAACAGAAATTAAAATTATTTTAGGACTTGACTTGAAAACACACATGCACCCCCATCAGACATTCCTTCAGAGACTCATGTAAGATCAGAGCGATTGTTTTTTTGCTTAGCATCCCACCCCCCATGGTTCTCACTCACTGTGGCCTGTGTGCATATCGCCAGCACATGTGCACGCACGCGGAAATGTGGCGAGGGGCAGGTAATTAGCCTTTCTGGAGGTGACATGCCTTTCTCCTGAGAGCAAAACAAAAGAGGTCTGAGGACGGAAGGAGAGCAGATGTAAGCGATCAAGGAGGGAAGCTCGCAGACAGGTCACGAGGATTAACATCTGACCAGCCTGAAGCTGGAGAGACTGGTACTCGCTTCATCTGAGAATACCGAAATGCCAAAGACAACTGATGGATCAACGGAGCTTTCATTAACAGAAAACCTTTCAGAACAGATAGACTATCTGAATGCCTCCCTGGGACAGGGTTTCTGTTGTATGTGCCATCCTGCTCTGCTCGTGCCTTGTAATATCACAAAAATGGCCCTCCCCATGGTGCTTTGGTGGGGTTTGGGGGTACAGGAGCTTGAAGGACATGAAGGTTCACTAGGCACTTCCAGGGCAAACCAAGAGCACAACTCACAGCCCTTCCAAACACGCTCACCCCAAGCAGCAGTCTTGTCACACAGAGATGGTCCTGAATGACGGTCGGCAGGTTTTTTCCAAGCCTGTTCACCCATTCCTAATGAAAACGATAAGTCGAGGACAGTAGTTTTCTTTATAACATGACCATTCCTTTCCCTTTTCCCCCACAGGGTTAGCGCTTGTGCTGACTGTTGAAAAATCAGTCATTAACAGCCAGGAAATGACTTTGCCATCAATCAGAATATTGCTCAGCCATGTTTCAGCTTTTTTCCCCTTTCTCTGTGTAATTATTCTCATCCTCTGCTGATTACAGTTTATAATAGCTATAATTCTCTCAAAATCAATCATTAGTTGACTTAACCACAGGGTTACCAGTAGAAACATGAAGGAACACAGATATCCTGGAATGTTTTTTAATTATTGTTCTTATTTAATAAAACACAAGCATTTAGGTAGATCACATTTAGCTTTCATCTTGGCAGTATTAAGCAGCAATTATTTTCTTTTAATTTTGTGTTAAACCATGAAGTGTTTGATTACATGGCTGTTCCAGCCACACCAGGTGTTTTGATGACATGTTACTAGCATGTTATTTTGACATGAAATCTCAGTGGTTGTCCTAAATTAAACTGCCGTAAAAGGACAAATACATCTTGTTTGCCAACACAGACTCCGCAGTCAAGGTAAAATCCAAGTACCTGATTTTTTTATTAGGTTTATAGGTAAACACAGTTAAATCAAAGATTGGCTTACTTTCCTGTAAGGCAAATTTTGAGTATACTAAATTAAAGCAACACTTAGATTTAAAAATCACGCTTTTCCTGAACAGAGTGGAAATTTGTAGCTTACTGCACACCATCATATCCCTACTACAGCTGAACAATGGGTTTCTGTTATTCCACTTGCACCATGTGTTAACTTGACACCACTTTGCCTCTAATAATTTTCTCTCGCCCATATATTCAGTTAGTTTCCCTTACTGAGTATGTGGGTCTTTCATGCAGGAAAAGGAAATGTTTAAAAATTGAAGGGAATAATTATGTGGAATAACCAAAATTGGAAGCTGGACTGAAGAGCAGGTGTAGAGTCTGAATTGATTTTTAGGATAAAATAAAGCCTTAATTTAAAATATTTGTGTTTTTTTTTTTTTTATTTGGGTGGGAAAAAGTAATTTATGAGGTTATAGCACTTGATAGGGAATAGGAACTAAATCAAGTGTTTCGAGCCTCCTCTGTATAAGGGTATGACATACATAGAAATACACAAAGGAAGCCATTTCCCACACAGAACATTATCCCTACAGTTCCATATATACTCTTGCACAAAACCTCTTCAGACTTTTTTGGGAACTATTTACATATAAATTTCCATGCGCAATGGCCATGTCATATATCTGGCTCCTCTTTATTTACCAACTTGCAATGAGCAGTATATTATTGTTGTTAATTTTGACCTGATGAATGGGACACCCACGTTTTGCTCACAAGGGCAAATCTGGGGGAAAAATCACAGCAGTTAACATACAAATATGGTACACACATAAATTGTGCCCTTTATAACTATCTGCACTAAGGAAATCAACTGCTCTGGTGTGTTGAAGTAGAGTACATGCTTTACTGGAGGTTGCCAGTCTGAGATCTTGAATAGCAAATTCTGATATTAAATATCTAACTGCTGGTACTAATGTTCCCCTGTATCACGACAGATTTGTTCATAAGATTGGTAGGAAATTTTGGAACAAGAACTAAATGAAAGCGTTCCTTTTGTACCCACCCTTTCTTTATAATCGCGTAATCTTGCATTTCACTAAAACCCCTGTCTCTTCGCAGCTGCACCAAACATGGGTGCAGCAGGAAAGTGTCTGAGACCATTTTGTCAAAAAAATAACGAAGGACCACTTTTCTTCAGCAGCTAGCATGACCGCAGGCCTAGCCATGAGTAAAAATTCACTTGGACTACATAGCCCATCTAGTAAAATGCTTTTTCTCAGCCTGGTCCGAATTCTGGTTGGGTGGCTGAGGCTTCCTACCAACCCCAGTGGCCCTCGGTGCCGGAGATGAGAACGGTGCCCGGCCAGCCCTGCCTCTCGCAAGGAGCTCTGACACAGCCCAGGGGTGTCTCGGTCACATGAGAAATGGTTTGTAGGCTCAGGGCCCCAGGGGCCATTATTTCAAAGTCGCGCAGCCATCGTGTAGCTGCACGAAGCACCTCCTGCCGTGTCTGTGCCTTTCAAGAAACAAAGCTGTGTTGTGAACTATTGGCGATGTTAATAGCTTTCTTCCCTCTAGAGATTTGCTCCTGCTTTGGCCCCAAATATTTCAAAATAGCTGAAGCTGGCAGTAAGAGCCATGGGAAGAAAAAAGTGATGCATGTTAATTTCTGGTTTAGACATGATGAGAATTTCATTCTCTTCATTAAAATTCCCCAGTGACGACGGGATGCTCCTCTGATTCATGGACTATACCTTGTAACGCTCCTTTGTGAGAGATCATATATGCAGCCTGATGTCTTTAAACAGTTCTGGTTTCCTCTCCTTCCAAATACTCCAGCTGTCATTCTCCTGATACATAACATGCTCTCCTTCCAGTTAGATTGTTGCATGTTTGCGCAGGAATTTCAGGGCATGTTTTTAATTTCCTATAAAAAGACTGAAGTTATTACAAATGGCAGCATCATGTTTACTCATTGTGAAATGGAGAGACACAATGAAAGGTTTGCAGCGGAACCTGTTATTAGTAAATAGAAAAAAAAAAAGCAAAAGCAAACTGGGATTCAGACTGACATGGGGGTGGGTTGGGTGGGCATGGAAGAGCATTTGTGTACTCCACGGAACAAACAAATAATCCCATCTAGTCATCCTGAAGGAATGCCTGAGGAGGACAGACAGAGGGGCTCAATTGCTGGGTAACTAGACCAGTTGTTAAATGCCTATTAAAAACATCCTATCTGTGGGAAGCTATGGTGTTTTGCCACTCAGAAACAACAGCTATATATGTTTATACTATTTTTGCTTAGACAAAGAGTGGAAAACTTGCATTTAACATGAGCAAATTAAAATCCTCATAACACAGCACTGTGTGGTCTCTCCCTAACCTGCTTAATCAACTTAGACCATAGCAACTGCTTTCCAAACATACAAATAGAGCTTTTAGATATCTAGAGATAGAGGAGACAAAGGCATCAAGGATTCAGAGTAACAAGCTGCAGAGATTAATGTTCCCTCCCACCCTGCAAAGAGTATTTTTATTCTGCTGTGATTTTTAAGATAAACATGGAAGACAAACATGCAGAACTTTTTCCACTGAGGAGCCATTTCAGGAGCACTGCACTCCCTGCGCCATCTCAAAATGTGAGCAGAATGACAGTGGAGCAGTCTGAAGCCAGGATTGGAAACATGAAAATCAGGATCAGACTCATTCTCTGGTAAAAAGGCAGCACACTGCAAGTACAAGTAGATGCCTTGCTGAACAGGTTTTTTGACTTTAACAATCTGAAACCAAACACCATTCATACAAGGAAAATAAGACGACCAGAAGCCCACTATGGTAAACTGAACGTGGACATCAACACAAAAGTGCTTAGTAGCAAACCAGTGCAAGGAATGCTCTGAAATTCTTCAAGAGAGATGCTGGGTCAACTGAGCAGAGAGGAAGGGTAAATATGGATGCCATAAGGACAACTCCCAGATGTATGTGAAAGAAGTTTGAGGTTGAGTGTGTATCTCCAGTGTCTGAGTACCTACCAAATATTTTAAAACAGAGGACTAGATCACCAGTAGATACAGGCAAGTGAGGTTCTGCTGAATGGTTCTGGTGACAATTTATGTGTTCATTTTGAAATGAGCATGCTCTATCATACCAACCCCACTGCCGTGAGTGTGGTGTAGTGTCAGCCCTCACCACCAACCTTTCCCAGGGAATGGAGCCAACTGAAGAAACCACATTTGTCCTGAGAAGTCACCTGAAGGCTTCCAAAGAGCAGCATGGAGACCTATATCTGGACTGTATGTTCATTAGGGAAGAAGCATGCAGTTTGTGGAGCAATGGGATGAGGTGTGAACAGTAATATTGAATAATTTTGTACCAGACAGAACTGGTAGGCATAACTCAGTTTCATTGCTAGGTATAAGGAAAAGCAAAGCTCAGTAAATTGGCAGTCACCTCTCAGTCCACCACTCTCTTTCACCACCTCCACTGTCACTGTATACTCTACATTTTAAGAAAAGTACACATCGCACTGAGGTTTAAAATGCCATGTTGAATCTCGCTGTGATGAACTCCATCAGTGCTGGGAGAAAGCTGACTCTTTCAGACTTTTCAGACCGAGAAGCTATGCTGAAAGCCTGAGAGGCCAAGCCCAGGAGCTTGGTTATCAGTGTACAAAGCTGTCATCATCCAGAGTGGTATCACTGAATGATAGGGCAAGCCTGTGAAAACAGATAGAGTTTCCCTAAAAAACCTACCTCAAAAAAAAATACAAATCAGTGGTAGCAATCACACTGCATTTTTCTTTAAGTCACCTATTTAAAGTCACTTCTTTTTTTCTAACTACCCTAGGGTGCCACATATGTTTTCAAGTCTAGCTATAGAGTGAGGGTGTTTTCATGCCAAGTACTACAGACCACACAGAAGAAGCTGCAATTAATGGCATTTCAGTGTTCTGCATTGCTGATCTACTTAACAATCCATTTTTGAGGACATTTTAGAAGTTGTTTAGCTGACTGCCAAAACTGAGGATCATTAAAAATAGATTCGCAGCTGTTCGGGAAAGCTGAGATATAATTTTGTCTTCATTATGCCTTATTGCAGATGTTATTGATTTAGTCTCACTGCATTTCAGTGGGCAATATCAATTCACGCTGTCTTTGACTTTGGAAACTGGGAAATCCATTTATTCTTCTTTTTAGAGCTCACAGTATAGAAGGAGGGAAAATAACCATGAAGTAAATTTGGGAGAGAGCCTCTTTGTGCATCAGCACCATGGTGCAGGTGATCGGAGCCGATAAGCTCATCAAATTATCCCTACAGAGTGAGCCTCAGATTGCAGCAGAATGTGTACAAAACATGCCCTGAAAATAGTATGTGAATCCTATATGGAAAGGGCTTACAGTCTTAGACCCAATACCACAGATCAGAGACAACAAAGAAAAGTGTGGATGTGATCATACGCTATCTTCATGATACTACTGCTTTTTTTCATTATTAATACATTATTTTAATTGCAAGCTGGCACTATTCAGAATAATAATTTACAGTGAAATATCCCCAAACATACGATATCATTGCCAAACAAAGAAGAAAGTCACTTTTTGCCTCAAGGAACTTTCATTTAGTGAGAGTTTTCACATGCAGCTGCAGAAACTGGCTCTGTGTACATATAGGTATATATATGTTTGTGTGTATGTATATGTAGGATCAAATGCTGCTCTTTGTGGTATGTGTGAAAACTCAGATCACTCTGTCATAATCAGCTTAACCAGGAACAGAAGACTAAACTCCCTGGTATTTGATCACTAGTGTAGGAAGCCTTCAAGAGTTCCTCTGACAGAAATTGCATAAATAATTCCTGGAATTTTAAATAAAATGCATATGTAAAAGTGCAAAGGACAAGGAGTAAAAAGAAAAATGGTAATAATAGCATAACCACTGAATTATGCATTAAATAAACCTCTCAGTCACTCATTCTCAACAAGCACTGCACATACATGGTTTTGATTGTGTAACACTTTTAATGTTGCCCTTTCGGATAGAGAACAATCTGCAAATAGCCTTCCCCTGTCCAACCAGTTACTTTAAACAGTTGTGCCTCTTAACACCCTCACACTGACTTTGGTGAGCCTTCTCACTCAGTCAGGCTTTAATGCTTTGTCGCCATTTTCAATGGAGTGAAAGACAAGTAATGCTGCAGCCCTCTTCTTTATTGTGCTGAAGAGGACCCACACATGACCAGCGTGTGGGTTGGGAAAGCAGCTGTGGCATTGTTAGCCAGCACTCACTTCCCACATACAGTACTACCCCGCGATGAATGAACCCACCACAGACAATTGTCACCCACGGCATTTCTAAGGGGCTCTTTGTCTGCTTCCATCACTTAATCCAACAGACTTCCTAGGCTAAAGTTAGCACTGCGCACACTGCTGATTTTCGCCTTAGGAGTGTTCATCTCTGAAACCGTGGTGTGGGACAGTCTTGCTGCTTATTTGAGTACAGATGGATCTGCAGCAAAAAGAAAGGGACAGGCATTTTGCAGTGAAGAACACCTGGCTTGGGTAATCCCACAAAATGCCATTTTTCTCCAGAACTGCTGAGAACGCTTAACATTTCACAACCTCCAGAAGGCCTTCATAAATGGCTGGGGACTGTAAATCCCACACTAGTACTGGCAAGCCTTCAACTATAGTGGGTCTATGCGCGTGAGTAACTGCACACAAATGCAAGTAAAGGAATTCACAAATTGTCTCATAGTGTCTTAAAAGGAATACAAAGCCCTTTACAGACCACAATATATCTCACACCCACAGAAGGATCTCTCTACAAAATGACTTTACACATTGAAGCCTGAATTGGGAGCATCTCAGAAGAACAGAGAGCTAAATGAGCCCTTGCAGCACTGAGCCCTCTGCTATTACTGAGACTAGTAATCCAAGCCCCATGCTTTGCTAATTTAATTCTTTATGCAGCAGAGTAGAGTACACATGCTGAGCTTAAAGCATAGGAGCTTTGAAGGGAAGGAGGACGATTCCTGGAGGACGATTCCTGGGCTTAGGTTTATGTGCTTTGCTACTTCAGGCTTTGGCCAGCCACACTGCGTTAGGGATATGTGTGGCCCCAGGAGATGCTGTGAGCTAACATAACTCACTTCAACCAAAAGAGAATTGCACTGTTCTTCCTCACTTGTCCCATTCTTGGTCATGTGCTCCCATCGCTTACCATGTGCTGATGCTGATGCTCATCAGACCAAAACCTGCATGACAGAGGGGTGGAATGGCATGGTTAGGGTAGGAGGACAGGCAGGTAGAAATGGATAGAAAAGGAGAAAGGCCTCTTGTCTTCCACAGGTGTGAGTCTCTCATGGGACGTGGCTGTCCTTTGAACTGATGCTGACACATGACTGCATCAACGTGGAGAGAACTGAACATCAGGATCAGCACGTTCAACATTTTTTCAACTAAATATGTGAATTCTGACCAAACCCCCACATCTTTACAGAAGAAACTCTTTCAGCCAAGACATATAAATGTGTAAGAGAGAAGGGATGTATAGACCTATACTGTGTTTGCAGGAGCATAAATCCTTTTGGGCAGCACAGCCTGCTTCCCTGTGCTTTGGCCAGGAACCTCAGCTGGCTCAAAGAAGGTGGATATGGTCCTTGCTCGTTATCTGACACATAAAGGATCAAACCAGCACTTAAAAACATGAGCTGCTATTGTCTTAACTTGTAGCTTAAGGCTGTAACAACATGTCTCTGTGGCAGATCGGTGCTGCGCGGTGTCCTGTTGACCCTTGCTGTGTGCCACCTTTCTAAGCCCCAACAGACAGTAGTAAAGGGCTGTACTCATTACTCTTCACTCTGGCTCTAGCCCACAATCCCAAGTGTGTTGGCCATCTAGTCCTATTATTTACTGCTTTCTTGGTTTGCCTTTCACCATTACTCTAAGCATGCGAACATCACCAGTGATATAGCAGCATAGGCTGTGGCCATTGTTTTGAGTCCTTATTTGATTGTTGGATCTTGCCCTTGTCACTTTTACATGTAAGCCTAAATGTGTGGCTCTTGGGAGCTCTGTGCAAGCATTTCCTAAGTGTTTCTGTGCACTGCCCTGCATTATTCAGCTGGACCACATGGACTTTCTCTTCAGGGAAATATCTGAGGTTCTCTGACCCATCCATCTTTGTTCTCAGTTGCTATCTATCTGATCTGTGGGGACTCCACTGCAGTGTTCCCACACTGTCAGGCAGAGCTGCCTTCCTGCTTGTTTGGCACTGAATAACAATCTCTTGCCTCTCCCGACTCTCAGCTTCCCATTGCTTTGTGGGTACTCTGTTCAAATTCCTATTCAAAGCTGAACCGGTTTTGAGCTCTGCTGAGGAATTGTGTGGTGCATTGTCTGAGCACAGTCATGTCAGCCAGACCTTGCCAAGTGCACTGTGATGTCTTATTCTCAGTCCTTGCCTGAGTGTCTTCAGACAGCATCATTCTTGCTTGGAAATGGAGTAAAAAAATTAGTATGGCTAATAGCATGATGATTATTCAGCATCAGGTTCCTAATTCATGATGCAGCCAAGCGGCTCCTTTGGTGTTCTTCTGTTCACTCTGCACACACTGCACTGTCCCAAATCTGCCCTTCTTTGGGCAGTCATGGATCTTCTTTTCATCTCTCTGTCTTTTCCCCATGTGAGAAGTATGGACACACCACATAAGAGAAGACCCTTCTCTCCAACATTTAGACAACTGCAGTGCAGTTGTATACAGATGAACTAGTCCCTTGCAGATCCTTGCACAGACAATGGAAAGAAATAATTTTAAAATACATCGAGCTTGTTCAGGGAAGTACTTTAAAATAGAGCAAATAATAACCTACAGTTCACTGACAATATTGACTACATCTTCAGTGCCTGAAATGGGAGCCCAGTGTCTGGATGTGGAGTTCAATGAGGTGATCCCTCCCATGACACCAGCTCTGAAATTGCTTAACACTTTTAAAAAAAACACTCATCTTGTGTTCTTATCCCTCAGCACACAGGACTGACTCATTGCTGCATTTGCAGCTGATGATTGTCCCAGTCCAAAAGTACTAAGCATTTTACTGCCTCCAGTACCTTGTTGTGTCTGATGCGTGATTTGACTGTCTAGCACTACCTTTGAGAAGGGCTTTTAGGCAGGTTGATAGATTGTGTCTTTTATTGCGTAAAAGATTTGTCAAGCCTCCATAGAGACAACGGGCAATGTCATTTTCTCTTATTCCAGTCTAACGTCGAGTGCAGTCCACAATGGCTTATTCGCCACACTGCTTGTTGTCAGAAGGCACATTTCACTAACAGCCAATGGCAAACCGGCAGAAATGTTCCAATCAAAGAAGCACAGGGAATGGGTCATTCTCAGCCCAGACATTTCCCCTTTCTGTATTCACATCATCTCTACTTACAAACGCTACAGGCTGATGGCTTCAGAGCAGTGATGCTGCCAGATTTCCTTTCCCAGTATCACCCTTTACCTCATGTTGCTCCACAGAGTAGCAATGTTTTATGGTATGTGCCTGGCTTAAGCGATCTTTATGCTTTCCGATGCCCATCTGGGGCCTCTGACTAACCCCACCATGTGGCAGCTGCCTTATGGCTTTGCAGTACTCTGCTGCATGTGCAGAGCATCTGGACTCTTCCACCGATCGAGGCATTTCCTGAATGAGCCTGAGTGTGTCTCAGAAGGAGAACGGAGCTCAGCAGAGATTGCCAGATGCCCAGATGAGCTGGCCTCGGTCTCCTCTGCTGCATGTAGTCTGTGGTCAGCCTCATAGCCCTTAGCAGCAGCCATAGCTTGGTATCATGAGCCCAGCTTGCCTCTTGCTCAGGTTTCCCTTTCTCCAGTGATATAATTTTCATTGATGAAAGACAGCTGATGCTGGTCCTACTACGGTTCTGCTCGTGCCCGCTATCTGCCACAGGTACAGCAAGCTCTGTTGGTCTACTGTGACCAGACAGGACCGGACGGGGGATTTCTTTCACTGCTGTACTCAGTGCATTAGAATGAGACAACCCAACATCTCACTTCCCACAACTGTGCCCTTTAAATACCACACATGAGCGTTGGAGGATGTAATGACTCTTCCTCTCCAGAGCCCAGCCAGTTCCAGCTCACCAGAGGTGCTGATATGACGCTGCAGCTGATCCTGATCCAGCTGGCACCCAAGTGACCTCTAAGTCCACGGGGGCTGGATGGCAGGCAGCCCTCTCCCCTGTCTGCAGTCCCATGAAAGTCATGCTTCAGAGTTCTTCCTCTGCAGTGGACATCGGTCGGTCTGTCTGTCTCATCACTGCCTGAGTTGCTGCTTTTTTATTTCCTGAAAGAAGAGCTGCTCTGGGGTACAAAATGGTCCTGCTTCTCTCACCTCACACATGACAGTCTCCAGAGGAGGCCAGTCCATCTCCATCCTGCCTGTGGTGAGGCTGTACATCCACCTGGTGTCCAAACAGCAAACTGATGGTCTGGTTTTGCTTCCCAGACTCCGGGCAGTGTCTCCCTTTCTCCCTGAATGCAGCTCTTATGTGTGCCTGTCAGGGAAGGTACCTCCGCAGATCTCTCCCTGTGGTTTTGCTTCTTTCCCGGGGTAGATCAGATGCTCTCCAATTGTAGGAAATGTTTCTCAAAGATCAGATATTTTTACTGGAGCAATACTATGTAGAAAGACAGATCCCCTAAGCAATGGTGGGTCTAAATGAGGCCTTTCTGATTTCAAAGTTGCAAAGCAAAGTTTTGGCCCTGCACATACCCGCTCCGTCAGCTGTCCTGCCCTCAGGTGAAAGCAGGATTTCTCCAGCCACTCTGCCTGGGGTCACGGTGGTCATTAGCTCTTCCTCACCCAGAGTTTGCATCTGGTGACTGTATCTCACTGACTTCTCATCCTTGCCTTCCACTTATACTTTTTAATCTGTCATCACCCTTTGCAGCACATTTGGTGTAATCTGTTTGCACTTCCATTGTTTCCACGCTTCTGAAACACTTCTTAATCTGGAAATGCAGCATTTTCTCTGGTCAGAGGATCAAAACCTGCCTTTGCCCTTTATGCAGAGGACCGTTCAGGGGAGCTCCAGCCAGACCTCTGCTAGCATTCAAGCCAAGAGTCCCCACACTGTCAGTCTGACCCATGGATCTCCCAAAACGTTTCTTCCTCCAGAACGTTTCAGGGTCTGTGCAGGTGTTACCCATGCAGCGTATGTCCTGACGTCCAGGCCGCATCCCTGACCTATCCAGGCTGTTCTAGCTTTAGCTACAATGATTTTTCTTCCCCATTTGCAAACATATTTACTTTTCTCATTCCCCGTAATTAAAGTGACGGTAATCCTGTTTAATTCCTGCCATACAAATCCATGCTCCTCAGTCAGAATGACAGCACTTTTTAACTTCACCTCAAATTAAAATCGAAGCTTCGTTGCTGCCTCTTTCAGAAACCCGGAGCCACGACAGCTAGACGGACTGGGCTAATTAATTAATTAATAAATAAATAAATACCGCCGCGGCTGGCAGACGCACTTTGCGGAGCGGCAGAGGTGATAAATCCCGGAGGGCAGAGCCCGCCGCCGGCAGCCGCGAGAGGCGGCCGAGGCAGCCCCGCGGCGGAGGGAGCCCCGCGGCGGAGGGAGCCCCGCGGCGGAGGGAGCCCCGCAGCACAGCGCGGCGGCGGCCTCGCGCTGCCACCTGGCGGCGGCCTGGCGCCCGGCGGCGGCCGAGCGGAGCCACCGCCCCCCGGTGGCGGCCGGCGGCGGCGCAGCCCGGCCCGGCCCTGCCCGGCCCGGCGCGGGGGGGCGCGGCGGAGCGCGGCGGAGCACGGCGCGGGGAGAAGCGGCGCTGCCCGCGGGGAAAGCGTCCTCCTGCATCGGCGGCAAGTGCTTTACAAACCGGTAATAAAATAAACAACTTTGGGGCTTGAAAGGATTTTTTGTTTTATTTTCCTCTGGGTTTTATGTTTCTTTGCGCTCTCCTTTGCAGTGTTTCTCTTAGAAATCTGCGTGGGAAGCGCGGTGACGACTGTGAAAGGCCCGGCCCGGCTGCAGAGCATCGGCAGGCGGAGGGCGCAGGCGGTGCTGGAGGTGGTCACACGTGCGTCCGCAGTCGCTTTCCCACTGTCCCGTTAATGGAGGCACTGAAGCCCCTCAACATCCATAAGCCAACAGCCCAACTCCTTTAATGCAGGCGAGGCGTGCCCAGTGGGGGCCTGGGACAAGGGAATCCTGGCACACTTGCGCAAGAGAAGCACCATCTCCTGGGATCTCGAGGGATGTCCGGGGATCTGCAGGGCTGGCACATTCCTCCTGGGCAGGGGCAGGCATGGCCTGGCACCGTGACTCTTCAGTCCACTGACCAGGCAAATCCTGACTTTACACCAGTGGTGCAACGCCTTTATGGAAACCTGGCTGCAGTCCAACCTTTTCATTAATTACATTCAGGTAAAGAATCTGCTTAAAAAAGCAGGTATTATCTGTAGCCTAAGTTCTGTTGGGAAACAGCTAACCTCAAATGCTGACAGGCAATGACAACCCCTCATTATATTTGTATTACAACAATGGTAGTAAACCTGACCAGTAAATCAGCAAAGGCAAGACAGGACCACTGAGGTACAGAGTAACTGATGAGGAGTTAAGCTGAAAAAAAAAAAAATTAATCCTGGCTCAAGCCTCAGGCCAATTTGTGTTCCAAAGTTTTTATTATTTTTGCAAATATAAACACAATAATTACATCAACATGGGAAGGAAGCTCTGTTTGGTTCCCCTCCCTGCCAGCAAGCTTCTTCCCTGGGCTGGAATTAATAAATACATCATAAATGCTGCCTTCCCCTTTCCCCCTTTGCCCCCCAAATCCCTTGGCCTTTTGAGATAGCATTGATCAAGCAAGGGTCTCAAAATGCTTTATGAAGGTGGGTAAGTAAGTGAATTATTGCCTCCCTTGCCTGCAGATGAAGCCACAGGTCTGGTGGGGAGCTTCTTCAGAGGTTGGAGGAAGGCAAGAGGTAGAGGAGAGGAGAGATTTTGGGAAGGTGAAGGCCCTTTGGGGCTCAGGGCTCGCTGATGAGTGGAAGGAGGAAGGAGCATGTCAAGAGAGAGGGAAAATAGAGGTAAGCGCAGATAGAGGGCACAAATAGAGGGCACAATCGAGTGTTTATGGCCAGCTGCCTCACGTCCCGGCGTGGCATCCGTCTTCCTGAACCTCCCGCGGGGAAGCGGCGTCTCCGTTTTGCTGACAGGGAAATGGAGGATGGCGAGTGATTGACCAGGGTCACGAAGGCAGCCCGTGGCTGGGCTGGAAATTGAACTCTGGCCACTGGAGCAAGGTAGATAAGGAAAAGGGGAGAGGCAAGTGGAGGGAAACCCAAGAAGCTGTGGCTTTTAATGTGGTAAAGCACTGGGACCCTTCGGGCCTTCTTCAAACAGCATGGCGGTCTGCCTCTTGCCAACAAAATTAGTTGAAAATAGTGGCATTCTTCTTTCACTGCAAAGACATTTGTGGACAGGACTTGGTCTCTAAACCACAGTAAAAAAAACACACAGGAAAAACAAAAATAACCCCAAATTTACCTGGCAAGAAAAGTATCGACCCAAATCTCAACCACATGGCACATGGCATGTCATGTACACAGCACTGTTGTCATGATTTCGTAAGTGCCCAGGCCCATTCAGCATAATTGCAGATGACCTTACCCTAAAAATTTGTGGCTGACTCCCTGGAGCAGGCTGAACAAAAGAAACAGCCGTAGGGTAATAGGGAGCAATGCTGGGTGTAACCCTCGCCTCCTTAATACTGATCCACACACACTATAAGGGGCTTCTGCAGAAAAGTTCTTTCCCAGCCCATTGTAGCAGAGACAACTGGCACTTCTGCCGATGTCTCATGCTGCCCCAGTATTTCGTCTGAAGGCCATTGCCGGCTGGATGTGCATGGGTGCAGCGCCGGCAGCACACGGCGTGCTCCTTCAGGGAATAAGCCTCTGCCAGCCTTGGAAGAATGGATTGGGTTTAGAGTATAAAGCTGGGTCAATCGATGAGACAGGTGTATTTCCCAGGGTCTATCAGCAAGGTGTCAGTCCCGCTGCAACCGGCAACGCAGCACAAGGTGAGCAGCTGTCGTGGTGGCAACAGAGTCCATTTCCCATTTCCTCAGCAGCCCACATTTTTCCAGTTCTAAATTGTTGCGGTGCTATTAATTTGTCTCTCAGCAGAGCTGCTTGCTCCATCTGAAGAGACTTTGTCAGTGAGATATTTGCAGCCACAGCAAGGCTAGAGAGCAGTCGCTTATTGGGACAAGAGGCTGGGAGTCAACCGCTCCAGAGGAAGGCAAGAAACCAGGACAGCCACCAGATGAGATGACGCATCGCTGGTGACACCATGAAAGGCAGTGAAAAGTCTTTTTCTTATGAATTACAGTTTATTTTCCAAAGTCTTGGGCTACTCCAGCTGCTGCAGCTGGGAGGGGCCTTGCCCTTGATCAGACTCATGACATGCAATTCTTTGGTCAGTTTGGTCGTGCCTCACAAATCCTCATTTGGCTCTCCCTGGCCTCCAGCTTACTGATTTGGAAAGGCTTTAGCAGGCTTGCTTCATTTTTTTTCTGGAAAATAAAAAGCGCCTGCCCACTCATCGTAGATTGGATCTTCTTCTAAGTCAGAGACCCTGCAAGCTGCTCATACAAACATTTGCAGTGACACTAAGATGAAAGGAGCTGCATCTGGCCCACTCCACAGCCTCTTGTTTAAACAGCAGCACACAATTCATACACTGTAGTTACAAAATTGTAATGTGCTTTTAATTTGCTCGGAGTGAACCCAGGAAACTATAATTAGAAAGAGAGTTTCTGGAAATGCAACAAGGAAATATTAATACAGTGCAAAATGCGATCCAAAGCCTCCAGCCACACAAAGATATGTTGTCTAAAACGTTGCGTTAGCCAGTTTTTCTCTATTAATCCAATAGGACCACTTCTCTGGAGCAATCCTTTGTGAACATTTAGCTTCCTTGACCATAAATCTTAGCCATTTGACACCTAAGTTATTAAATTATATTTGTGTTGTTATATCATAACATGGTGCTTAGCCATATATCATGCCCCCAAGGACAGCACAGAACCGGCAAATGGTAAAAGAAAGCTCCTCCTTCCAGACCCTCTTTAAAGCTGAGCGAATCGCTGTAACCTGCTGGCAGCACTGGCCTGCATTTGGATTTGTGTTTGACTGCACTTAGAAGTAGACCATGTTACATATGGGTATTATCTAGGTCATTAAAATATGGCTACTTTTACCAGGAAGGACAAATCGCCAGCACCAGCACATAGGAATTTCTTATTACAATTCTTAATTGGGATTTCGGAGGGGTCATAAATGTTGTGTCATGAGTAATAAAATGTAGGCGACTGAACAGAAGTGAGAAAAATAATCATGGCATTGAATTATTTAAGGTTTGAATTCCACTGTGTGGTCTGGGGAGGGTCTTCAGAAGCAATCTCTCTCCCAGCACGGATGGAGGGATGTCTTATTCAAACACCATATGGATGCTGTCTAACAGCTCCTATCAGTTGATTGTATGCTAAGGACCAGCTGTGGTTGCCTAGCAGTTTCTGCCTGCTGATTGACCTTCCCTGGGGTGTAGCGCACATGGCAGTTGGAAATCAGAAAATTCACCCCAAGTAGGGCAGTGCTATTCATGGTGAATTACAAAGCCAGTGACTTGCCTCTTGACATCAGAGATGAATAAAACCATCACATCTTGCCTCGAATCATTTTATGACTTCTTCTTGTGGTTGGTCCCAGTTGCTCTCACACCTTGTGCTTCATTTGTGGCTAAGGATGTTTTGGATCTCCAGGGCCTAAAAGTTTTCATGTTTAGCACTGACACTTCCAGATTCACTTTTGGCTGTGGTGCCAGTACGTGTGTGGCCACAGATGTTTTACAATTGCAGCAGGCAGCTCCAGAGAAGCCTTCACAAAAAGCTCCTGCCAGGTGTCCTTCTGTCCCTGTGAAAGAAGCAACATGGACAATTCCTGACACCCAACAGGGGAGTACCACACCCAACAGTTCTTACATCATTTTATCATTGCTCCAGCTTTTTGCATGCAAATTCCTTGCAAAGTAATTTCTCGCAAAGTAATTTCTCTAACAACTTCAAAATCTGTACTGATGTTGTAACAGAGCCTTCCCCATTACTATAATGTCTTTCTAGTCATCAATTCTCGGGGCTTATTATGTGAAAATTAGAAATACATTATTACCAGAAAAGCCATTCTTTCAACTGCGCAGACATTTACAACCTGACATAATCTCTTAAAATCTGAATTGTTTGCAATCAAACAGACCTTTTTTTCTTCATGAAGATGTCAGAGAATTTCAATTTCAGCTAATTCTTGCAACCCTAATGAGTTTCCTTCTCTAAGGAACTGGCAATGGTCTTTATGCTATAATAGTTCCAGGAACAATTGGAAACTACTTAGATAATAACATAAGGTTTCTTAGATCAATATCACTTTTGTAATGTGAAGCTTTTGCCAGATCTGAGTATCTAAGCGGTTCTCTTTTTTTTTTTCTTTTCTTTTTTATGAGGATTTCCCTGAAAAGTTCTTGTACACTGAGAAAGCTTGATACATATTAGGCACACGAAAAGGAGACAAGCAAGAAGTTAATGGAGAGAGTCCATAATATGATACTTGGAAACTTCTAGTGTTGCGGCATTGTAGGGATGATTTCCAAATAGACCACTTATTTCATGCATTTTGAATGCTTTATTTTCTGTGCTGTAAGAACTGCATGCTCAGTGAATCTGATTGAAGGGAAGTATGTTTCATGAGGCCATTAGAGACATCCCCTTCTGTTCATATAGTCAGTTAGTATATTAAGAGTTATTTTATTTGTGTAGATTGAAGCTTGCATTGACAAAAGGTGCTTTTTTTGCAGGCAAGTTAGGTTGACTGAACTGTACCACACCCAAAAAGATAAACCATAACTCAGGTGGCAAGCACATGCCCAATCCAAAAGTTGCACCCATCACTAGAAAGAACTCCTGGACTTCAAGAGGCTTAATATTTGCTCCAAGGAAGGAGACTACACAACTGCTGTCATGAAGCTTACACTGCCTGTCTTCATATAACTATTTCTGAATTCATTTCTTGTTTTCCACATCAGCTCTTAGCATTTTTTCTTTCCTCTGCAGAAATGCCGAGCCTCCTGTTTTTTTCAGGATTTCCAGGTCTCTGGAGTCAGTTCCCTGGGTGATGCTGCAACATGCCTCCTGGCATTTCAACCATATGCTGGACTTCTCTGGAGCAAAAATGCTCAAAGTCTACATGCGTTTGAAAGCTTTAGGGTTTCACAGAATCACAGTATGATAGGGGTTGGAAGGGACCTCTGGAGATCATCTAGTCCAACCCCCATACCAGAGCAGGTTCACCTAGAGCTGATTGCACAGGAATGCGTCCAGGTGAGTTTTGAATATCTCCAGAGAAGGAGACTCCACAGCCTCTCCGGGCAGTTTGTTCCAGGGCTCTACCACCCTCAAAGCAAAGAAGTTCTTCCTCATGTTTAGATGGAACTTCCTATGACCAAGTTTGTGCCCATTACCTCTTGTCCTGTCGCTGGGCACCACTGAAAAAAGCCTGGCCCCATCCTCCTGGCACCCACCCCTTCAGGATTTATAAGCATTCATAAGATCCCCCCTCAGCCTTCTCTTCTCCAGGCTAAAAAGACACAAGTCCCTCAGCCTTTCCTCATAAGAAAGATGTTCCAGTCCCCTAATCATCTTTGTAGCCCTTCGCTGCACCCTCTCCAGCAGTTCCCTGTCCTTCTTGAACCGGGGAGCCCAGAACTGGACACACTACTCCAGATGCGGCCTCACCAGGGCAGAGTAGAGGGGGAGGATAACCTCCCTCGACCTGCTTGCCACACTCTTCTTGATGCACCCCAGGATGCCATTGGCCTTCTTGGCCACAAGGACACATTGCTAGCTCGTGGTCATCCTGTTGTCCACCAGGACTCCCAGGTCCCTTTCCACAGAGCTGCTCTCCAGCAGGTCAGCCCCTAACCTGTACTGATGCATGGGGTTATTCCACCCCAGGTGCAGTACCCACTTGCCTTTGTTGAATTTCATAAGGTTTCTCTTTGTCCAACTCTCCAGCCTGTCCGAGTCACACCGAATGGCAGCGCAGCCTTCCGGTGTGTCAGCCACTCCTCCCAGTTTTGTGTGATCAGCAAACTTGCTGAGGGCACACTCTATCCCTTCATCCAGGTCATTGATGAATGTATTGAACAGGTCTGGACCCAGTCCTGACCCCTGGGGAACACCACTTGTTACAGACCTCCAGCTAGACTCTGGGCCACTAATCACAATCCTCTGAGCTCTATCTCTCAGCCAATTTTCAAACCACCCCACTATATGTTCATCTAACCCACACTTCCTAAGCTTGCCTATGAGGATGGTGTGGGGGACGGTGTCGAAAGCCTTGCTGAAGTCAAGGTAGACAACATCTACTGCCCTCCCCTCATCTATCCATCCAGTCATGCCATCGTAGAAGGCTATCAGATTGGTCAGACATGACTTCCCCTTGGTGAATCCATGTTGAGTACTTCTGATAACCTTCTTTTCCCCCACGTGCTTTGAGATGATGCCCAGAACAAGCTGTTCCATCATCTTTCCAGGGATGGAGGTGAGGCTGACTGGCTGACTGTAGTTTCCTGGATCTTCCTTCTTGCCCTTTTTGAAGACTGGAGTGACATTGGCTTTTCTCCAGTCCTCAGGCACCTCGCCTGTTCTCCAAGACCTTTCAAAGATGATGGAGGGTGGCCCAGCAATGGCTTCTGCCAGCTCCCTCATCACTCACGGGTGCATCCCATCAGGACCCATGGACTTGTGCATGTCCAGTTTACTTAATTGGTCTCTAACTTGATCCTCCTCAACCAAGGGAAAGTCTTCCTTCTTCCAGACTTTCTCTGTTACCTCCAAAATCTGGGACTCCTGAGGGCTGGCTGGAGCAGTAAAGACTGAAGCAAAGAAGGCATTCAGTAATTCCACCTTCTCTGCATCATCTGTCATCATGGCACCTGTCTTATTTAACAGCAGGCCCACATTTTCTCTAGTTTTCCTTTTGCCTCCGATGTACTCGATGAAACCCTTCCTGTTGACCTTGACATCCCTTGCCAGGTTTAATTCCAAGGAGGCCTTGGCTTTCCTCGTTTCATCCCTGCATACTCTGATAGCATTCTTGTAATCTTCCCAAGTGGTCAGTCCCTTCTTCCATGTACTGTAAAATTCCTTCTTCCACTTGAGCTTTTTCAGAAGCTCCTTGCTCAACCATGCAGGTCTCCTGCTTCCCTTACCTGATTTCTTGCTCTTAGGGATACACCAATCCTGAGCTTGGAGGAAGTGGGACTTGAATATCACCAGCTCTCTTGAGCCCCCCTACCCTCTAGAGACCTAAACCATGGGATTTCTCCAAGCAGTTCCTTGAGGAGATCGAAGTTAGCCCTCCTGAAGTCCAAGGTTGCAATCCTTCTTGTTGTTTTGTGCATACTGCACATGATCCTAAACTCTATCTTCTCATGATCGCTACAGCCAAGACTGTCCCCAACCTTAACGTCCTCCACCAGTCCCTCTTTGTTTGTCAGTACTAGGTCCAGTAGTACACCTCTCCTTGTTGGCTCCTCCACCACCTGAGTCAAAAAGTTATCATCAATAACTGGAGGAACCTCCTGGACTGTACACGCCTGGCTGTATAGCCTTCCCAGCAGATACCAGGGTGATTGAAGTCCCCCATGAAAACCAAGGCCTGTGATTGTGAGGCAACTCTCAGCTGTCTGTAGAAGGCCTCATCAGCTTCCCCGTCCTGATCAGGTGGCCTGTAATAAACACCCACAACAGTGTCTCTCATATTAGCCTGCCCCTTAATCCTTACCCACAAGCTCTCAACTTGCTCTTCATCCGCCCCCAGGGAGAGCTCAATACATTCCAGTTGCTCTCTCACAAAAAAGAGCAAGTCCACCACCTCGCCTTGCTGGCCTGTCTTTCCTGAAAAAACATAGCCACCTATGAAGCGTTCCAGTTATGTGAGCTATCCCACCATGTCTCAGTAACTGCAATGAGATCACGGCCCTGCGACCGCACACAGATCTCTAATTCTTCCTGTTTATTCCCTGTGCTGCGTGCATTGGTGTATAAGCATTTCAGAGAGGGAGGTGTGCATGTAATTTTCTCCCTTGAGGGGTGGTAGGCCTTCTGGTTCTCAAAAATACTAGAACGCTGCCCCACAAGTGCTAGGCTACTACACCCAGGTGCCTCTCTAGCAAGCCCACTTACGTACCTGTGCCCCTTCAAATCTAGTTTAAAGCTCTCTCAATGAGCCTTGCTAACTCTTGTCCTACAACCCTTTTCCCCCTGTGAGATAGGCTTTTCCCGTCTGTTACCAGCAGGCCTGGTGTCTGGTAAATCAAGCCATGGTCAAAGAACCCAAAGTCCTGCCGGTAGCACCGGGCTCGGAGCCAGGCATTGATCTGCTTGCTCCTCCTGTTTACCCCCTCATCATTCCCCGCAACTGGAGGGATAGAGGAGAACATGACTTGTGCTCCCGATCCCTTGACCAGTTGTCCCAAGGCCCTGAAATCTCTCTTAATTGGCCTTGGACTTCTTTGAACTGCTGTGAAACTAGAGGATACCCTGGGTGGTTTTCAGACATCTCTATTCTTATGTGAAAGAAAAGCATGGGTAGCTCCCATAGCCATCCTTCTGAACAGAAGAAAATTAGTTCTGAGGGAACTGCCCCAAAGCTGTTTGAGATTTATTGGTTTTGCATGGGGACAGGATCCTACTCTTCTTCTACATGTTGCCCTATTTTTTTTTTTTTTTTTTTTTTTGGTAATGTCTTTGGGCAAGATGCTGCTTTTTTACCTGGTTCTAGTAGTCCCTCAAATGTGAACTTTTGAGCACTATAAAGTAGCTGTTGAGTGACCTCAGAGATAAGTATCGTTACTTGCCCCACCACTAATGCATGCATTCAGATTAACAAGTTCCCACTGTTCCTGCAGCCTGGGCTCTGCAATCGCCTTGGGCCAGCATGCTATGCCTGGCAGGGCAGTTGTTTTAATGCTGCTTCTTTCTGTGCTATTTTACACCCACTTTTTTGTTGTTGTTCTTCCTATTCACTCCATCTGCTCTTAAAGCTGATGTAAGGTTGCTATTTCCTAACATCACTTTTAAACCGGAGAGTCAAAAAAAATGCAATTTCCAGTTCAGTGCTTACTTGAAACTTTAAGCCCCCCCTCAGCTACAGTTACACCCAAAAAGCACCAGACGAAAGTAGCAAGCATGCTCTGACTGCACGAGGTTTTCAGATCAGGGTTCATTCCAGTGCAGTGGGTGTCCACGAGGGCTCATGTCTACATCTACATTAAGGAGCGCGGGGGCTGTTGGGTTTGTCTCTGTACCAAGAGTCACAAAAAGCGAAGGACTGCGGCTCCTGCTCCACTTCCAGGACAGCATGTTCCTTGTCTGCGAGGCTGAGGGGGTGGAGGGGCCTGTCCAGTTTACTGCACCATCTGCTAGGTTCAGCCAAATCGCTTAATCTTAACCAATTTCAAAGGGAATGAGGTCAAAACTTCAGAGGTGACCTTAACTCTTCATAAAGTATTTGCTGTCTCAGATGTTATGAAGAAAAGGTTGTTTCAGAGGAGCGGGGATGACTTGCCAGGATTCCTCCTGACACTGAAATGCACTTCCTTCTCCCTCTGCAAATACCAGAAAGCTCATCACTCCTCTTGTCCCTGGCAGCAGCAGCAACCCACCCCTTATGACCTCCCCTGGCTTCTTCAGCACTGCAGCTTCCATGGCACCCCACGTCTCTGGGCTGCGTGTCCATCTCCTGACTCATATCTCAACTCATGAGTCCCCAGGACACGTCTCTCTATACCTAGGCAGCTTCACTTCCCCAGGCACCTTTCACTGCCATACATCCTACAAGCAGCTGGGACCCCTTTAGCCATGCCACCTCGACCCCTCTGGGGTCGGACACATTTGGGACCTATTCAGGGCTATCCTTCAGCCAGCCCTTCCCAGCTCAGGCCTTCTCCAGACATACATTGCAAGTGCTATTAACTGGCCTCCAAACAGAGCCTAGCACAAACTTTTCTCAGGAGAGGGCCCCTCCTTTTCTGTAGGTCACATGAGCACTCTTAGAAAAGATTGCTCTGTAATTCACAGGTACAGAAATATTGCTTTTTTAGACACAATACACACAATACAGAAATCCCTTGACTTTAACATTTGTCCAGAGCTCTTCAAGTTTGTCATGCAGTAAAAATGATAATCGGAGGACCTTTCTCTTTCTTGTGTACGGTCATGAGGAGAAAGCACAGAGACATTTAGAGGATGGGGACAATAGCCTTTGAGAATGGAGTATGTTGCTAGAAACATCTTTCTTCCAAGTATCCTCACCTGGATCCTGCTTTTCAGCTGTGGCTTCTCCCAGGTGTGCATTTCCCCCAGCTGGGAGCTGGGAAAGAGCGATGTTTCCATCTGCTGTGTGGTCCATGATGAGAGGGACTCAGCCAGCTGGGGTTTCATGTAGATGCTGAGACAGAAGACAGCAGCCCAGTGAGGGCTTTGAAGAGGAAGGAGCATTTGATTGTACAGACCTCTGACTTCCCCTCAGAAAGGGAAGATGTGAAATATTTTTATGTTCATATTCTTTTGGATGGAGGACAGTGCCCAAGAACCAGGTAGATCAGAGACAACCAGCAGCATAAGTACAGTTGTGCTCCACTTGTGTGGGAACAAGAAAACAACATGTGCTATTTTAGCACCAGACCCTGGCTTGAAACAGAGGTGAGGAGGACAAAGGATATCGGCAGAAAACCTGGGGATGCAAAGGGCTGTTTTTCATTAGCCTCTTCACTATCCTACTTAACACAAGCTGGTTCAAACCTGGATGTTAATCTGCCAGGATCCTCTGCCCTTAAAACATTTTTTTAACTGTGTGCTCCTTCTTTGCCAAAAACGATGGAGGGACATCAGATGCCTGAAAGTTTGTCAATTTTTTTCCATGGTCTAACAAAAGGCACTGCCTTTTCCTATGAGCCTTGCTTCACTCTGAAACTGAAGGAACGTAGCTTTTTAATTAATCTGTTCTGAATATCCTTAAAGCACTGTTTCATGCTGGTAAGAGGGCTTTAAAAACTCCATCAAAGAAACGCCTTTGATGAAGCCCTAGATATGCAAGCAGGGTTCTCTTCAGGAGTTGTTAGTCCTTGGTGGCCTTTCCTGAGCTTGCTTAGGGTTTTTAACAGAGAATATGAATGCCATGTAGGCTGTATGAAAGGGGAATTGAGGGTGATTTGGCATTTCTATTTAGACGAGTGTGTGGCTTCAGATACTTGGAGACAGATCAGCTGCCACCAGAGAGGGGATGTTAGGTCTGGAAGGAGTGGTGTCTTACAAAAGGGAACAAAGCTTGTTGTGAGTGAAGAGACATGGTGGAGTCTAACAAAAAGGTCAAAGTTTGCAGTGTACTGTTGCTTTGGCTGATTTTTGGCCAAAGGCTGCTGCTTTTCCAGTTTACATGTTTTTTACTTTCTACTGGGACATCTCAGCTCCCACAGGAGTGGAGGAGTACAAAAGTGATTTGACTCGCATCAAGCCCTACAAGCCCGAGTCAAATGAGAGTCCAGCATGACGCTGCTACCAAGATCCTCTGATGTTCGGTGCAACAACAGAAAAGACAGAGTACCATTCCCACAGGGGGACTGAGCTCTTTGCCTGTGGCACACCCCATCTCTCCCAGACAAGCTCTCATGAATGCCATACAACATCAACATGAACACAAAGCCTGTTAACTCCATCCCTTCTGGCACAGAGCCTTGTGCCAGAACCCCCGCAGTTGCTCTGATTGTGCAGAGGACTGAGATCACTATTTTGAATTTTGAGGAATGGCCAGCAGATGGGAACAATCAGATAAAGCAGGTAACCATCACGGAGGAGGAAAAAAATCCAATTAAATTCTCCTGAGAAACATGGGCGCTAAGAAAGACCTTTCTTTCTGGTGCTGTCCAGCCACTGCTTCAAATCTTCACCTGAAGGAATGAAGCAACTGCGCAGCCCACCTGCGTGAATGAACTATTGCAGCGGTCATGTGAAGGCAGGCTGGGAGAGGCATGTCCTTCTACCATTACAAATACAAGAGTGCCTGGGGGTGATCTGGAAAACAAGTACCTGTGATCTCTCCTGGAAAGCCAGTGTGTGTGCCTGAAAGGTCAGTGAAGCACAACAAGCCTGCAGAGCAGGGCTGCTGGTTTTGGTCAGGCTGGCAAAGGAGAAGCAGGGAGAGGTCAGGGAGACCGAAGCTTTGTCATGGTGTTTTGGAGGATAGGAGCAAGGCCAGCGCTGTGAAGGGGCTCTCAGCCCTGCCACCCTCTCTGGGAAAGCATGGCATGGGAGCACTGCAGTGCCAAGGGGAGAGGGAGGCACAGGGGGTGATGAGACTTCTTTATGGATGCTGGGAAATCCATGTCCATTGATTTTCTGAGGTTGTAAATAGATCTTGGCATAAATGAAGATGTTGGTGCCAGCGCTGTAAGCTCTTTGAGACAGGGGCCATCATTTTGTCCGGTGTTTATACAGCCCCTATCACTGCAACAGCCTGGCCAATAACTGGATCTCTTCTACACAACTGCACTAATAAATGGTCTGGTTATTATTAGCAAAGTAACAATAAATACCAATAGCACCAATTTCAATCCTACTCAAGATGAAACAAGACAGTGGGAACAGTGGTTCCTATTTGCTGCTATGGAATAATGTTTATTTCTAGCCACTCTTTCTTTTCTTTTCTCCAATGCATCTTCATTTGAAAGAGGATGACTTTGATTACTCCTTGAGGGCCTTTATTCTGTCTGTGCCTGATGCCTGCAGAAATCTTCTGTACCACTACAGCGATGTTACTATTTAAGTGACTTAGTGTTTTTTCAGGCTGCAGCTCTGGACCCAGCTTTCTCGCAGAGTGCCCTGTCCCTGTGGGGAGCTGCATGGAGGGGCGCAGCCGCAGCCACACACAGCAAACACGGCCAGTGCAAGGGGAAATCATCCTCTTCTTCACAGTGAGAGCAGCTCACCACTCAGAAAGACTTTAAAAACATGCCCCGTCTCAGGACAAACCTAGAAAGGGTCATTCTGAGGACATCTGAGGCATGAGCATCTCCTCCAAACCAAAGTGCTTAAACAGCAACGAGAGTCTTTAGCCCCAAATCCCAAAGCAATTATGTCACCGTTAGCGATGTAAAAGGCCTTTAAAAGAAGCAGTGCAAAGGGTTGGAGCTTGGTTCACAGGCTGATGAAGAAGTTCATCCTCAGTAAATGGCAGTGCGCCCTACAGGAGAGGTTAGTATCATCATCATCACCATCACTTTTTAGCTGTGACAAAATGAGACAAATGACTTCAGTGATCTAGCCCAACAGACTCATGGTGTCCATAAGGGAATATAGCAGCAAGCAACACCTAGGGACCTAAAGAAGCAACTTGCAAAAAAAAAAGAGCAGGAATTTGAAATGGTTCCTGCCTGAATAACATATTGCATCTGTGACACTTTGTTCTGGTGCTGATTTCCTGGCAACACTCACCACACACAATTCCTGTTCCCTGGCAATAACTAACAACACTACCTGTGCCTTTGCAGATGGTTCGGTGGTGTATATAACTTCCCAGAATCAAGTAATGTGTTTTCTTGTTAGGGTGTATTTGCCAGAGATTTTCAACTGTCAAAACAACCCCCTCCCTAGCTCATGATCTCACCGCCGTGTACCCATTAGGCTCCTGTCCAGCCCAGAAAGACCATGGTGACATTCATTGCTGAGTGCTGGCCTGTGCTCTTGTGATGAAGCGCTAAGTTGAAGTTGGCTTGAGAGAGAAGCAGTCAGCTTGGAGGAGACCTGGGAGAGGTTAGCATCAGAAATGTTTGTATCAGCTATTTCTGTGAACTAATGCAAAAACGGGGCTGGCTGGGTCAGGATTTGGCAGCTGGGATGAAGAGGTTAAAGAACATGGGGCCCTTTTTTTGTCCTTTTACATACATCTATGAAATAAGTGAGATGGTTTCTCTGGCCAGGATCTTCCTTTTGGGAGAGGGACAGGACAAAGAAAGTAAGAAAGCTGTAGTTCTTAATCTGTTACATTTGTGTTAAAACACATACGCTCTGGCTTCAGCTTGTGCGACGGAAACAAACCCTTTCCAGGTAACATTAGAGTATATGGGGAAGATGTGGGACAGCACTGTCACCGGGCCACATGCCTGGCATTCAGCAAGTAAGTCGCATCCTCAGGGCTGCGTATGCCAGCGGGGCAGAGGGGACTGGAAGCGTAACCCATTTTTCAGAGGGTTTCATACAAAACCCCATCAAAACAGACCATGCCATTCCATTCCCACCATCAGCTTCATCCCCACTGGGGTTTTTTGATAAAAGGGTTGATCTGGAAAAAATACATCTCTGTTAAACCTGGAACGATTTTCCATTTGGATCAGTCTCCCAGTTGAAAAGTGTTCTTTGGGAAGGGGGAAGGAATAGAAAATGTTTTGAAATGGTCAAAGTATCCCATGCTTGTGATTTCTGAACAATAAATTCATTTTCTGTTTCAAAAGAGTATTTCTTGTTTGGAAAATGTATGGTATTGAAAAAAGAGGTTTATCTTAAAAAATATTAACGTTAAAATTAATTATTTGGAAGTAACCAAACATGGGGTTTATTAACCCATCTTAATGAAAGAAGTATCTTTTCTGTCTATAATTGTGTGGCTGAATATTTTTACTGGTTTTGACTTTTAGTCTTGATTTAGGAAGGGCAGGGAAAAATGTCAAAATCCCTGTGAATATTTTCACAAGGACTGGGGAGAACATTTTCCCACACAACTCTATGATTAAACCCTTCAGATGCCAACAAATTACTGATTAGGCTTTCCTGCCCTTGACTTGGGATCATCATGTTGCAGAGCACTTGGGGACAAAGCAAGAGGCACCTCTTGTCATGCTGTTAATGATGTTTTTCCACCCACAGAGCAAGTACATTCCCAAGAAATGTCTTAAGTGAAAGACTCCAAAATAAAGAACAAAAGTGGTGGTAGTAACCTCTGGCTTTCAACCTCTGTGACTTATGCCTTCAGATATCATGAAACTGGCTTTAAAATTGCATTAATAAAAAAACGAATGAAAATATTTAACTTGCCTTCTTACTTCTTTTCTAAATTACATGACGATTTTCAAGCTTCAGGAGGCCCACCAGCACCAGAAATTTAGCCCTTTGTACATGAAAGATGAGTGTCTCATGGAGGGTAATTACAAGAACTCAAAGACTCAGAGTAGGTAGCACTGCAAAGGCACATTTGCAGGAGGAGCTGGGGGAGAGGGGACCTCCAAATACATTACTTTTTAGCAGTAGCCATCATTTAGGCATTGAACATCTCTCTCTGAAATCTAGCCCCATAAATAGGCAGCCTTCTCAAAGATGGTACCTTAGGGTATCTCCCAGAATTACCCACACCTCAGGACAGAAGAATGCCAAAACCTGCAGCAGAGGATACCCCTTGCAAGGCAGAGTTCCCAGCTCTTTCCTGCATCCCATCTCACCCATTTTTAAAAAGTATGACAAAGAAGTCTTTGACCGGAATAGGTCTGATGTTAGTGAAAAATGGGCCACGACAGTGAATCTCAAGCCAGGTGGTTGTTCTGGGTTTTATCACAAGAGTGTGAAAGAAAGATTCACTCAGCTCTAATAAAACTGTGAAAAAAAGGGGAAAGAGGCAACCTGGGACCACCGCACCTCTATCTTGTCTCAGCCATTTCATCTTCAGTCATGAGAGACCAGAGCTGCAGGGACTCTTATGGGATCCTTGGTGATTTTAGTGGCGTCCCCTATATAAACACTAAATCGGGGTGTAATTCTCTCCTGCAATAAAGCTGGCTTATAGCAGTAACAACTAAGTCTCACAGGTATTTAACCAGCACCCAAATCTTATTTCTGTTCACAAAATACCCTACTAGCCTGTGACCTTCTTCAAGGCCATCTCAGGGCCAGGCAGTCTAAAGGATCAGATCGTCCTTCCCTTTCTGTTATAGATCAGGAGAAGAGACACTAATAGCCTCCTATGTACCAGGATGAAGAGCAGCTGACACAAAAAGTATGGAACCACAGGAAAAACTGAAGCCACCGCTTTTGCAAAGAGCGACATTGTCTGGCAATTTGCTGAGGCTTGATGCTATTGTTTTTGAGTCAGAGTCCTTCTTCTCTTCAGTGTTTATGGAGACAAAAAGAAAAGAACAAAAATGTAGCAGTTGCTGTTTGAAAAAAAGGCTACAATTTACTGTAATGGAGCAATGTCACTCAGCTTCATTTTTAATTAATTTCCAGATCTAGGAAATCCATTCATCACAATTCTGGAATGCTGGAAAACTCACTGAGGAACTACAAAGGGCAGGTAAAGCAAAAGCATTTAAAATAGTTGCAGATGAGCTGATAAGAGGCTCAAAGAAACAGTTAAATTTGTGTGCAGATAACTCAACCACAGTATCTGGAATGTATAAACATAGCACTTTTTTTTTTCCTCTGGCCTTAAAATTTGATCCAAGTCTGGGAGTTAAAAAGTCCCATTTTGTGTAATCAGGTTCTGGTTAAACATGATTGCTGAATTATTTTAAATTGAAGACACATGTCTGGATGTTGAGTTCTGTATATTATTCCAGGATGGTGTCCATTAGGTCTTATCCACAGGGGCTATCTTCATTCCTTATGCATCAGGATTAGCAAACGGTGAATCATGAATATGGAGACAGTGAAAAGAATGTGGTACTAGTTAAAGGGTGATTTTGGAAATTATCTTGCATGCATTATTCAAAACTTTTCTGTCTCTCTTGCGTGGAGTCCCTACGGCTGTTTAAAAGCGTTATTTTAAAACACGCTCATACAAGGCATTTGCATTCTTTCATTTTGAGTCTTGAATTTAGCAGTGAACCAACATGTGCCTTAACCCCTTGTCAGTCCTAAAGCGTTCTCAAGAGTATGAGTTGCTCATCTAATGGTTACGTTGCCATATGCTGTCCTTCTATAATAGATCTGCCCCTGACCTCTGTGTATTTAGATTGCTTCTTTTACTGGCAGATGGACCATTACATAAATTGAAACATATTTTCATGGATATTCCCAGTGGTAAGAGAGTATTGTCTCATTAGCTCCATGGGGAAAACAGCGTAAACCCAAAGCTGAGTAACTCACCTATCCATATGGTAGGTGAAAAGAAGTGTCCTTACAGTGCATGCTATAGGCAGTGATGCCTCCTGGATTACTGGAAGATCCAAGTTCTGAGGTTGTATTTTTCCTTTCTGGGCTGTCCAAATGCTTATGTAGCTCCCTGGGAGCTTCTAAAGGACTGGACTGGGTGCTCTTTAGGTCCCTTGCAGCCATGTACCACAGATCAATGACTGCAGGATGCTCTGCCCACATCTTTTTCCTACTGCATTTCCCTACACAGAACTTCTGCAGGGAAGATCTCTCACAGTCTTCTGTCCACCAGAATTTAATTAAAATGGCTCTTCTTTTTTCTAAATCAAAACAAAATTGTCAAAGAGAAGACTGTCCCTGTCATTCACATATTTCAGTTTTCCCATGTTCATAACAACTGTAATGGAAATCTTATCCATTCCTTAATCAAAACTATTTGAGGAATCACATCACCCAAGTTCTTCACAAGGGAAAACACTTTTGTCAGTATGTGGAAGACTTGATGACAGAGTCAACAGTGATTCTGATATAACATTTCACGAAAATTGAAAGATGTCCCAAAAGCCTGCAGATGTGAAGTGGCCACAAAACTGAATACCTATACTCTTTGCAAAACACATTCCTCAGTTTTTAGTCCAGGAAAGAACAGAGTTTGTTGTGCAGATGGTCTTTCTAATTCCATTGCGATGGTATCTCCATACACTGCCTCCCTCCCTCCCTCCCTGCTTAGGAAGGGCGAATCTGCTGGGCTTTAAATCTTTCTCAGCCAGGAGGAATTCTGAAAGGAGGAAAACAGCTGGGAAACACATCCATGCCTCCTGCAAAGGTATGCGCCTTAAATATTACTGTGAGGCGCAGCATCATTTTCCAAAAATCTCTCACTCTGTTAAATAACACACAACCTATTGTCTGAGCTGAGCAAAGGTGGATCTGGCAGCTGACGTGTCTGAGGTCATTCGATAAATGGATGTAATGAAGTAGTCATGGCTAATATGTGTTATAAGCTTAATAAGAACCTGAAAATCCCACAGAGGAGACATAATATCTTTTAAAAATGATACTGCAGTAATGATTCTAAATCCTACAGCTTACAATAGTGTTTAACTGTTTTGAGCTATTATCATGATATTATTTCACGGATTGTCATTACAGTAGATAGTTACATTAAAATTACATTAATGTAGATAGTTGCTAGACTTTGCTGATGCCTTACTAAGAAACACGCAGCAGACCCTTGTGAAAGCACTTCCCTCCGCCACATACAAATGGGTAATTTACCATATGTCTGGAGATGACAGCTTTAATTGGATTTCTTTCTAGGAGCTCATTCTGGGAGCTAACCTTGGGCTGGAAAGAGTGTGGCACTCAGGTGTGTACTACTTAGGACCAAGATCCAGGAATGGCCTTTTTTCTGGTGTAGATATAAAAGCAGGTAAATATAATCTTATCTCTGCAAGTTAGGAAAATGGGGCCCAGAGGTATAATGTGTTTCGGACAACACTAGCAGTCTTATACAGGTAGAATTAGGGTAAAAGCAGAGTCATAGGCTGTAACACAGTCCGTATGGCCCAGCTGTCTCTTTGGCTCCTTTCTTCCCCTATGGTGTCACTTTATCACACTGCTGAGCGCTGCCTCAGTGCTACTAGGTGTGCTTTTGGGCAAGACCTGGGAAAGAAGCACTGTGTAGCTTCCCCAGACCCAGGTACCACAGGACTTTGATGCCTAAATTCCCTCCGTTGTGCTAACCCAGTGAATGTCCCTGTTACTGTGGCTCTCCAAAGGCTGGCTTTGCCCGTTCCTGAGCTGGGTGGACCCCCAGGCTCTCCTCATTGCCTGCCTGCTCTCCTGCCAGGATACCCCCCAAAAGACCCATGTTGCATCCTGCACTAGCCTTAATCCTTCAAGTCACAGAGCCATGCCATACTAAAAAATCCCAAACAAACCAAGAAACAATTATCTCGAAACAATACCAAATATTGCTTAAACAAGAAAGAGCTTATTCCAATAGGTAAACAGGAGTTTATTACATTAGGCTCCTGTATTAATAGTGTTTCATATTAATTGTTATAGATGAGTATTTACACAGGGTCCAAATATACTGATTGACTCAAGACAAATGAGTTTAGGGGCCCAGATCTGACAAGTTCACCATCTAAAATTTAAACATGAGACAAACAAGTGAAGAGGAACATGAATAAACAGTGCACATATCCCAGTTTCACTGACAGGACCGTACAGGAAGTCTCTTCATGTAGGCTTGGAACAAAGGGGTCTGTCTCGCAATGGGATGAGGCTATTGGAAGGGCAAATGGTGGCACTTCCATGGTCCAGCCAGGGACCCTTCCTGCCCAAACACAATTCATCCCCTGTGCTTCTTGTATATGGGTGGACAAGAGAAGGAATATCATATATATTTATATTTTCTTATATATATAGTTATATGAATGCATGTGTGCGCATGCGTGTGTGTATGTACATATGTGTATGTATATATACATGTATACAAATATACAGTACAACTACATGATTTAACTGAGCTAGATTCTGCAGCTGCTTTGTTTGGAAAACTGTCGCCACAGATCCATCTGCACTGACATCTCTAGAGTGAAATATTATTCTGCGCTGTAAAAACATTGAATATTGCCTCTTTGAAGCAAATTTGCCCTTTGCCGTGCTGTATGGCATGCAACATTGTAGAATGGAACTATGCCTCTTTCGTTAAAAATACTCATAAACCCATAAGTCCTAATAATTCAATGGGAACTGTTTATTCACCTGATTTTTAGCACTACTCTTGCAAAGGAAATCAAAAGTCCTCTCAGTACCAAGCACAAGCCTCTGCCATCTTAATATTTTCTACCTTATATGTACACTTTCTATACATATTCTATGAATGTTTTCTCTTTCGCTCTTACAAGTTTTAATCTCAGCTAACTCCTGCCTTGCTAACAAGTGACATCATTTCATGCTACTACCAACATGTATATCATTTCATCTGGGAGTGAGGTCCAAATCTCATAAAAAGGAACGGGAGCTGAATGATGCTGACTGCATTCAAAGTGCCTGCAGCTGCTGCGTAAGGTGCAGCTCCTTCTCTCTGTCGATTTTTTCGGTCTGGCAGCTCTGGCCAGGGTGTTCACCTTAGATGCCACAACAAGCAGCTGGAGCTGACACTCTCAGTGCAACTCTATGATTCTTCTCTTTCCTTGAAAAATTCCTTAGCCAGGATTGTCCTAGCTCACTTCTCCTGGCTTCCCAACTGTCTCCTGGGCACAAAGAACACCAGAAAAAGGCAGGATTTCAGAAAACCTCTCCCTGCTCAAACTCAGGCACACGCATTCCTTGTATTTGTCTGTGAGGTTTCTTATTCCTGAGCAAGCCAGCCTATCCCTGATGCTTTTCAGGACAGATAGGCTGTTGTTCTCACTCTAATACCCCCTCCAGAGAGGTAGGGATGGTTCTGGTCCCTCAGGACACCTAAGCCCACTGAAGATTTGCAGGCAGTGTCTGCTGACAGTGCTGGTCATGAAACACCACTGCCTGTATTATTAAATTACTAGTGCAATCCCCATTCAAATAGCACTTTCACATACAATTCCTGGGCATGGGTCTGCGACCATTCTGAAAAGGCAGCTTAAACATAGTCACCCTTTTCTGAAGGCAAAAGATGTCCACTTTTCATTCCAGTTCTCAGTGTCAGACAGCACTGCTAAGCACATTAAATCTGCCAGGATACACTAAGCTCTGCAGTGCATTGGCCTTTACTTCCTCTGGTCCTTAACATATCCCCTCATCAACAGTCAGAAAATGTGGAAAAACAATTTCAAGAGACATCATCAACTTAGTGATAGCCTTAGTAAGTGCAGTTCCAGTTGGGTTTGGGACATTTTACATATCCCTGTATGGCTTGAGCTGAAAGCATACAACTGTGCTTTAGATGTCAGCTTGCTGTAATAACACACAGCATAAGTGATAACACACATACCTGTGTGGAAGGTAGGAATAAGTACTGCTTACAGAAAAAAAGGATTTCTAGGATTCCTTTTTACATATATATATATTTGTGCCATTCAGGAAGATAATGAAGTTGCTAATTATCTCAATAACATACTTAGCTTCTGAAACATTGTCATCTGTGGAGATGTTCTCCTGTTTTATAGACTAATCTGTTTCTGCTCCTGCTCTTTGCTGTTCCTCTTCTTTTGGTGGGAAACAAGGGCAGGTTTCTATATCCTCATAGGTTAGGCAGAATGACAGGAGGATAGGAAACCAAGGAGAGGAGTTACAGAGGAATTCAATAAGCAAAACAGGATATATTTTATTGCAGAAAGTTTTTAAAATTCCTGCATCCTTCCATTTTTATCCATCAATTATATCACAGGCTTCCTAAATTAAAAAGGTTCATGTCAACCAGAAACTCATTACCATCTCTATAAGAGACTCTCATACACCAGGTAGCAGAGCAGTGTGAAAAGTCACATCCCAAGGTTATACTGTTCAGTAGAAATCCTTCTCATCATCTGGCTGTGTTTCACAGAGCTCTACAGAATAAGGGCAGCGAGAATAAAATGTAGGAAAGCTGTACAGCAGCTCTTGCCCTGCGAAGCCCCTGGAGAATTAGTGCAGCAGGACAGTGCAGAAGTGGTGTGGAGCTTTTCTCTTTCAAGTAGCAAAGCCCTTAGCTGAAGTGCATTGAAGTCAAATGGCTTTTGTTTCTGTGGGTTTTGAATCCAATCGCAATCTCCTCCTTGTGCTCCTGCAGGTGACTGCAGGTAGCACAGCTGCTTGTGAGTCTCCTGCCTTAAGTATAGGAAACATTTCTAGTCCTACATTTTGGGAACTCCATATGCTGCTAACAATAAGAACTAGCTCTGGAGAATGAATGTGTGTGTTTTGTCTGAAGGCTAAAATCATTTAATGAGCATTGGGGAATCCTTCAGTAATCCAGACAGGATCTGGCTTTGTGCATACTGAAGACCCTGTAGGAAGTCTGATAATACATTGCCCATCTTCCCCCACATCTCAGAAACACAGGTTCTAATTAGTAAGGTCAGGCGTATAAAGAAACATTTTGACTGCAGATACAAGAGGAAAACTCTCCACCCCTAGCTGATTTAGCTATGCTGGCAAAAAAGGAGAGAAAAAAAGAAAAAAAAACACCAAACAAACATGTGGTAAACAATGAAACCAGCAAAAGGCTGCCTTTTGCCAGTGTAAATTAAGTCATACCAAGAGGTTGTCTAAATATGCAAGCAGAAAAACTCCGTTTGCCAGTATAAGCTGTGTCTCCCCAGGAGGGCTTTGCTGCTTTTGCTGGCAAAGCTTTTACAGTGTAAACCAGGGTTGCTGATATTGCCTTGTAAGCACAACTGATAAAAAATAATGTGCAATTATCATTCCTTTCGTCTGTCTGCAGTGGTCATTTCCACCCCTCAGCTGGATGCTGGTGAGCCACATACACACAGATTAGGATTCGGATTGCAATGGGGTGTGGGAAGCCAGGGGGGAGAACATGGTAAAAGAGCAGGACAATCCCAGACTGAGAATAAAATGAAAAACCAGTGGTCATTTCTCAAAACGCTAACCAGTCATCCAGGTGTTGTTTAACAGGATTTGTGTAGTCAAGCCCATTCATAAAAATATTTCTGCTGTAAATGTATCAGTGTAGCTGAAGTAATGTGGTTCCATGGGTGATATGGTTACACCTCCCTGAAAACACTGCAAATGTTGTCAGCTGAGGGGCAAAATTTCTTTGACTGACCTGGGTAAATTGCTATAAAAACTCTGTTTGATCAACGATAAAGCTGTTAGATTCACTTTACCAAGTTACTGGGCTGGGAAGTCTAATTCTCTGTTGTGTTTCCCTTGTGTAGCCACATACCTAGCTGTGGCATGTAGCCATATACCTAGCTATACCTGGCTAAGGATGTCAAGAGCTCTTCTTGTTCCCACACAACTGGCCTCAGAGGTGACTACACACATCTAAAGCAGTAAAAGCCAGGTCTGATTTTGTAAAGCAGAATCCTCATGTCTCAGAATAACCTAGACTACCTTAAAAAGCTTAAAAAGGAAAAATTATACTGCTGCTTTGAGAATTCTCCCCTATTTTCCCTACACAAGATGGACCTGTCCTATACCCCCGATCCTCTAACTTTTGCGGAGAATCTTGCTTAGACTGTGCAAAAAGAGCCAGCTGAATATAAGAAGGACAAAGTGCAGGCTTGAGCTCAGGTCTAGACCAACATATACCAATGATTTCACATGATGTCATTGCAAGGAGGTGGTGTGAAAGTTGTGGCATTAACAGAGTCTAGATAGCTTAATATTTGAAGACATGGTTCCTACAGCCCTGGGCTGGATAGGAGTCAGGACAGCACATTCTGCTTACCAGGGGGATCAGCAAATGGCAATGCACATGGGCAAGTACTTAGCAGCCTGTCTGCCTCTGAGAAAAATATCAGCTAAAGCTAAGACAAGTATTTTCTCTTGAATATTCAAAAAAGATGAAACAAACTAAAAAGCATTCCCACTCCCACTGAACTGGGCTAGATTGGGTGGATGAGTTGAGCCAGGACAGAATCCATCCCACAGTGACAGCGAGGAAGAGGAAAACGTGAGAGCAAACACAGAAACAAAGATGCAGGCTTCTCATATACCAGCCGAGGAAAAGGAGGTGGTGGCATCATGCACATTTCTTTGTTGGCATAACAAGCAAAGAGAGGTAGAGAGGTGAGCCGCATCTGCATCAGGTGATAATATTCAGTTGCAACCAATATATTTACCATATTTCAGTTTCCATGCAGGAAATGATTAATTGTGATGATGCTTAGCAATTATATAGCATGTTGCCTCTTCACAGCCTTACGCATATGATAAGCAGGATAATTTGCCATTGTAGTGGGTGTCTGTAGCTAGAGCCAGTTTTCTTTACTGTTAGAGCTAAAATGGATTGCCTGCATACATTAAACAGTGCAGTACTAATCACATCTCCCTTTTTAACTCAGGATTGGTTGATGACCCATACGAACCATCTGTACCTCTGAGATTCAGAGTGTGAAAGCCAGGGATCATGGATGACGGGTTAGTGGTTTTGGATGTCCTCCATATTTTGTGTAGCCAAGGGGATCCCCATGGCTGCTCTGTAAATGCCAGCTCCGCACCTTGTACCTTTGGGCTCTGCCTCACACTACCCAAAGCATCCCTGGAAAGCCCCGCAGTGCACACATGCCAGGCTGCTTGGACCTCCTGTTTGGAGAAACCAAGGAGAGCACAACCCATCACAACCTAAAATAGCAGGCACCACAGTCTCAGCTTTCGGTCTGCCCCTTCCTCCCCCCTCCCAGATGCCTGTGTGCCCTCGCAAGGGAACAGCTCTCCTTGCCACTGCACCTCATGCCCAGGAGCATCATGGTGATGGAGCAGGGGGGGTCCCCACTGGGGGCCTCAGGCAGAGGAACCCACAAAAGCTGCAGAAGGAGCACACCAACAGCCTTGTGCCGCTGTCTTGCCAAAGGAGAGCACTTCTGGGAGCATCAACCCATAGCTGAAAAGAATCTCAAGGGGATGATATTAGACTAATTTTATTTTATAAAATACACAGGACAACAATATGTTCATGCAGAAGATGGTATTTGGAAAAATGAATCTCAAATGCAGGTGCAATTTTTGCCTTGCCCCTACCTGCCTGCACCTCTGCTCACTGGGTTGCAGCGTGGAAGAGATGGTTTCTGTGGTACAGCTACAAATTTCATCTTCATGGTAGCAAAATTTGACCCCAGAGATTGGAAGATCAATCCACAGATGCATGGAAAATACCCACCCTCTTCTAAAAACTCTCACGGCAGGAGAGAATTAAACCTAGAAGGGAAAGAAAGATCAAGCAGGTCCCTATTCCTCCTAAATTTAAAATACATAAAACAGTGTCTTAAACATAGGGCATATATGCCAGAGTTAAGGGTAGGTGTTTTAGATGTCTTTTGCTTACTGTCCATTAGCTGCAGACTGTGGCCTTGAAGAATTATGAGCAACATAAGCAGAAAATAAACATGAAAGATATTTCAGTCCAATGTAATTAAAAGCCCTATTACCATGTAATCTCCCTTCCAAGGAAATATACAGTATCTCTGGAGGCCACGTAAGGGTGTCAAAACAGTTTAATGCAATGAGGCGGCTCAGGGCAAGGTTTTGAACCACCCCCTGTGTTTCTCCTCTTCATTGAGTGCCATTTCTGTATGGCTTCACTTACTTGAATGCATGCTATCAGGAAAAAACTCCATGAGAAAACTGCCACTCACTTACATACGTTGGCGTATATAACATCACCATGCCCGTGGTATACACCTGCATTTACCATTAGTTGCTCTCTTAATAATAAATTATTGAAGACATATTTCCTTTAATGTTTACCCAAAGAGGGAACAGCTAAGAAAAGCTGCATACACTGAATTCAAGAAGGGGATATTTCTTTCCTACTATAAACAGAACTGATTATAAAACCAGAACGCAAACTGAGCTCCTTGCCCTTCAGTTTTGTATGAGGTTACATTTCTTTGCAAGACTCTAATTTCTTCAGTTTTTTACTGCATTCCAACCCAGGGAGATATAAACCAAAGCAAACAAAGTACCCCCCAAAGGAGTCTCTCCCCCTTAAGCGGGGCTTCTATTTTTAATTCTCTACAGCTTTTAAAACATTTGAATGGGAAGCCTCCATCAGTCTTTCATGGAAAAAAATTCCTGCTGGTCTCTCCGGATGTCCACTCCAGATAATCTCAACTGGCAGCTCGATATAAGACCAATACCTCTTCTCAGAGGGGTTCCTTGCAGTTGCATTTCAGCACATTCTGCCTTTGCAAAGAAATTCTTTAAACAGTCATATTTTCCTCCCTTGAAGATGAATTAGGAAAAAGAAAGGAAAAAAATAATAAGGGAAAAAAGCTGTTGACCTTCTTGCTTGCTGGCAGTGAATCTTTCACACTTTGCTGGTGCCTTTCTCTAAAGCTGGCTCCCAACGAAACACTGCACTGACTTTGCTCTGGCAGACAGCAGGAATGCAAGCAGGCACCACTGCAAGGAGGTCTGCCGCTGTCTTCCTGCTGTCACATCTCCAGGAACCCTCACTCGCCGCGTCCCCAAAAGCCTGGACCCTTCTCTGTGCTGACTGTGATGGGATTGAGTGGGAAGCGGGAGAGCTCTTTCACCCATCACAAACATGAGGCAGAGGAAAATTGCAAGAAACTGAAAAAAGATTCCGTATTTCCAATAGCAAAGGAACAAAGTGGGAAAAATTTTAAAACGTGTGCATTGTGCCTGAAGTATTTACAGAAAGGCTCCTTTAAAAAGCTTAAACTCAAGCGATTTATCTGTCCTTCCAAGAATTTCAAGGCAGGAACTACCTCCCCATGCTCCCCAAGGAAGGAACCAATTGCTTATCAAGAGTAAAAACGTGACTGAAATGTGATAGTGAAAAACAAAGAAATCTCTAATAAATGAGAAATTCTTTCTTGAACCTACGGAGCACAGTCTGCTTGGAGTCTGGTTTAATCTGTTGCCATAAATAAATCTATTGAGGGAATTTTCCATAAGCTTTTTCAGACAGCAAAATTCTGCAAGTCACATCACTGCACGCTGTGTGGTGCCTCTGGCAGATTCAACCTGGTTAATATTTATGCCGCAATCACCAGTGACTTCTTGAAACCTTAAAGTCAGTATCCCCACAAAAAAAGCCTTCAGAGCTCCTGCAGATGGGCTATCATCATAAATTCACCCAAAAGTGGAAACTCAAATAACAGATGTGTGTTTATAAACATAGAAAATGAAGTAAATTACTAGGTACCCTTTCCAAATGCTTAGAGCTGCAAGGCACACAAAAGTCCATATTCACGCTTGCCTGCACCATGAGAGCTTTCCTGCTTACCTGGGAATTTGCATTGCAATTGTTATTATCAAGGGGCAAATTCTTGACTGGCGAGAATAAATCATAATATGCCTTTGCTCTATAGAATGATGTCCAAGTGATTAACACCACCTTTTACCTCCCTGTAGCAACAGTTGTTTCCTATTCCCGGATGAAGAGAGCACAGAGGCATGTGGGAAGATTGTGTAGGATGTGAAAGCTGTTGACAAAAACTTTAACTTTTTGGAGGCCACCTATCTACCTTGAAATATGCTCAGTGCCAAAAGGCAGATAAGGGGTTAAAAGATCTCCCCCGCCTTGTCTCTTGCACACTCTTATCTGCCCAACAGTCCATAATAAATCAAAGGAACTCTTCTTCCATCTGGCTCATTCTAAATTCCTCGTTTCCACATGATTTGGGAACATTTTCCTGACCTTTCATGAATTCTCTGATATTGCACAGAGCAAGAGGTTGGAAGAAGTGCACCACGGAATTTTGGCAGGTATAAAATATGCCTGTAACTGGGTGAAGTCATCAGCAATGCATCACTCCCAGGATCTCTCCTGGGCTTTGCTATCCGCTGCTCTTTCTGCCTTTGGAAGGACGTGCCTGAGGTAGCAGTCCATGGGTAAGGCCCAGCATGGACCCACTGCAGAAGTGGTGGTATCGAGAAAATGTAAGGCTAAACACTGCAGAGCCCAGACACTGCTCCATGCACTCCCAAAGACCTTCTAACATTTGTATATCATTATCAAGAAGCGTGGAAGAGCTGTGGAAAATACAGCTGGCACATTCAGTAGCAAACGTCGCAGATATATGTCCTTGACATTACAATTGGCCCTTGATGTTGAGAGGTGAGAGATTTTATGAAAAAAGGCAAAATTACTCCCATTTCCCAGTGTTTTCATGATATTTAAGCACCCTCCATCCTTCTGCTCCATCTTTGTCTCCCATTCTCCTCACCAAGTCCATCACCTGAGGCTGAGCTACTACCCCAATTCAGGCCGCTACTCAACATCCTGATCTCAATCCCCCTCTTCTCCCAGGAAGTTTACAAAGGCCATATGATGTGTCTGCCTGCAGTAGCAAGGGATTAGACACCTAACCAAAAAGTCCCTCCAGGTCTTTTATTCTTGTAAAGGTTCAGCTTCTCCTTCACTCATCCAGGAAAGGCTCAGGGTTAATCACCTCCTTTTAGGTCCCATCTCCACCCACTAACCTGTCCTGCATCTCTTCCCTGTACACTTCAACACGCCATGTACCAGCTGTTGCTCAAGAAGCATCCATTACACAGAGTAACAGTTGTTCCCTGAATTGAAATACCACACTGGATCATTTTGTTTTGTCCCAGTGATTGCCCAAAATGGCAAGTTAGAGACTGAGAGAGACCTGGGAAGGTTTTCAGTGTTGATTATAAGTCTCTTCTGCAACGGTGGCTCTGTGGTATCCAGTATTGCAAACCCAGCTTAGGAAATGGGGTTCTCTGCCTATGGTTACCTAAATGCAATCCCACTGCTACCTCTTGCTCCCATCATTGCCTGCACAAGACTTTTTACATTTAATATGCATAACATCAAAAATACAATTTTTTGTGTTCTGTCTTCTGCCCCAAATATTTGTTTTCATGGAAAAAGCAGAATATGCACACATGTTAACAACTACCATGTTATAGTAACGTTTTTGCTTACCCAAATGGTGATATAATCCCAACTGTTTGGGTTAGTGGGCTTCCACTGTACACACAATGAATGCGCATGTGGTTGCCTTTGCAGTATAACGACTAAATACAATACAGGCATATGCGTTAATAAAAATAGCGAGACAAGTTATTTGGTGGTGTAACTGTGTTTAACTCAAGTAACCCCTGTACTGAATCTAGCCCCTTAACTCTGTTTCTTTTTTTTTTTTTTTTAAAAACACTTTATGGTTTTCAAGGCAGATGTCTTTCACCTGAATAAATATGACATGAGAGAGTATAACCTAGAAGGAAGAGATATCTGCCACTAGCTAAATGATTTCTGGGGGAAAAAAAAAAGAAAAAAACCAAAAGGAAAAGAAAACCAACCCTATACATACATATGGTATTTAATACATGCCTCTAATGGAATGAGCTTCGTAATTTATTCTGGGGTTTACCTTTTCATGAACTCTGTCTTGTTCCTGCTCATGAAAGATTTTCTGGTGCTTCGGATATAATAAAAGCACATCATCTCTGTCTCCCTCCTCCCATTTCTGTGTATTCACATATTGATATATTTTGCTGGTGCACATGGCACAGTAATAGCAGTAATACTCTTTGCTTCTGCTCTGCTTTTTGTCTCAGGATCTCGTGCCAAGAGTTATAAAGCGAAGAGCCTGAAGTTAGATTTTTATATTCATGCTGAGGCCCTTAAATTATGGTCCGAATTTCAGAGGTGCTGACTTCAAACAGAATTGGCGGTTTGCAGTACCACTGCTCAGGGCACTTAGCACCAGGGTAAAGGTTTAGTGCACTCGTGTCTAACCCTGAACCGTGAAAGGCCTCATGGCTGTGGCTGCTTCTGCATCACCATGTCAGATCACCTTTGGACATACAAGCTTTGGCCGGATCGACGGGGGTCATGTCACCGGTGCCATGAGGGGCAGCAGTCACTCCCAGCTGCAGGCAGCAGGCAGCACCTGATTTGGTTAGACAACCTTCGTCAAGGGCTTTGAAAACGTCACACATCAGGGCTGGGATTTTCAGGGGCTTCCAAATACTTGTCTCACGTTCAGGCACATTTTTACCAGCCGAACCTTTTGTGCAGAGAACCGTATGCCGATGAAAGACCTCTTTTCCTGACCTACTTGAAATGCGCTACTCTTACCCCTGCTATGAAATACAACCTTTTTTGATCACATAAATCCTACAGCTGTCCTTAACTTCCCATTGATAAAGTCAAGGTGAGCAAAGACATCCTGCAGCAGCAGCGTTAGCTGCCCCGCTGCCGCAGCCCGAGCAGGGGTGCCCTGCAGAGGGGCAGTGGGACCGGCGCGGGAAGGGGGGCACACTGCTCACGCCAGGAAAGGATGGGTGGCTGCAACCTGCTGGGGTTTATTTTTGTTTTCTTAACTGAAACAGCTCTGTTGGTATAAAACATGTGCTAAACCAGGCCCAAATCTTCTAAGAAAATCCCAGCTCACACAGCCCCTGTTTTATTCGGCCATCCATCTCATGTTACAGTTAATGGGAATAACATGTGATTTTCAAAAGACAAACTTTTGCCCAACTTTTCCTCTGTATACATTTCCTTCAAATTTCTAGATTTTTATTACATTCTTTTGCTTTATTATTGTTAAATAATTTCTATCATTTAGTGGCAATTTGTCCTGTTTAGTCAATGCACTCAGTAAAGGAAAATGGAAAACTGCATACACCAAAAGAGAACCCTGGTTGCTTATCTCATTGCACAAATACTGTTTTTTTTAGGTAAGTGTGGTTCTGATAGAGTCAATTATTCTTCCAACCTTCTCTCCCAATTTTTCTGTTTCCCTTTTCATCTAAGTTTTTCCAGGCTCTATGCTTTGCGTATTTTATTGAGAAAACAAACATACTTTGCAGGCCAAAGATGGGATAGCACGCATTCATATGAGAAAACTTCAGAGCGTGTGTAGTTTATTTTTTGTGTAATTGATTTTGTAGTAGATACAAGCCATGGCATAAACTAACAGGATAATGTTTTTAATCAGTTTCCAATGCTTAATTACAAGTCTGCTATAACTAATTTCCTTCGTGTGCTCGCAGCTGCTATGCTTTTGTCATTGGCTTATTTTTCTTTGAAAATCTGAAAAACATCGAGTTTTCCTGTGAAAAATTGACTCCTGCAGACACCTCATTACCACAGTCATTCTGCAAAGTTGTATAGCTGTTTAGAACCTTGCATTCAAATAATTTCTTTTTTTTTCTTTTTAATTAAGAAAAAAAAATGCTGTTTTGAAACACTATGGAATATCTGGCTCATTAGAGCATCAGACCAGTCAGCTTTGCCATACAAAAAGCCTTGTGGGAAGAGCAGCAGAATTTACTGGATTGGCTGAACCACTCATTTGTAAAATCTACATATTATGAAAGAAAGTACTAGGTGTTGTTGGGCTATTTGCTTGTTTGGGGTTTTTTTTCATAGAGACAAATGAGATGTCACCTTTAACAGTGTATTTTCATAGGGAAATCTACCTAGTGAAATCTTATGAAATCTCCACATTACAAATAGATTTGTACATTTACCCTTTTTTTTTTTTTTTGGTAGCTTTGTAGTTTATTAGCAGCTGTGCTAGTAAGTTGCAAGGCATAAAGGGTGGTGGTATCACACCAACTTCCTGAGGAACGGCTGGGTTGGAAGCAGAAGCTGGGGGCAAATCTGATGATCTTAACTATCCCCAAAGCTGACCGATCTGCAACTCTCTGTGAGAGACAGAGATGAAGTCGATGTCTAGTCGGTGTCTTTGGTCCCCTCTCCCATGGCAGAGCAATGCAAAACTCAACCTACTCACACAGTGTGGGTTATGGATGAAGGGTCAGACTGGGTAAACTCCATACCATAGCAGGACTGGGCAGAGTATGACAATAGATGTTTTCCCCCAAACTTGTTCTTATTATCATCCTGCTTTTTGTCTTAGCATATGGTGACCCATCCCTTATTTATTCCAATGAAACCTAATTTGGGCTTATTCTCCTGTGGATCTGGATGTTCAGCTCTCATTAATGTCAGCCACTGCTTAGTAAATCTTCAGGCACTTGAAATAATACAGTCAAATGAGGAGAATTAAGGCTGCTTGATGATTTTAAGAGCCACCAGTCCTTATTTTAGAAGAGGCAGCTAAGTCAGGGATGGGGGAGTAACGTATATCTCTAGCTCCTAATGTTAATGAAGACAACATTTTATATCAATGATTACATGCAAATGCAAATATATGTAGATTGTTTACTTAGACAAGAGATTTCATACATCCATCTCTGCATTCCTCCTCCTCCCCCTATCTTTTCACCCGGGAAGAGATACTATTGTTATTCTAGTCATCTTTCTCTTGATTTTATTATCTAACAGAGCCATAAAAATGACAAGAAAATGGATTTTTCAGACAACAGTCTCCTGTTCCTGGTGTAATTTCACGTTGAGCTACAGATACTGACAACATCAGATAGTTTATATATTTTTCCTTTAATTGTATACCACAGCCCCATTTTTAGTGAGGTGCTCACCACTACATAATTAAGAAAGTGTTTAAATCGCCTAACTCTTGTTAGACGCCAGATGCGGAAAGGGTTGCAAGCATGAGGCAGCCGCTGCTGGAGATGCTGTGCTGGGGTGAGCCTGGCTCTTACATGGAGCCAGGGATGCCGCCTGGGTGCGGATGGGGTGACCATGCAGTGCTCAGAGGGGCATGAAGAGTAAAAAAGAGGTGTGAAGTGGTGGCGGAGATCAGCCCTCATCACAAAGCCACCAGACAACATGCCTCCATGGGAGGTTGACGTACCGGAAAGACCTGGCATAGGGTTTTTACAGGGGTCTTGCAGATTTGGGCTGAGGTTGGGGGTTTTGGCAAGGACCTTGCTCAGATCCTCGCGCAGCCCCTCACAATAAGCCCAATGCAGTCACAATGTAGATAAAAGCTGGGAGTCAAGCTTGCTATCTCATAACCACAGACATGGTTGAAGACTCAGAGGGAAACAGATAAATTGCCCTCATTATCTCAGTACTCAAACTATTTCGGTTTTTTTTAACAGGATAAAAACGCATCTACTAAACAACAACAAACTTCATTCTGTAACTCTCTCCCTCCAAAATGCAACGATAAAGCAAGCACCCAGCCTTATTGCGCATTCATAATTTGGCCTTTTCTGTGAAGGTTGTGACTAATATTTCTTTGCTACACAATGGGATTTGAATACCTCACACCCCATGGTTTTCTCTCCCCTGGGCAGCTTTGCAAATCCCAGCATAAATCAAAATTGCTAGCGGCAAACATCAGTGAGCAGATTTGCCTGATGGTCCACTGATGCACTGCCACAAGGAGGATCAGAGCTGGGCTGGGGAAGGAGGCACCCGGGGACTCTTTCCAGGGTGTCGTGTTGTGGCTGGGTGCTGCTGGACACGGCGTTTGCCGGGGCAAGAGCACAACGAAAGGGGGGAAAAGGAGGAGAAGAAAGGTCCGGCTCAAATAATAACTGAGAAGCACCCCTCCCCTGGGAAAAATGTTTCTTAAATAATAAATATTTTGATTGATTTGGAGTAATATTTAACAGATGTGGACAGAATATTCACCCCTAAAATAAGGTACTCTTAATTGAAACAATATACCTTGTATCACTATCTGCAAATTCAAAGAGCTTATTTTAGCTGAGGGATAAAATAAGCTTAAGCGATGGGAAGGATAGCCATTTCCCAATTTTTTTTTCAACATCTACCCCTCATCTCTCAGAATTGTTTGTTTTATTAAGAGGTCCTGCAGTCCAAAGCTGATTTACAGGAAGCCCAAAGCTGTGGGTTGCAGTGACTTTCATAAGGGCTATTTATTTTTTTAGCAGCTCACAATAAAAAAGTGCCAGTCTGTTCCATATGCAAAACAAAGGATTAACCAGGAGAGGAACACTAATAAATTTCTTTCCTTCAGGAAAGAGCCAGCAGAGCTGTGGTTTCAATTTGATTTAGCCGAACACCATTGCCCGTTGCTTCAAAATACCTTGCACCCCCACCAGCTGGTATCACAAGGAGCATCGTTTGCAGGGAAAATCACATGCAGAATCATATCTACAACTGGCATGCATAATTACTCCATGTTTTCTCCAGAAGGGATTATCCTGTGGCAATAATTATGTCAAAAATGTGCCCCAAAGAATAATATTTCAGTCAACTGCAGCCATCAAACAAATATGCTGTATAATTATGTTATTTTTCCCCTCTGAAAGCTCTCACTCATATTTGTATCTTGCCTGCCTAAGACCTCCTCCAAGGGAAGCACCAGATTGTTTCCGACGCTAGCACATATATCAAAGCAGGGATGGCGAAGCCGGTCTGGCCGGGCTCTCGCAGCAGCCCCCGGCAGGTCTGGCTCAGATGTGCAGCTATGCTCGGACTTTGCCCCGAGCAAAAGATGCCACCTCTAATATACAGAACTGTCATGAATTTGTTTTTTGTCATAAATGAAGCATGGGTCTCTGCTTTAATTTTCCTCACTGCCCTCTGTCAGGTAATAACCATAAATATTGTCCTGTATCATTAAGTCACAACCTGAAATGTGATCCTGCCCAGTTCCCAATCAGACAGCCATCTGGAAGATGAAAGAAGTCTATTTTCGTTTTAGAATGATCCAGACTCTAATTTGTAGTAACAGTCCTAACAGGCTGTTTTGGAGACATTAACCAGAGACTGGTCACGGTTGCTCAAGGAGGGGGCATTGTATATGCTGCCTAAAACATGCGTCGCAGGCAAAATACCCTGTCACTGCTTTGAGCTTGCAGCGTCTCTGGCTTTTTATTCCAGCGCCATGTTCCTAAATGGGCACAGGTTATGCGTCTAGGGTGACTGGAAATATACAGTGTCGTAAAAAATGCCAACACGTTTGTGGGAGACAGAAAATAGTGTTTCCACAAAGCTCACAGTGGTACCACAGGTCGTATAAATGCCTCCTATCTTAGGGTTAATTCCATGCTGAAAGCAAATATTTTTTCTATATATAAAAATGTATTTATACATACATATGTCTTATGATTTTCTGGCTACTGAAAAAAGTGTTTCCACCATCAAAGTGCTCTTTTATTGCAACAGCGAAATACTTTTTACTCTGTTAAAAGCAAAGAAAAAAACTCATCAAGTGACTATGCGGTTGAGCAAAACCCCTGTCAGTCAAGACCTTCTCATTATGTACCTGAAACCACTGCCCCCTCCTGACCCGTGCTACCTTCAGTTAGTGAAGGACATCAAAGACCAGCTGGCCTGCGATCACGCAGAAGGAACCCAGCAGATGAAATGGGAAGCACATCACTGAAACAGTGATGAAACCACAGTATTCTGTGCGTCTTCTTTCTCACTTCCTTGCTCTTGCAAACCTGCCAATTAAAGATGGATGCAGAGGCACAAACATCTCTCAAGCAGAAGTTCAGATGGGTGATTATTTGGCTGAGTCTCCTGTTTTCCTTGATGTTTTATCATCCGGGGTTATGTTTCCTTTAAAGCTTACAAAAAGCATTTGCTGTAACAGATGTGTGTATGTGAGTGAGCTTAGCCCAGAGATTTGGGAATGACCACACGGGGGTCTCTTACAGGTAGAGATAACTGAATTAGCATCCTTCTGAATATACCCTTCTGTTTTTCTAAAATGCTGTGAGTTAGAAACAGTGCAGAGAGAAGATAAGGAGCAAAATAAATGCTGTTTGCCTGGATCTCTACACTGCAGATGTACGCTAAAGCAGGACTATTTTCTAGCAGGTAGCATTGAAGTTTGTCTTGCACATGGAGGAGAAAAGGGAAGGAAAGATAAGGATTTCAGCTTCTGAATGTTGTTGCTGAGGGCGAGCTATACCCTTTCATATGTCCTGCATCCCAAAAAATAGTTTCAGTCCCTGTGAGCGCCCCAGTCCCTGGCTTGGGTTACTCTTTGAAGCCTTTGTGCCCTCTGGGATGGCATTTCCCTTGTGCACGCCACCGTATGCATGGGTGTCCTACACATTTCCTATCAGACTGCTGAATTATCGGTGTTTTCACCTAAGCTTCACAATGGGAGGAAGTAGAAGACACTCTGGGTGCATTTGCCCCATGCCTCACCGCATGAGGCTGGCCGCAGCTATTATTTGCAGCCCAGCAAAGCACTAGCTGGGATCAGTAGTCTCTGGTGCACAGAGCTGCATGTGGCAAATGGAAATCTCTGTTCTGGACCTGATACATGAATAGACAAAGCAGTCACATAGCAGGAGGAAGGAAATTCCCTACCAAGTTCCCACTCTCCGGATCAGAAACTGATGGAAGAGTGAAATCCTGGATGTTCTGGCACCAGAAGAGTTGTCCGTCCTGACCTCCACAGGGCTCACATTCAACTGCGGAGGTGAAGAGGTCTGTGGAAAAGCCAGAGTTGGACCCCTATTTCTACGACCAAGAGACTATTTTTCCTTCCCTATTGGCAAAGTAAACATATCTGGGTAGCAGCCACCAAAAAACAGCAGGAGCACAAAGCACTGAAAGCTTTGCCAGTATTGTCTTTCCAAAAATATGTAAAGGAAGGGTTTTTTTCATTCTTTTTTAAATGTGAAAGCATACACGCTATACTATTACAGTGCAATGGACCGAAAATAAAATCACAAGCATGATTTGGCATATCCTGCCATGTCTAGTGAAAAATGTCCACCACAGCCCTTTGAAATTGTCTGGTAAGTTTTTATTTTGCTTTTTTAAAAGTCACATAATTTGGACAAAGCACAGTTGTGATAATAGGGAGCGTGCTGGGTCTTTCTACATTCCATGGCTGTAATAATGAAGCCATTAAATTACTAGGTCAGAGGCCCCAATTCGCAAAGAAATAATACCAGTTTATTATTTCTAATCTTATTAAGTTAGAAAATTGTCTCGAGATGTAACGTCAACCCGTAATGGCTGAAGTATTGATTATATTAACCCAATGCTCATGGATAATTCAAAGAGCCTGATTTCATCTAATTTCTGTAATTTTTAAAACAGGCCAGCCCAATTTCTTTATGGCAAACTAATCCAGAATTATTTCTATAAATAATGAAAATGTATTATAGGATTTGCTAGGAGTAAGCCAATAAAACATCTTGTGTGATGGCTAGCAGAGTGGGGTTTTAATCCCTTTCTTCATCTTTCTTGAGTCATGAATCTTCTTTTTCTCTTTTTTTCTCCTTTTTTAATCTTCCATTGTCTCTTTTGGAATATATACCCACATATTTCAGAAACATCCATGGACTTGCTTTGTTCACCTTTTAACTGAAATTGATGGGTCCTTTGAAGATTTTACCTAGATAAATATAACAAAAATATAATTTCAACTCTGCCAAATTTGAATCTCCCCCAGTTTGTACAATAGCTACGCTAGCAAGGGAGACGGTGTAAAATTCCAGAAATCCCAATGTCGCTTGGTTGCTGCAGCAAATTTTTGAATTAATGTTCTCTGAAGTTTTTAAGAAATATATAGTAGTGTATGTGTGTGCACAAGTGATGCACATACACTTATACTTGCAAGCACACCTGGATGTTGTCCAAGATCTATTAAGCTCCATGGGAATCTTTCCATTACTTCATTGAGCTTTGGATCAAGCCCTAGGGGGGCTGGTTGATTTTAAATATGCATTTTCTAACGTTGTTTCTGATCTTCCCCACTGACCTTGGTCTGCACCACTTCCCCAGTTTCCAGCTTGAGAAAAGCTGTGTTTGGGGATTTTTCTGTGCCTCCTTTTCTGCCTCCATCCCTGCAGCTTTCCTATCAAAGCACTGCATGCATTAAGAAAATTAATGTAACTTAAGTTACTGAACCAACCTGAAGGCTAGCTCACTCAAAAATATTTCCTATAAGTATATTTATTAGCTCAGAAGACATGTGTGGGCAGAGCATGTTATTTAGTGACCTGTAATGCCCAAATAATGATCACAATAAATCAGTACTCATTACTATGTAAGGGAGGTCTGGATCGAGTGACTCAATAGGTAATGAGGTCTAATTTAGTGCCACAGTATTATTTTACAGAGTATTTGGGACAGAGGGCAAGGGGGAGGGAAGCAGGAGCTGAAGGGGGTCTAATTACCTCAGATTTCTTGTGTGATGATGAGCCTCTAACTTTGGCCGGTTGCTTCAGCGGGGTGTTACAGGTCAGGCCTTTAATTGCTATTGGCTGCATTTGGCTACATTAAGTGAATAAACATTTAAGGTCTGGACCTCTAACACTGAGTTAAATGGAGCAAGACTGGGGCTAAAATCAATCTAATGGGAAATAGGGAGGGGGAAAATAGAGCATTGAGGTAGAAGATAAAGAATTGAAGTCCTTCCTCGTGAATGGGTGAGGGGTGGATTTGGGGGACTGGGGGGATGGTGCCATGACTTGCAGGCAGCAAAACCCAGGACCTCAGAGGGACAAACACAGCCCATAGCGCCCAGGCTAAAAGGCCCCAATACCTTGGTTTTCAGCCTTTACTTTGTGTTGAGACCCCAGAGGCATTAATCCTGCTCTCCTGCCTTCCACCACTGGGGTGGAACTATTCCCTCTGGCACTGCTGGGCATCCCTCGGTTATCCACAGGGAAGAACAGATGTGCTGTGGGCGACACAGAAGGGGGGAACCCCAAGGTTCCCCTTTTCATGCCCACCAGCTGTTGAGGTAGCCTGGGGGCACCAGACCCCAGAGGCAGTCTCCTTTATAATGCACACGCGCATCCCAGGAGCAAGCTAGATCTCACGTAAGTACATCTTCTGCAATGTGTTTGCTCCATGCCTCCAAGTTTTTAAGCCATGTCTGGAGGTTAGCTGCATGTAAACTACTAAAATTAGTAGTGGGCATGAGGTGTTGAGGTTGCCATTGCCAGGGTCCCTAAGTGAAGTTCTTCAGAGCTGAAATCCCTTAAAAGTTAGGTACTCCATCTTCTGGAATGGCCTTGCATGATTCCTGTTCTGGGAATTCACAATCTGGAAGCAAAGCTGAACTCTCCCAAGCTGTGAATCTTTGAATTTCAGGGATACATGGGGCTTCCAGTGGCACATAGGGATCTAGACTCCAGGAGCCAGGTGCTGGACTCAGCCTATCTCCTCAGTATAACAGTTCAGGAAAAGAACAGGATATTCTTTAGCATGGGTGGAGCCAAATTGTCATCCACAGAAATGCATACTCCTGGTGGAAAAGAGACTGTGCCAGTTCATCTCCAAGCCTCTGCTTATACCTGTTATGTCTGGATGTTAGGAACTGATGAGGCTCATGGGAGATATCAGTACAAATCCTGCCTGGAGGATTTAAGTGGAAACTAAAACTCTTTCTACACTCTAATACCCAAAGGAGCAAAGAAAAATTTTCAAAAATGATTCTACATGCCAGCTTTCACTCTTTTTTCCCCATCTTTCTCTCTCCAGCCAGACAGAGTAAGAAGTGAGGAATCTCTCAGTAACTTCAGTCCCACTCTGCTTCAAGACCAAGCCTCATTAGATGACTTTTAACAGATGCAACAGAAAATCCCTATTTCGGAAGTGTGGAAAGGGCTGTGAAAAATAAAAAGAAGAGAAAAGAAGCAAGAGACAAATGAAAGTCCTGAAAGTAACATGATGTGTGAAAAAAATAGGGAGAGTAAACAGCAAGAGCTATGTAGCAGCAACCAGGGTGTGCAGAACAGTATCATGTTTCTGCATATTTCAGAGCAGGAATAAGCCATTTCTCTGCAGTGGGCATCATTTTAGATGGGAAGGAGAGCAGACAGAGACGAGGCTGTCTGTCCGTGAGCTCTCCTACTGCCTGCTGTAGCTACTGCACAGGTTAACACTGTGTGCTGCACAAGGCAGGCTCCAAACAACGTGCTCTTCGAGCATTGTCCAAGTAACATCACTACAGCTATTTTTAAATCCTCGTAGAAGGGTTTGCTACTTAACAACCAACCGTCCTCTGATTTCCTAAGAAAATGAGATCCGTGCTATGATGCGCAATAGCAGAGCGTCTGTGTGTCAGTGCCTTCTCTCTCCCCTCCCTCCATGAACTTAGCGACAGATTTTGACTAAATTTGACAGAGCAGTAGGAGTCTCAAAGATGCAAAATTATGCAAATTTCATTAGTCAGCCATGTAAAGAAGACAGATCCCAGTGGCTCCCATGCTGGCAGAAAGGCTGCCAAGTGAGCTCGACCACACAAACTCACTAGGTACTAGACATTAGCGAATCCACAAGGAGAGCACTATTATGAATTCCCCAACCGTAACTAGAGAAAAGCCTCATAGCTTATTAGACAGCAAAGACTCCAAACACAAACTACAGAGCCACTGGAAACAGATGTCATGGATCTTACTATTTAGAGTTTTAGTACTTTATTTTCACATGCATAATCTGACGGCACTCTACAAAGCAAATGAAGAAATCCTGGAGAGATTGAGGCACTGAGCAGATTCCAGGACTGCAGATAATATACAGAGGATTTTTATTCTAGCTCTCTTTCCATTCCCTTCCTTGGCCTTCAAGTCCTCCCTCTGCTCTTTTGCAGGTTATCTGAGTACTGATAATTCTCAAAGGTTGCAGGTTATAGGGAGGCCATGTGTCTGATAATGCAGTATTATTTTTGGCTTGCTCTCCTTCCTGTATTTGTTTCCAAATAAAAAGGGGATCCTTTGTTCTAGGTGTGGGTACAGGCTGAAGGGAAATACCCAAAGGTCTGGATGTCTCTTTGACTCGTCCAGTCAGCACCGATTTCTTACTGTCTGGAGGCCTTTGACACAGCAATCCATTATTTCTTGGTTTAATTCTTTATGCACGGCTTTTCATATTGATTACCTAACATCATTAGTTTTGGTCATTCCATACAAGAGACAATGGAAAGATCAATTTTAACCATATGAGCTAAAGGAACTTGCTCTTAAAGCATCCAGGGACTGGAATCATTTATCTTCTGCTCTCTGAATCATAAATCTTTTACAAGTGCAGCATTAGATTCATTGTTTTCTACAGCCGCACGTGATGTAGTCGGGGATCATTGTAGAAGTGTTCTACATTGCAGTGTGAGGCTGTATCCATAAAGCATATTAATGTATAGTATTGTCATAGAAATTGTCATGAGCTGCTGCAGAGAGCATGGTTTTCACAAGAGCTGTGCAAATCATCAATTGTTTTTAATTTTGTGGCTGAACTGGAAAGAGACAATTTGTTTCTCTTAGACCTAGAATGGAAAATATTTCCTTCCTCAACTAATCAAAAAATGTTTTGCATGCAGGAAAATACTTTTTTTCAGGCTTTTTTTAGTAAAAGCAAAGGGAATTTGGAAAGGAGGAGCTAGCTTCACAAAGGGATTTCAGTGACATTTGCAGAATTGGGCAGAAAATGGGAGGTAGGCCATTTACATGCAACAACTATGCAAATAACTGTGGATAAGGCTCTCACGCAAAATATAGGAATGTACTGTTCAGGCCCATGTCTGCCTGTTTAGGACCCAGGAAAGAAGGGTAAATGCTGAGCTACAGGGCCTCTCTTAATCACATCCATAAAAGCCGAATTGCTTTTCAATAAAATTTATGCAAATACAAGAGGAAGGTTTTGAGCCATGACCTCTCATATCCTAAGTCCCTGCTGCTGGGGACATATGGAGGGAGTGGAAAGACAAGATACATCTGAACTTCTGCTCAGAGCCTCTACTGAAGCTTTCCAAGCAAACTCTAAAACAATCTATTTATCATTCTTGTGTAACAAACTAGCAGTGTCCAAATTCTCACAGATACTGCAGCAAGAGAGGAGTGGGACAAGCCACCGTCGAAAAGTTCAAGCCTCGATGACCTGAGTTAATGGAGCTCTTCCATGGCATCATTACTGAGGTTAGGGCTTGTCACTGGGAGGGGACACAATCAAAACCAGTGGGCTAATCGAATAAAGGGATATTTCTGCAGCGGCTACTTCTGACCAAGATCAATAGAGCTGCACAAAAACAAGAGGAAAGGTATTTTTATTGGTTTTGACCTAAGAGATAGTCATATCGACATCTATGTACATGCGTAAGGGTTCTGACCTCTCCAAGGCATCTGATACAGTTTTGCACTCTCAAGAGATGTGAGTCAGATTGCTTCAGATTAAGATATAAATTTGAGCTTTTGGATAGTTTGCCAAACAAATGGATGAGCTGGACCTTTAGGGATATTTCATATTCAGGTTTTGTTAACAATAAAAGTGGGAGAGGACTCTAAAAAGTACTTTTTTTTTTTCAATCTCATTGGAAAGGAGCTGTTCGTTTAACAAAAAAATTAACATTTTCAAACAAGAGTTTGACTCCTTCCCCAAGAGTTTCAAACAAGACTTTTTATCCTTCCCCAAATTTTAACTGTTCTGCTTGGAGCCTTTTGGGAATTTGCTGTCACAGATCTCCAGACTGTAAAGTGCTGAGGAATATAACTGAAGAATAACAGGACTGATCTCCTTCAAAGGCCTCCAAAGTTATAGTGTGTCTCCTTCATTACAGACAAGTAATGTCATGTCAACCGTTCCACCACTCTCACCAAAGACCTGTTAGTAATTTAGAGGGTTTGGATATTCTGGCCAACGATCAGCTGGTGGTATTGAATGGAGCTTCAAATTCCCTTCAGGAGACCTATGCTGAGTCACAAAAATTGAAGACCTAGGAGGCAATGAGAACACAGCGTGGATAAAGTGGTGATAAAAATAAGAGGAAAGCCTCAAAGTTTTTCCTTTATCTTGGACTATGATACTTAAGAATGTAACTTCAGACTTGCCCCCAGCTGAATGTATTTTCATTTCTTTCTTTCAACTCTCCCAAGACAGTGACAGATAAACAGATAAGTGCAATGCTGAGAAAAAAGACAACCAAAATTGAGGGCTGAGATCATCCAAGCAAGCCTCCTGCTCAAGGTAGTGGGGAGTATGGAAAAGCCACACATGCAGTAGTTGCATGGGGTGAACTAACAGAGTAGCTAGAAGAGGATGTATAATGTGGCATTACATGATCAAAGGTATCACCAGTGTGTCTGCGAGCAGCGAGAAGGATCCTCTACCACAACGGCTTGCAGAAAAGGGTTTTGCCTGGGAAAGGTTGCTCTTTGCTCTCAGCAAACTCGGCCTTCTTTGTAGAGCTGATGGCAGTGCTAGACAATACCTTGTTAATCCCCAGTAGCAATGTGATTACAAGGTGGAGGTTTGGTGTAAAGAAGCAAGTACATGAAAGGCAGACCCTGTGCAGCCTACACCTGGAGCAGATAATAAACTATCTGGCTCTGAGGAAGAATATTTTATTCCAGCATGGCTCAAGATGATATATGAAACCACCAAATATTAGAGTCAATGATGTCTTGGGAGTGATTTGATGTTTATGGTTAACCCTAACATTGCTTTTGTTTATAGACACTATTTCTAAAGTAATCTTATCTTGTATGGCTTTTATGGAAACAAAAATTATCAGGCTATAGCTTTTATAGTACAGAGGGTGACATGGGTTTGATTTACACTTCATTACAAACCAGTCCTGCAAACATTGCTCAGGTGCATTGTTCTTAGTTTCCTGGTGAAATTCGCAAAGGAAATGAGACATTTTTGAGCTTGTGCTTATGACGGGTAATCCGTGTCAGACTCGCCTAGCACCTCTGATGTTTGTGCATCCTTCGGTCGACATCAGAACCTTTTGTCTGAAAATTCCCTCCAGGAACAGGTTGGTTCCTCTGCATTGTTACCCCCTAACTCCTACACATCAGAGTCTTGACCTTACAGTCTCTCCTTAATAATGGAAATAGTGATACTTTTTTTCACCCTGAGTACCTCACATACTGTCATGGATGGGCCTTGAAAGTACAGTGAGTGAAACAGATGAACCACACCCATACCACCAAAATGGAATGACGGAGAGCGCAAAGTGAAGTATATTCTGCGTAGTGCCATGGTGTTGGACCCCGCCAGGTCCCAGGGTTTTTTCCAGGTACAGGCCTACATACCCCACCCCAGCAAAGTCCTGTGAAGTGCAATATAGCTGTAAGGAGTAATTAGGTTTAGATCCTGCTGTGTAGACGGGAAGCTTCTGAGGTAAGGCCTCACAGAGTCCAAAGGATTTCCAGGGAAGTCCATTCCCAAATCAGCCCATCTATCTAACTCTCAACACTTTTGAAGAAGCATCCAGAAAACCCACATGAAATCATAATACTGAGCTGCAGTCAGGCCTACAGCAACACGAAAGTCCATAAGGGAAAAAAATAATACTTTTACCTTTCAAGGAAAATCATTAATTTCCATGCATCTGTTCAAAGCAAGGAAAAAAAAAAAAAGAAAGGCAATCTATATTTTACAAAGAAATTTTGCCAACTTCCTAGCAAAAGCAGCTTTCCACAATGAAATGGCAGTTTCCCTGCTGTGAAAAAATCCCTTTGGTTTTCCACAAGCATTTTAAAGGGAAAAGTTGAAATTATTGTTTAGAATTTTTTGATGAAAAACTGTAAAACTGATATTTTCCATCTGCTTTACTGGAGGTGAGAATTTGTAGCTACACGTATCTTTTCTGTGGTTACTCGAGGAGTCAGATGGAGATCATTTGGCTGCCCTGCTTTACTGTTGATGCTGCCCCCGACTCTAAAGAGGTTCTGGCAGCTGCCAGTGCAAGGGCAACCACCATGTGTTAGCACTGTTTGCTGCTGGGTGGTACCGCAGCATCAGCTCTCGCCGTGCAGCACTGTCAGCCTTTCCCTGTGCTTGAGAGGGGACATCACCACATTGCTGCAGTTCACCCACCAGCCTGGCCCAACGGTGCGCACACGTAGCATCTGCTCCAGGCATGTCACCAGTACTCATTGGGGGCCACCTCTGAGGGGTTCATTTGGGAAATCCAGACCTCCTGGATACACATCAGAACCAGCCCAACACCTTATTAATGGTACATGTTATTTGCTTGGCAGCAGTATGAGACAACGGTGGAAGAAGTAGCTCCAAGCACCAAAGCACAGGCATGGGGATGAGTTGCTCCAGGTGCCAGGAGCTCCTTCTGCCTGGAGCAGTTGGTGGGATCTCCCACCAGCAACCTCATCATTTGCTGGATGCTACTGGCCCTGTGGGGAAAACAGGTTTGTGGGGGCATTGCTGGAGTCTTCTAGCCCTGACTGGACCTGAAGCCTCACCGGCAAGCAGAAGTGAAGCACCAGAGCTGAACTTCATACTGTACCATGTTGCATAGCTGTTAAACCCCTTGACTACGGCTTGGAGGCTCGGAAATCGTTACTAATCCTCTCTACTCTTTCACATATTTAGAAAGCTACCCTGTCTTCATGCTATCTGGCATTTGCTGTGGCTGCTAGGATTTGATATTTCTGGAGTACTCATGGGGCTGAGGAAGTGCAGGGTCTGGATGCTTGCAGGAGCCTGGACGCACTCTGATAAGCTGATGCGAAACAACCCACCCTGGGAGCAGGCATGCAGTAAAATGTCAGTACCACATCTCTGAAAGCCAGAGTGTTATCTGAAGGGAACTGCGTGAATTCTTTCAAAGCTAATGCTACCTAGTCTGAAATTTCCACCACTCCTGATTTATGGTCCTTGGACTCACCTACGCAAGGTGGACAAGACGGGCGTATATTTAGGTCCAGCTGACCCCCATGTTTCTGTTTGGGTGTTGGTGGATTGTTGGGGGAGAGGAAGATGGGAAAGGTTCACTTTCAGAGTTGCTCGAGCATTCATAAAGTCGGAGTCAGGGAGGAAAATAATCCTGTATCACGGAACCCTGGAATTAACTGAAGAAAGTTTCAGGTTGGATTATGAGAAGCACAGGAGGTGACCATTTCTGGTTGCTGTTAGCAGGCAGCAAATTGAGGTATTGTAGTTTTATCTGTTACCAGAAAAGCCCTCTACTTTAAAAAAAAAAAAAAAAAAAAAAAGTAGGAGCCCCACCGTCTCACTTTTAACAAGGACCAGCTGAAAAATGAAGGCAAGCAGCACACAGACCATCTTATGTCTGCCAATTCATTTCCTGGCCCTGAAAGAAAAAAAAAAAAAAAAGAAAAAAAAATCTTCTTGTTTCCTCTCATGCAGGCCAAACATGGCAAAGCACCAGGGGAATTCTGAATGAAATCAATTGCACTTGTTACTAACTGAGTTTTCTTTTATTCTTATATTACCAGGGCCTGGATATTCAGCTGCAAGCAATTATAATGAAGAGTTACTGAGTAATGGTTTCCAGATTGCTCCATGATGGGGCATTAATTGAAAGGGACAATTTAAGAGCTTAGGCCATGTAAATGCATTTCTTATTCTGTCAGATCAAGAAATTTCTGCGTACTAGAGGCTGAAATGCTCAGAACTGATAAAGACTTAATAGTAGCCACTTAAGTGAACATTTGGAGAAGGGATTTTACATTTAAGGGATCAAGAATAATTAAAATAAAGTAGAGAGTCAGGGTTTTATTAGGAGTCACAATGTGAATATTATCAGCAGCCTGGTAATTTTTCTTGGAGTTAAACCAAACTTGCGTGGGGGAAGATGACAGGAGGGTTTGGCTCCTTATCTCGCTGTCTGATCTCACTTTAGTCCTTGACTCTCCTGAGTGAAAGGCCCTATTAAGTACCAAGAATCAAAGGCAAAATTTCATATAAAGTTAGCAGGATGAGTTCAGAAGGATAGCATTGAATTGCTGAATATCTGTCCTTTTCTAAATGCCAGTTAAGAGAAAGTACTTCCATACTGGGGAGCTGATTCCTAATATAACAATCGGCTTGCAGTATAACAGTGGATATATGGGATTTTTAATTCTACTATAGCTAAGCAAACACAAATGAAAAATATCCCTCGGACTACACTAATAAAATCCAGGGTTGTTTGTTGCAGTGAAGGGATGAAGCCCTGGAATTTGCAAGCTGTCCAAGCAATACTATTTTCAGTATGATATAACCGATGTTTTGCAGGTTTTATATAACTATGTCTCTGCACTTAATTATGAAATCATACATTTCTTTTTTTTTTTGTCAATTACTATTTTGTTGCCCTAGTAATTGCTACAGATAATACCAATGAAAAATACATTTCACCCTAGGTTAGTGAGTCTTCCTTGTTTCTTCGTGAATTCATATTAGCCAAAAATGGCGACTAATCAAGAGAAATGTTTCCTTTCCTAAAACACTGAACCACTTATAGGAATAATTCTGGGAATAGGTAGGGGGAAGGGAGTTTATGTCTCAGGCTTCTGCCATTATCTAGCTTGAACAGATGGAAGCTCAGGCACTTGTGATTAAATCACTGGAATGAAGAAGGACATCACTGAAATAGTGGTCAGTTATTTGCTCAATCCCACGTGAAGAGCAGCCCCCCTGAAGCAAGCCACAGCATGCCGGAGAGCTATTACTAAGATGCCTGGGGTTGAAAATATAAACACCTTCGGAGTGGGTGGTCAGCTCAGGTCAGGCTTAGGGTTGATTCACAGGCACTAAATTAATCTGCAAAAAGGGACATTGCTAGACTGCAGTCTGGGGAGGAGGGAAGCGTCGTGTGTGTCAGTTATTGGGCTCTTATAAATGAGCAAGCCAGGCAAGAGTCTGTGTTTCACCATCTGATGCAAAAGTAAACCACAAATAAGGCCAGAAGTGAAATACTGGTCCTGCTCAACCACATGGCAAAATCCTTCAGGCTTCCCTGGAGCACCTCCTCCCTGAGCCCCCTTCCCCTCCGCTGCCCCGTGCCACTGCTCACCTTCCCCTCCCAGTTGCAGGGAGAGACACGGCTCAGGGCAGGCAGGGAAATCCCACCGACCTGGGGGCACCTGCAGAGACTGCGGCCAGCCACGTGGGACCCTGGGGTCCAGCCAGCACCATCCCTCCTCCTGCAGTCCTGGGACCTCGGTCGTGCAGCTGGTGGTTGCCAGCCGGTTGCTCTTCTCAGACTAGCCTCAAGATGTAATTGAAAATTGGATTGAGATGGCATCCAAGCCACTTTTGGACCTGGCGTGGTAAAGAGTTACGAGGATCCTCCAGAAGAAAAGCCTTGCAAGTGAAGCAAGGTGAGGCATCTACCTGCTCTAAAGTGTGCAGAAACCTGGCAGAGGCCAGGTCTGACCGTAGTAGGTACAGCCAAAATAGGAGATACCCAACAAAATGGCCTTGGTTTCCCCGCATGATATGGCTGTGCCAGGTGCTGGAAGAGCAGACAGGGACTGGGAGGGATGGCTAAGTGGTTACTGCCAAGAGCACAGGAGAAGGGAACCATTCCCCTGCCAGGAATAGAAATTATCCCCCCACATCTCTTCTGATCACTCAGCCTGGCTGTCCCACCTCAGGACCTCCATCCCAGCTCTGCTGCTTCCCTGCCTCCTCCCAGCTCCTCATCCTCAGGTTGGCAAAACCCATAGTTGCCTGCACCGCTGGGAAGCCCTGAGAAAGCACTGTGGGAGATGCACACAGAAGCCCTGTGAAAGGGCAGCGAGGTAGACAAAAAAACCCCCAGTGCACGCCATCCCTCAATGCATCCGGGTCTCTGCATCAGGGTGTGCACGGGGGAGGCACCCTGGGGACAGGTTGCTGCATGTTCGGCCTTTTTGGCTTCTCGGTCTCTCGCCCTGGCACTGGCAGTCCCTGGCATGGCAGAGGTGCAGAGACCCACGCTGAGGAACCACAGGAGCTGTGGAAAAAACTTCTGGGAAACACAGGGCAGAGCCGGGTTGGCCTTCCTTGGGGTCAGAAGAAAAAGGCACTATGATGAATCAAATATATCTTGATTCAGTTAATACCTGGAGAAGAAAAGGTGTGCAGTGCTACTTCACAGAAGCCACAGGAAAGCAGGCTACTGCAGAATAGGAAATTTAGGAAAGGCTTTCCCCATTCCCCTCAAAAAACACGTATTTATGTTCAGTAGGAGGGCTTCTCTTTAAATCAATGCCATTGCTTTCTTCATTGACTAATAAACTTACACCTGGAATTGCTCCAGTCTGCAACCAGTCAGAAATTCAACCAGCAATCCCACACATACAGAAAATAAATGAAAATATTTTTTTCTGCATTATTATTAAAAGCAAAGAAAAACTTACTTGGGAATAAATAATAGCATCATTAAAAATAGCTTGTGGGAGTCTAGAGGTCTGGGCAGGGGGCGGCTGTTATTGTTTATCAGTTTAGGTTCCCCCCCAAGTTCAGCTCTGCTTTGAAATGTAACACGTCATTAAGGAATTTGTAGTTACAAAGTACAGACACTTGTTCCTGACAGTAAGCATGGCCACTTCTCTTAACAGAGCGAAACCATAACCACTCCCTCCACCTTGCCCCTGCTCCAAAACAGCAAAAGTCCTGATTAACAGCCAGGATAAATACAGCAGCCAACCAAAACACTATCCAACCTGAAGTTTGGTCAAGCTATAAAACTGCCAGCAAAAAACCCAGAAGCAAAGCTTGACGCTGAATTTTAAGTTTAGAATAATAGTCTAACCCAAAGAAATATGAATCTGATAACCGCTAAGGAGGGAGTCTGGGATTTTCATTAGTCACTTGCATGGGGAGGGTGTTGTTACTGGTGGGAGGCGGGATGCATAATAACACAGTGGTGAAATGTGAAAAGGGGCAGAATGCTTCAAATCCTGAGAAGGAAAAGGGAGGGGGGAGGTGTATTTGTTTTTAAAGGCAATCTTACATTAAGTCACACAGTGGTTGAAAGACTCACTGTTCTTGCAAGTTCTAGGCCGGTCCGCTCTGATACGGCATAAAAGTTCTTCTGTTTGTGTAAGGGGAACATGTGTGTGCTCAGCGCCCGCAGAAATTAATGGACTGTACACAAAGTCATTTTTCCCTCAACTCCTCAATTTTTTTTTTTTTTTTAAGGAAAAGCCTGTGACCCCATCATATAATGGAAAGTCAAATGCCTCAAGGTAAATCAAATAATTAGAAAGATATTTCCTTTGCTTTAAAAATTTCACTCGCAAAAAAAAAACCCAACCCTCAAGCCTCCAAAAATCTTGGAGGTGGTTTACTTGTTTTTTCTGGCTGAAAGGATCTTTGCATAGTTGGCCCTTATGCGTCTTGACTTTGTGACACCCAGGTTTTAGTCATGCTTAGCCTTTCTGAAAAATAATAGTAGTAATAACAGCAGTGGCAGATTTAACCACAAGCAGACGGGACGTTGCCTCATGGCCCCTTCCCTGTAATGACCGTAGGTTATTTTGGTTCCTATTTTCTGCTCTGTGAAGGGCTTGAAAGCACTTATACATAACTCCTGGCACCAGTCCCACACTTTAAATGGTATTTCCAATGTAGCCAAATACGAATTGCTCATCTAGGCAGGATTAAATGGTTCATTGTCTACCTGTTGCATGTATGTGTATACATGTGTAGATGGAAGTGAAGATGTTGATTTTCTATGCATCTGCTTATCTTTCATACAGTCATAACACGCTAGTGATAAGAAGTGTGATTGTTATCTGTGATTTTTGGAGCGAACCAGAGAAGTCCTCTCTTCTCCATGTTACGCAGCATCGTGCCAGACTGTTTATGCACAATTTCCTAAAGCCCTAAAACTCAGCTCTGGTGTTTGAATGCCAAAGCAAAAGCTGCTTTTAGTGGAGAGAAGCTGACAAAATCTTTTTATTAAAGTTCTTTAGCTATATTTTGAGGGTCTGTTTAAAAACAAAATCCATTCACACCTAATTAGTGAGATTTTTACTTGAGGGAAAAAAAGGGAAAAGAGTAATACCATGTATAAAGGAAAAAAATCAAATCAGGTTCTTTTTTTGTGTGTGATTTATATGTTATGTCATTTTCCTTATAAAACTAGACCTCACTGGATGCTCAGGAAGAGGAAACTAGGAACTAACAAGTTACGTATGTTAGATAACATGCTGCGTGCAGTTGTGGTGATACACAGTGGGTTTGTGCAGCTCAAAGGAACCATTAGATCCCTCTCACCTCAGAGATCCTCAAAGGAAATTATAAACAGACCCCCAGATTCCTGAAGATGCCATTATCTGATGACTGGGTGCTAGATAACGGTACCTGTAGAGCCTCCATTTGCCTCACAGTGTCTGTTCTGTAAGTGCAGGAGTTACTTGCACAAGAGGCAGTTGGTTCTGAGCAATCACAAACACATAAGCTACTATATTTGGATTTGTTGGATATAACTTAAAGATTCAGAAGTCTCTGTGTAATTCTTCGTGGTATTCATTCATGCTAAACAATTCCATTTTTATATAAAATTTATGAAAACCTTTTCTACAGCATTTTCAAAGCCATCCTATAGAGTTTAACAAAGTCCCACTATGCACTGTTCCACATTAGTTACAGATCCTAGTCATCCTCTACTCAATGCCAGAGTATTTTTCAGTAAAGGGGTAGACAGCAGTTTCTGTGTCAATATAGTCCCAAATAGACATTTCACAGCGTTACAGATGCAACAGGAATTTAAGCTGTGGAAGATGCTACTGCAGCGCTGCTGACAAAACCCTGACCGTAGCAACTGCAGTCACTGCAGGCAACGCTCCAGGAAAAGTGAGAAATGGTGGAAAAAGTGGAGTATGTCCCAGGAAGATGGCTTGTCTCCAGGGTGTCATCTGGCGCCATACTTCTCCCCTAGCCTGACACAGAGTGCAGGAAAGACAAACAAAATCCTGGGAGCTGTGTCATGATGTTATACTACCTTGTTTTCCTATCAAACTCTGCTTTCAAGCCCACAGATACTTTGCAGGAACAATGTTTTTCCTAGAACATCTGGATCCCACCGAAGGCTTTCAAAGCAGAGCTGTGACAAACACACTATTGACACTGGCAGCTACAGAGATGTGAGCGTGTTTCTGTCAGAGGGCTGCTGGAGACGATCAGCATGATAAATCGTTTCTCATTATCCCAAAACAGAAGGAAAGAAGACTTGAGGTGAATGTTCTGTTCTTTCATATCAACAGGGAAAAGGCACCAGCATGAAAGGACTACCAATATCAAGGACCAATACAGGTAAAATAACAATTATGGTAAAAATGTGTATGTCTGTCCAGTCACGCCTTGGCAGTGAGGTTATTAAGGCATCAGAGACAGTCAGCAAGGTTGGGGCACCATGCAGCAGGTGCCTGTGGACCAGCTACCTGTCTTCCTTAGCAGCTATGGAACATCTTCAAGATGCAGATGTTCATCATCATTCTGCAAGAGTTAGGTGTGAGTAAATCCAAAGATTTGCAGAAATCTTAGGGTATGTCTCTGACCACACGAGAAGGTTTTCCCACACCATCATCTGCTCATCTAGGCTGTTTGGTCTGGGTGAATTTACTCCTTATTTTTTCAGGGACAAAAGTTAAGAACCGCATTTTTATTTTAAAAGCAGTTTGGAAAATATCTCCACTAGTATATATAACTGCAGGCAGCAGGGGAACTAAGTATATTAACAGTGAATGAACAACTTTCTTGAAAACATCTGTGGATGACAGTCATTCCACCCCACCCCCCAGAAAACCTGACACTTGAAGGGCTCCTTATCAAATATCACCCAAAGCAGCTGCAAACCAGATAGGCTGAGCTGAACATGAGCTTCTGCTGAACCTGCTGGATACTATGTCACTTGGCAATCACCTGACTGAAGGTAATTCTATAGGGGGAGCTGCCAGCCCATATACTCTCACAGACCAGCTACCCTGGGGCCAACCCTTGCAAAAGGTGCAACATCTGAAATTCCCATTAAAACCTCTATGGCACCAAGGTTTACAAAGATTACCAGCATGGTCTTCCCTTGGCCATGATAAGACAGGACTTTGTATGCATTCACACCTTTGCTCTCTCTAATTCATACAGAGGGTATGCAGCCATGGCAAGACCCTGAAGCCGTGAGTAAGGAGGCAGGGCTCTGCCTGGGGCTCCTGCAAGTAATGTGTAGACTGGGTCTCATTTACCAGCTCCCTACCCGCACCAGGGTCTGTGTGTGGAGAAGTGCCACTGGAAGGTGACAGCAGAAGCTTCCTCTCATCTCCCCATCCCCTGTGGGGAAATGAATGTCTCGGGTGTTGGGAATTAACGTCTTGGGTGTGGGTCATCCCACAGATCCCTGACTTGTGCTTGGCCTTGAAGTCTCCACCCACAATCCAGACTGGTGCGGTTGGCCTGAAGCTTGGTTAATGACAGCACACCACAAGCCTCCCATTGCCCCTTAAATCATTATACCCCTTAGCCATTAGTAGGATCATTCAGAGACAGATAGAAAGGCCAGAATTTGCTAGTGACTGCTGGGGTCTGATCCTGGAGCTGGGGGACAGTCCCTGCTCTCCTCACAGTGCCCAGAGACCCACTATGGGCTGTATTAAATAGCACCATGACAGCAAGGTCCTCTCCCACGTTTTTGCCTGGCTGCAGTAATGAGGACTGCATTTATCCAGGTGCAATAGTGTCCTTCCATAACACACATTTCTGCTTTTCAGCTGACTCAAGCACACCATGTTCAGAGAGCAGAGAGGTGGGTGCAGAATTTAAAGCTCTCAGCTAGTGATACCCTTGACAGCCTATGTAAAGCTTCCTAGGATGCCTTTATAAGTTAGCCGTGGTTCAAGCTTCTCATTCCTTGTTTTGTCCCCCCTCAGAAGCATCCCTGAATCATTGACCAGAAGATGTTCAACTGCCATTGATCCTGACTGGTAGATGCAGGAAAAGACATACAGACATTTAATCTACATACATCTGTAAATCCACCTGCCCTTGCCAAGAGTATTGATGTTTCACTAGTTGACCAAAACCAATAGTGCATTGGGGTGCTCCCTTTCTCTCTTGCCTCCATTTTCTATTTTCTTTATAAAAAGCACATCTTGTGGCTCATATACACACCTGTATATGTTAATAATGCTTCTTTGTTTGCAGAAATATTCCTGCAAATTACCAAATATTCTTGGTAATGCATACTTGCAGTACAGTCCTTACACAGCCCTCTAGACCCCACCAATCTTTCAGCTGAAGTAACTTCATCCCGTAAATTATGACAGAGTTAGGACAGGCTTCAGTGTTATATGTGTGTATTTCAGAGGCTTTTGCAAGTACAGTGTTGGATTTAAACTTTTGTTCTGCAAAATCTCGTCTTTCATGAAGTTTTGCATTGCAAACTTTCCACCAGAAAATCCAAATTCAATCATGTATTTTTTAGTAGGTGGTGACAAAACTTGAGTAATATACCTTTCCAATGTGAAAATAGTGCAATAAAATAAAATAATAATAAAAAAAGCTTGCTGTTGTACTTTATTCCTCCCATGGAGAAAAATATATTAGAGCTTTCCTTGCCCTGTTCTGCACCAAGACTGTTGGTTGGTATCATATGTGTTAGAGATTTATCAATCTCCCTCTGACAAATTTTCTCTAGTTTTAAATTTAAAAAAAGCTTTTTCAGCAGCTGAGCTCATGAAGACCTAGTGAATGCTTATGAGAGAGAAAAATTGTGTGCAAGGATGTTAACAAAGTAACTCCATACAAAATCTCAGATGTCTGCCACTGGGCTTGGGTGTTTACTAACACATAGACATGCACGAGACCCCACTGGGGAACACAGGGGTGCAAAGCACCCATAGACCAGAATCAACCAGGATACACAGCTCTTAGAGTGCTGTGGATCACCCAGTCACTTTCTGTTAGGGAAAAATGGTGATTGTTATCATAAATAAATAAAATGACCAGTATGTCTTCTTTTAGTTGTATAATATCTATAACATCCATTGTGCAATCCGGCATGCCCATACTTCATCTTCTTTTGGAAGATGCCTGTACAGACAAGCTTTACAAGGTCACTCTTCCCAAAAGAAGATGAAGATATGGGCATGCCGGACTTGCACAATTGGATGTTATAGATATTATACAACTAAAAGAAGACCTTACTGGTCATTTTATTTATTTATGATAACAATCACCATTTCTTCCATAACAGAAGTGACTGGGCTGATCCACAGCACTCTAAGAGCTGTGTATCCTGGTTGATTCTGGTCTATGGGTGCTTTGCACCCCTGTGTTCCCCCAGTGGGGTCTCGTGCATGTCTATGTGTTAGTAAACACCAAGCCAGTGGCAGACATCTGAGATTTTGCTATGGAGTTACTTAGTTAACATCCTAGCCACACACTCTTTTCTCTCTACATAAGCATCTTGCACTAGCGTTTCATGAGCTCAGCTGCTGAAAAGAGTGGATTGGCTATTTTGTCAGCATTTGTGAAGCAAGACCTGAATATAGCAGATAAAACATTCTTCGCGAAAGACTCACCATGCTGTGATTACAGATCACCCTCACTCCAAGCATTAAACCAAGAGAGCACCAGGGACTCATGCTTTATCCAACCTGCTCAACTGACACAGAATTTGCAAAATATGCTTTGCAGTCTTGACATGCCAACAAAGCACTTTTAATTTTGGCTCCAGTCCAAGCTCGGTGCTAGATGTGTGATACTTTGCATGGAGTCATCATATTTTCTTCCTCACACACAGTTTTCATTCCTGCATAAGCTTTAACTAACCTCCTCATTAAATTAGGAGTTTGGAGAACTTTCTCTTTTAAACCTTGGAGTCTGCAGGTTGACAAGTGCTCTACACTTCACAGCACTTTTTTAAGTCTGGCAGCTTCAGCTTACAAAGGTACAACACTAAACCAGTGAATTCACTTGGTTTGTTCCATTCATTTCAAGATCATTTAATCAAGCTTGGCAAAAACATCTGAGAAATAAATTTACTAGGAGACACATACAAGGCAAGCAATTCACATTCTGCAGCTTATTTACTAGTTACCGCTGAACAGTAGCCAGCTAACTTCTACCTAATCCCCAATAAGGTTGTTTTTTCTCCCTCCCATCAAAAATCTAATACTCTGACCTTAATGCAAAGTGATGGATTAATGTTACACATGCTGTTCTTAAACCTCAGTCACCCTCTGCTATGACAGCAGGATTAGAAGGGAAAGTAAGGACTGAAGGCACCCAGCAGATTCGGTGATTTAATTGTCTGAGCTTCTGGTGTGCAGGCTTAACTTTGGCTTAAATAATGTCTTTTTCCCGTCAGAAGGAGTCTGTTTGAAATTAATTCCTTTTACTGAAGCCCCAAGTAGAATGCTTTCAGTTTTTAAGATACTTTGTGCATGACAGAGGTGTCTGTTCGCCTTAATGCTCCCCAAACATTAATCTGAAGCTGTTTGCTATGGCCACTTTCTGCATCTTGTTTTGGAGATGTCTTGATCAATTAGTGCAATGTCACAGTTACATGTAGTTATTCTATCTCCAGCTGCAAGCTGTTAATAATAAACTTACCCACAGGACAAACCTGCCATATGGTTGATGGTCAAGCAAGGCTAAAATATGCATTAGGAAAAAAATGCAACTGTCAACATGAAGCTGGATATGGCTTATTGAATTTGATGCGGGCATCTGACAGCAATGTTTCTTTTAGCAGCATTCTGTATTGCAGGTCAGGAATCTGCCTACTGTGGAATATTTGTCATAGGAAGACAAGATGAGAAAAAAACAAGGAAACATTTGTGAAATGGACAATACAGGGTAGGTTAGTGGTGGCTGATTTTTTTTCCGAGGAGGGAAGGAGGAGGGAGTCTTGAATCAAGGGGTTTTTTGTAAGAATGATTTGCTAAAGAAAGCCTTGTTCAAATTTTTTTCACAGTCAAGGGAGATGAGCTGCATATGACAAGAAAACAAAATGTGGCTTTTTTCTTGTGATATAAAGAAATTGGACTGTCACATAAAGCATGAGCTATAGAAGAAAATATCCAAAGTCTATCTGGCGATAGTTATATTCCCACAAAGATAATTTAAAAAAAAAAAAAACATGTTTTGAAAAAAAAACTGTTTTGAAAAAGCTCAGCATTTGGGTATTTTTTGTAACTCTTGACATATATTCTAGCCAGTCAATGAACGGCACTGGCATGGTTTCTTGCCTCATTGATAACACTGTGCAGCAAATACTGCCTTTAGCTTTATAAAAGCGGAAGGTACCTCAGCTGGGTTTGCCATTAAGACAAGTCAAAGAATGACATGCAAGTAAAAGCAAGCCCTCCTATTCAGTGGAGGTCTTCAAGTCCTTCCCCCTTGCCTCATCAAAGGTCACCTCCCAGTAACTTCAGTTCGTTTATGAATTGGAGAGTATGCAAACAGTTCTGTTCCACACTACTGCCACTTTTATCAATGGGAGCAGAAACCAAACTAATTGCTGTTCCAAGAGTAGTCATGCAGTGAAAACTTTATTAAAAGTCCCAGAGTCCTGTTTACATGTGGTAAGGTTTGATTTGATTAGCTGGTAATTAGAAGCACACTGTTAATTATGCAATTTAAAAGGGATAGCTGGGAGTCACAATTCCTAGAGGAATTCTCCAATATATGGGAAAGTATTATTTTTTATTAGACTTTGCTATCAAGCCCTTGTTCTTGCAAACACTTCTGCACGTGCTCAACTTTAAGACATGGTGAGTGGTCTCTCTGACTTTCATGAGTCACTCCCACCCTCATGAGCCGAAGCTCTCTGAATACATCTTTGAAAGGACTGGACCTGAGATACCAAAACACCCTTCCCAATTTCCAATTGTTTCTCCAGATTTTCCAAATATATTTCTGCACAGAGATGATTTCTTCATGTTACAGTAAACAAAATATAAAGGCAAGCTTTCCTGGTAGTTTGGAGACATTGGGGATTTACTGGGCATATCACTGGATAAACCGGAGTGCCCTGATGCAAACCTTGGGACATCAGCAGTTGGTCTACAACTGGTGATGTTAAAACACTTTGCTTCTAAACATGCTATCATTTTGCATTAGAGCGATGTTCTCTCTCTCTCCATTCAATGCAAAATGATATTCAAACCAGGCTTCTGGGGTGGGGCGGTGCTGTGTGTTCAAAAATGGTTTATTTTTTTATTGCAAACTTACTAAAAGGAGCTTGGTATTCTACAAAAAACATTAAATGTTTGGGTTTTTTCCTGGGATTAAAAATATTTTTGGTGGAAATGAAGAGTCTGGAGCAATCCAGGCCCTTCCTTTTCCAAGTTTTAAAAACATAGAGGAAAAATCAAGACTGTGGACTTAAACTGATTTCGAGCCCATATGCCACCAGCTATTTTTATGGGTTATTCCTGAAGGACCTATATGTTAGAATGCTTTTTCTTCCAGCTAGCTAAACTTGCACTGTGGCATAAACAGCAAAGAAAGCTCTCAATTAGTAAGACAAGGGAAGCAATCAACAAGAAAGGCCTCAAAGTCAGAGTTCAAAAAGAAGAAATTAAATGTTCAGTACATGGGGAAAAAGAAGTTTTTTGATGTGGTGCAAGGTACAAAGTCAAGAGCAAAGGAAGAAGAAAAATTAGGGGGATATTGAGGATTGAGAGGAGAGTAGAATATGAAGAGAGAAAGTATTGTGTGAGCTGAACATACCTGAAACCAGTGGAGTTCTAAGAACAGGGAATTGCCCTTATTTATGTTATATAATATTTTTCTTGCTATTTCCAACAGAAGAAACATGCTTACTTTGATCACAGAAAGTTTATTAAATACACCAATTCTTGATAGCATATTTGTGAACCATCACTTACAACAGCTCCATGTATATACACAGTAACTCGCTTGCAAATCACCGCTTGCTCATTGTTGCTCCGTATTTTTTCATTATTTCATCCTACCTGTTTTGTCTGAAGAGAGAGTGTGTCTGTAACACATCTGAATCTTCATGATAGTCCTAATTTAGGTGTTATGTATATACACTTTCTGTGGCTTTCTGGGCCACCCATCTATTAAATGTCCTGCCACTTGGCTGTTTTACATGATGTCAGCTTGTGATCTGGCTTTTTTTACTCTGTTACCAAATCCTGACTTCTTAAAACATTAAATAAAATGTTTCTTTCAGGGTTAATTATTTTGGAGTGTGACAGAAACCAGCACCCATAAAGTTTGTTGACATAAAAAGAGTAGATGTGAAAATAAAAATGTATGCATGTCTACACTGAGCTCCTGAGCTAATGCATTGAGTTTCAGATCTTGACAGAAATTTGGCCTCCATCAGTCTTGACTCTGTTTAAGTGACAGGATGGCTGGCAGCACTCACCAGTGCTTGCAGGATGTACTAATATTTACAAGCAAAAGAAGGTCTCTGGCTTTGTTGAAATAACACCACTTTCTTAATTTGACTGCCGCTCCGTAGCAGACCTTAACAAACAGCTACCAAGGGAGGAGGTAAAGGACTGAGCTTTCATCAAATGCTAATGTTTACCTTAAACTGAAAAAGTCACAATTATATTAAACAGATTTCTAAGGACAAAGTATAAATAATGATATCATTCTTCTGGAATATCATGCTCAGGATGACAATGTAAACACCAAGGAGTTCCAAAAGCAAAATGCAAAAAGGAAAAAAAAAATTACAGTGGACAAGATTTCTTCACATAAACAATCAAAAAATGCTTGCAAGTTGCCTGTCCAGCACTGAAGTGTACAATGCATGTGTTGTATGTGTATGGGGCGGGAGAGGTGGAAACGTATCTGGCATTTCCTTTCGACTAGTTGTTAAGGCAGGGGCAATTGCAAAGTTTAAAGTAGTTTTCAACTTTGGATCAAAGTCATCTGAAGCTTCAGAGCAATTTAACCTCACACTTCCATTTCTGTTTAATCTTTCAAATAAGCAGGTAAAATATACAGGATTAATGTAATTGTTTTACACTGATAACATTTCCATTCATCTGAAAGGATGGCAGTATTGCTTGGTGGATTGCTGTGGGATTTAGTCTGATACACTGCTCTCTGTGTTTCTATATACATCTGTACTGAATAGGTTAGTAATATATACAACAAATGTAAATTATACATTGCTGTATATACATGTTATCACTTCTCTAAAGAATTTGCATGACCTCCATCAACAGAGTGAGTCACAATTTATAAAGCAATTTCTCTCTTCACAGCCCTGTGTAGTAAAGAAATAAAAAGAAGGGAAACAAAGACTGCAGAGAATCTGTGTGGGTTTGCCCAGCATCATACAGCAGTAAAACAACAGCAACATTTGCAGGTACATCTAGACTATAAGCATATACATATACTACCCCAAAGAATACCTGGGTGAAAACCTGTAGCTCTGTAGAAATTAAAATGACATTGCCTCTGATGTTAATGGGCCAGCTTAATTTTGTACCCCCCGCCATGCACACCATTGAACACATAGGACCATTGAAGTCACTGGAATTCCCTCCACTGAAACCAGCATGAATTTGGCTTTTTGTGTCCAAAGGGCAATTTTACACTGAGAGCATTTGATTTTGATACACATTAAGGTGGAAAAAATCTGTGAAAGAGTACTTTTGCATTGATATATACCAACAGAAAATAAGAGTGGGATAACAAACCAACAAAAACCCTACTCACAGTGTCTGCAAGGCTCCAGCACGCTGTGTATAATTGGAAACGTGTACTGCTAAATAAAATAATCAAATAAGTCTTCGGCTGCTGCTTATAGCAAAATAGCTAAAAAGAACTTTTGCTTTTCTGTGCACGGAAATCAGACAGAGGAAGAGGCACAGCCCAGGCAAGGGAAGCACATGGTGCCATACTGTAGAGCACTGTCCCAAACGCCCCCGATGAGGATCCCAAGAGCAGCACAATGTCAATGGATACCTTGTCTTCCACGTTTCCGTTCACAGCCAGGCAGCTAGGCTCTTCTTAGCTATGTGTAGCCAGAAGTTTTCATCTTTTATCCCAACGTTCAGGTTTTAATGTATTCTCTGCTGGGAAAAAAAATCTTAAAATGGAAAGGATGTGATCTCAACATTGAGGTGTTCAGCCAAACACAGTGAAATGCACAGCCTGAGGAATGAAATAATGAAGCTATCACTGCTACTGGGGGTGAGTTATTAGTCTCACTGGGTGTTGCCAACTATGAGTTACTGAAGTTTCATCCTCCAGGTGGAGGTAATTTTAGATTCCAACTCTTCAATGCCGTATAACACATGACTATAACCTTTGGCGTGTATACTTAACACTATCTGTTTATTTCCTTGTTCACTTTATCAGTTTTCAGACACTGTAAGTCTAGTTTTCATCCCAGCTTTTTTCTATTTTCCTCTAATAATTGGTAGTAGCATCCATGCAAAATGCCATGAAATTGTGAAAACCACCCACGGGGAAGTCTTGGACATCCCATTGTTTGAACATTTTAAAAGACTAGTTGTGAGTAGGCAGAGGAGAGAGTGCTGGCACTAGCAACACCTAAACAAGCGAATATGACACAGATGCTGCACACAGGGACAAAGACATGACCATACCAAAATACCACTTTGTATATTGGCTGAACTGGATCATCAGGACCTCTGGAAAGCAGATCATTTTCAAACAGGTACACCTGAATTCAGATGTTTAAGTCTCTCAACTTTGAAGTTGTGAATCAGGACAATGAGAAGAGTATGACCTTTGTGGTGCATTCACTTTAAAGACCTTGACCACCACTTTAGACAACCTCTTGAATGTGTCATCACTAACTCATCTCCCTAACACAGAGCAGCATTTTTATTTTTGAAATTGCTCTAATTTCTTCCCTTTCCCCTGAATGGAAATGAAGGTCCTGAGCAGCAGTCAGAGACAGCAACTTCCAGTGAATATTAAAGACCTTGTGACACTGACAGCTCTGTGAAAGTAACAACGTATTTGAGTTTTCTTTATGTTTTCCTGCTGGTATTTTCAAGCAGATTTTTTTATCTTGCAACTTCTTTGGGGTCACCATAGTGAGCTTTTTGCTGCTTCCCAGGAGAGCCTTGGCAGAAGCTATTACAGCATGAATTTAAAGGGGCTTTAACACCTGGTCTTTCAGCAGTCTTGTTCTCTGTACTTCTAGTTCCTTCCATCATAGGATTACAGTAGCTGTAGCTGTGAAAAAGACTCATTTTTTCCCTTCTGCTTTTTGTAATGTAATTTCAGGCCAAATCCTGTGACATTGTGAAGTATCTACGGTTCTCATGGATTTCACTGTAGAAATACATTTCTTTATATTTCAGAGTTAATTTTGGCAAATTGGAAGTTCGCCGATTGGGAATTAATATACAGTGTGCTACTAGCCTAACCCCACCATGGACCCAAAAAGGGTCTTCATGTTTGTATGGCTTTTTTCTATGTTATGATTAAGAGAATTATTAGGAAATTAAAAACTAATTAAAATGGTCCCACACAATCCACAGTTTGAAGCTTGGCTGCTTCTGTGAAAGAGGAATTGTGTGAATGTAAGCCATAGCCAGTAAATTGTGTGACTGGCATCGGCACTCTTGCAGCACTGCTTTTTAGATGCAAAACACTTCAGTATGAGAATAATGCCTCAGTCCAAGTCCAGGACTTCGTATGATGTTGCTCTGTGTAAAGTGTGGCTCTTCCTTATGAAATGTCTTTTCACTAGCTACAGTTGTAAAAGTGCCATCTTGGTTAAGCCCCATTGTTATTAATTACGAAAAAGCTGACACGGTTCCTTGAGGGCTACCCTGAGGGCACAGCTGTTTCCATACTCTGGGTTGTTTGATTGTACATTAGGGCATAAAGCTACAGCACCTTTCAGCCCAAGGCACCTCATACATGCCATGAGCACTGTTGCGTCTACATAGAAATGACACTGCAGTGATTGCAGGACAGTTCAAGGAGTTGTCAACACCTGTTCTTAGTCATAAAGTCCCCCCATGCAACTTGGGATCTCTAACAAGCATGTGATGTAGAGTGTGAGTGTTGGTCTGAAAAAATCTAAACCAAATTGGTTTTAAGTAGCTTTTTAAAACTTTCTTAAGTCTATATTGTAACAAAGAGATGGTCCTTCTACACAGACACTTAATTCAAAAGAGAAAATCTAGGACTACCCTCCTGCTTTTTGTCCTCAGCAAAGACCAAATGTTGCCTTTTCTTTTCATCCTCAAACATTTGACTTGGGTCTGGAAGGAAAAACAATTTAAAAATCCCTTGAGGAAAAAGGCAAGGAGCAACGATTTCAATTTTATTGCTGTTAAAACTTTTATGCCCAAAACTGAAATATTTGAGTGTTCATAGGGCTCCATGTTTATTGGATAGATAGATCTCTGTTTATGGAAACATTGTTTTAACGGTTCAATCATTGAATTGCAAAAATGATTCATTTTTGAGTGATATATCATTCTGCATCCTAATAAATGTTGAATACGGACTATAATATAGATTATAGTAGCAATGCCTCTTGTAGGGTCTGATGATCCAAACTTGTTTTCATAGATGTCCTGGAGTTAAGGTTAATGCACCAAAGAGCTGTAACTCACCAGTGTGTAATACCAGCTGATAAAATATGATAATCCTGCAGCAGCAGCACAGGGCAGCGGAGAGATTGCTCTTCTAAGCTATGAATACGGGCTGTAGTTCACAGGATGCTTCTCCACATACAAGTCTAGCTTCCGACCAACATGTTATTGAAAAGAAAAAAAATTAGGTATGGCTAAAACCAAAAAAATAAACCCGTATTTCCCCCAAAGCAATTGACAGTAAAACCAAAGCTATAACTCATCATACTTATCTTCCTAAACAAATCTAAAATCTTTCTCTGGAGACTTTTTCTTCCCCATCTGTAATATCATCCTTCCTGCAATTCCCATCTCAAGCTTGACATTGTATGACTGCTGTATCCTGTCTATTCTTTAGTATCAGCATTGTACTTGCAAGAGGTTTAGGAGCATGCTTCATATTTGACAATAGGATTTGTTTCACTCTCATTTTAGTGTCATACCTTGACAAAAGTCTTGAATATTCATCTAATTAAAAAGAGGCATTTATCTTTAAGCTTATGCAGATGTAAAGACAGATTTCTTTCTCCAGCTACAAAAATGGCAACTCTAATAACATGCTTTGCTAAATTACTCTCCTATTTTCAGCCCACTGTTATGTCCTTGGTTTTATTTATCTGATGCCCATCTCCATGGTGTCAGAACTATCCACAGGATGACACATTCAACATTCTAGTAAGAAAGAGAAAATCCTACACTTTCTTGCTGTCCCTCACCTGGGACATAAAATCAGTTAGCAGAAAAAGGTTGAACAAAAGAGTGACATTTTGCAGCACCCCTTCCTAAAAGTGGCCAAGTTTGTGCTTTCTCATGTTTTGCAGGGAATCAGTTCGGAAAGTTTGGAGCCACCACTGAGAAAATTCTTCCCCCGGCAACCAGACTCTGCAGACCTGGAGATGTCAAATTCAATGAACACATGCGGCTGAGTGGGTTCTCCTTTGCTTAGTTGTAAGGAGTCCCATCTGCCTTGTCTTAAAGCTGACAGGAGGGTTTCTGTGCCTTGTCATATGCCAGATTCATTACAGGATTGAGAATTTCAGGAAAAGATAGGCTTCAGCAGAGACAACATTGATTTCAGTATGACAGGGAAAGTAACAAGACGCCAGAATGAACTTGGTGTTTTTAAGACAAAATAAGAAATACCAAATTTTGTTCAAGTGAGTTCTCTCTTTAAGAAGTAAATAGAGTATGCAGCATCAACTTTAGCATTGTTAAATAAGGAAGCTATCTTCAGTTCCCTTCTAACAGTCAGGATGCCTGTCCTAAAAGTTCACTGTTTGCTCGAGATGTCCAGTGTTGCTTTGAGAAGAGTCGTAGTGGTTGAAAAAAGGGACCATTTCTCCAAATAATAAGTCTTTTTCTGTTTTAAAATTGAAAAGAATATTAAAAAAAAAAAAAAGAGACAAAGAGATTACCAAGAAAGACCTTGTCAAGGCATCTTTGATAATAATAATATCTTCCTCAGAGAGGCATGATAAAGGGATTTCCTAAATTTCCTTAGCAGAACTGTTTGCTTTTCATCTATCACTAACCACTAGAGTTGTGTGCAAAATTGCCATTAAAACAAAAGTTTGACAAAGGTTGGGGGAGGATGGCGTTATTTTTTCTTTTATTCCAACTTATTCTTGCAGGCAGAAGAGTTTATTAATAGATAGGTCATTTGCAAGTATAGCTTCTTAGTTCTTTGGAGAAGGAAAACATCAACAAAAACTTGGGAGAATTTTGCATATTGTCGTGGTTTAACCCTAGCCAGCAGCTAAGCACCACACAGCTGCTCACTCACTCCCCCCGCAGTGGGATGGGGGAGAGAATCAGAGAAAAGGTAAAACACATAGGCTGAGATAAAAACAATTTAATAGGACTGAAAAGGAAGAAAATAATAATACTGATAAAAGAATATATAGAACAAGCGATGCACAATGCAATTGCTCAGCACCTGCTGACCAATGCCTAGCCAGTTCCCATGCCGCGGCCCTGTCCCCCCCAGCCAACTCCCCCCAGGTTTTTTTTGTTCGGCATGACATCATATGGTATGGAAAATCCCTTTGGCCAGTTTGTGGCAGCTGTCCTGGCTGTGTCCCCTCCCAGCCTCTTGTGCACCTGGCAGGGCAGTATGAGAAGCCGAAAAGTCCTTGACTTAGTGTAAGCGCTTCTCAGCAACAACTAAAACATCAGTGTGTTATCAACATTATTCTCACCCTAAATCCAAAACACAGTACTATACTAGCTACTAGGAAGAAAATTAAGTCTATCCCTGCTGAAAATATAAAACAGGACAATATAGAATGGTAAATCAGCTTTTGCCTAGTTTGTTTACAGATTATCCCCCCAGAAACAGAAGTGGAGGGGATTCCCAGCAGGTAGCTGGGAGGAAGGTTTAGATGAGAAGGAGTCCTGACCTGCCCCTCCTCTCCCTCACTGCAGATCCACCTTTGGGGCACACTTTGCAGGGCAGGATTCGCTGTCTCCATCAAATGTGGAAGGGTGTCAGCTATCTTCAAGAAGCTTGTTTACCACAGGGCTCTCTGATCAGCCTTCACAGTCCTTATCTATTTACAGGTTAATTACTGCTAACAAGTATTAACAATACAGGAAAAGAAATGCTTACTGACATTTTCGTGTGACCACCCAGCACTTGATATTACCATCTCAACAGCAACTGCTTTGTCACTATACAGGAAAGCAAGAAAGGAGAGCTTCCACAGTGTCCTAGCACGAAAATAAATGGCCACTGCACTGGTTACGATATGCTGTTCCAGACGGGAGACTGGTTAATTTAATAGCAGGCGTCTGGAGGAAACCTAAGGAACAGAGATGTTAATTATTGCTAAACTTAATAGCACAAACCGAGGTGAAAACAATTGCAGTCATTCAAATTCAGCAGTAATCAGTTTAGTCCAGGAATAGGGTATTATATGAATGACTCTTTTTCAATGGCATGTAAGTTATGCCAATAAATGTGAAGCTGTGGCCGCAGCAATGAAAGAAAGGCAAGAACACCAGCCAGCAACGCTGCCTGTGGATCCTGCAGGGATCCTTGACTGACCAGCACACATCTTGTTCCAGCATTGGAGACTGTCTGTGCCCCTGCTTATATGTTTCCTAAACCATAACGTTCTGTTAATAAATGCAAGGGAAGATGATAAACTGGATACAGGTCAAACTGTGTTTGTTAAAAGACTCTTGACTGCGATACCTTCACCTTTGTTCCGTGTGCATGACTGTGAGATACCAGAGAAGTATTTGATATCAAAGGTGAGGAGGACAAGCTTCTTCTGGCCTCTTTAAATGCTTTCTTCATCACCTCTTGCTTCAATTTATAGTGTCTGAAACTCTTATTTTGCCAACAGTCAGGTTCAGCCAAAGCAAGGATGAATGTGAGTGCTGCTTCCTTCAGCTGCCTATTCAGCACTCTGCTATTTCTCCAGCTTCCAGCTTCAATTTCAGCTCCTCTTCAACTTGCTTTGGATGCATAATGAGAGGACAGTCTGTGTCTTCAGCTGTGAGCGTTTTGGGGAGCAGACAAAGGCTTCCTGGGTCTTTGTACAGCACTGACCACCAGCCCATGCTGGTTGGATGCACTGGGTCTTATAACACTGCAAACAAAAAAACAAGAAATACATTTACAAATGCCCCTAAGTAAACATCCTAGCATGCTGACGTGGATTGGGACCCTCAACCTCTCCATCTGTATCTCAGCTCTTTCCAGCTGTGTCTTCACTGTGGCCGGTTCAAGGCAGAGGAAATCCAAGAGCTTGGACCTCAGGAAACCAAGTCTGTCTGCCCCAGGTCTTCTCAGCAGGCCTTTGGGAGGCTTGGGTCCCCAACCTCCTGCACTAGCTTTCCCCAGCAGCAGTAAAATGCACTACTCCCTTTGCTCAACATGGAACATAATGGGCAGGTGGGGATGGAAACTCCAGCATCAGAAAACCTGCCAAGGCAACTTGCCCATCAGCTGTCAGCAGGCTAGAAGGAGTGAGAGCGTTTGAGAGACTGAGAGCCTCATCAGTTTATATCCTAGCACAGCCTCCAGAGTGGATTTTGCTTTGCCTTCACAACCAGAATATTTATTTCAGGGAACAGGAAAAGGATTGAGGCTGCACACTAAAATTTATGTTTTTGCTGAGAAGCAGAAAATTGTTGCTGTCCTTTTGGTGATTTAACCTGCGTGGTACGTGCCATTAAATCATAGGGGGACGAATCAAAAGGCAACCTCTTCCCTGACATTTTTGGAAAGCTGAAATTCACACTGCCCCACTGCAGCCCCTGTGTTCCCATGATCCACTGGCTGAACTGGAGCCCGTTACCTGCTCCCTGTGTTTCCACCGGGCTCATCTCTACAGACACCCTTTGCAGTACCAGCACAGCATCTGCTGAGACAGGTGTGTGCTCGGAGGTTGAAGGGTACCCACAGCAAGGGATAACAACTTCTCACAGCATTTTCCTCTCACAAAGGGCAAAAAGGAGCCAGTCTGAATTTGGCAAGTAATAACTTTTAAAGCTAAATAAGACCTGCAGAGCTCCACTGCCTGAAAGCCATGGGAACTGCAGCACTATGAGCTACCTAGTAAATACACGAGCTGTCAGAGTCAATGAACGGTAAGATATGAGTGAACTCTGCAGGCTGATGAACCAAACTTGTTAGTGCATGCCTACTAAGATGTGAAAACTGGTTTATTTCTGGTGCCTGCACATGCTATTGGCTCTGTCAAAGAAAACACATAAAATGTTGCTGCCATAAATCACAACAAATCCACAGGACAATCTACTCATACACCTAACCAAATGAAGCTTAGAAAAGTACTGCTACCAAAACTCATGCTGGAATGGTAGACTTTATGCTCTTACGAATGGAAACATCAGGAATGATGGGCTCGAGACAACTAGAGATCAATAACTAAAAAATAGGAGATCATAATCTATGCATGCTATACTTAGCCTCTTCATATCAATACAGCATTAACATTTTCATCCTTTTTGTTACCAGTGAAACATCCTTTTCCCTGTAGCTGGGTGTTTTAATATACAGATGATGCATTCTTTTCCAGGTTGTTGTTTAAATTGTTGCCTTCTGATGGTTCATTTTAGCTCCAAGACCCTGAAAAAGTTTTACTCCCAGCTCCCAGCTAGGTTTCAAGCTTGGGGTTTTTTTGTTACTCAAATCCTAAATCTGTATCTAGCATGAGTCTGATTGCAAGTATTCACTCAAGGAGAATGTAAAATATATTGGACTATTTTTAATCCCAAGGCACTTCTGTTTGTAATTCACTGTCAGTGATCTTCACTCAGTTGAGGGCACATAAACCACTGAAGAATTTCTCAAGATGGAACAAATCTGTTTTGCTATTTTTTATGGGAGAGAAAGCCTATTTTTAAGGGCATCTACTAATTCCTTCTATAAGACCCCATTTTCAATGGCTTAAATCCTCAATAAACTGTAACCAGTTAAGCTGAAATTCTCTGTGCCAGGTTCACATTCAGATATGTTTTTACACATAAGTTTTATCTACAACAGTTTGGCTATCCTGTAAATAAAGCCATTGGAAAGAGCTTGTACCAGAACATTAAAAACCTCCAAAAATCCTTTCTATGAAAAGCTATTGTCCACCTAACTTTGGAGCAGGAGACTTAAGCATGTCAGGTCTGTCCTCCCTCTCAGGATGTGCCTTCTGAATGTCCTGTGAAAATTTCTGCAGATTTGCTACGTTGTGAGACGTTAAATGATTGCCAATCACATCTGCTTAGGAGCTGGTGATCAGTGGCAAAAACTGCAGAAAGCATATGTCCTTGCTAAGCCTGCTGCATCTCTCCAGCTCAGCATGGAGCTGGATACCCCCTCCAGAGCCAGCCGGGAAGGGTGGGCAGAGGTGGACTGGTCCCATCGAGGGTGGTGGGACTGAGCAGTGGCAATGGCTGGCGGAGGGGCAGCCAGGGCCATGGTGGGCACTGACCCTGGCACGGGCACCTCAAAAGCAGGGAGCAAGGGACCAGGAGAGGTGAAAGGAAGCAAGGAGTAACAAGGCAGAGAGACCCAGGGAGGAGTGCCAGCGCGTGGGATCAGGAGGGAGTGGGTGGATGGGGCCAGCTCCCGCTAGAGCTGAAATGGATCCAAGGAGTCCTCTGCCTCTGCATTCCTCTGCTGTCAGCAAATACCTGTGAAAGCCATTAACAAAGTGCACTTTTTTCAGGCACTTCCCAACTTTAGAGTGATTGAATTTGCAACTTTAATATTCTTTCAGTACAGCTATGGTGTGTAACACATGCCAACATAGCCCATTGGTACATACACAAATGATGCACAGATACACATACATACGTTTTGTATTTGAAATGCTACAAAAGCAGAAAGAACAGGCATAGCTATCTAAACTATTTACTTATGTGCCTCTGATCACATGGACATTTTGGGAAGAACAGAACTTTAAAAAAAAGGTAAGAGCAAATAAAATGGCCCTATTTCTTTTCCATACAAAGATGTAACATTTTTGAACAGCATAATGGCACAATTATAGGAGTCCTACTCGGACCACAGCTAATCAATCTCCCAGTGATACAGATCTCAGAAGAGGGTTTTTATAGCCCATCAGCTCCAAGAACTAACTGTTGAATATAAAAAATCCCTGTCTGTGCAGCCCAGGCTTCTGTATTTCCAAAGCCTGAGGGATGCATGGGATTCATTTTAAAATAAAGGCAATGGATCAGTAGGTCCAGCCATTGACAGAAAGACAAGCAATGCAATACCTCCAAAAATCAAACATATGGCTGGACCCAACAAGCCCCAGAAAAAACAACAGCTATTTTCTTAACTTAAAAGATATGCTCTTACCTGCTAGCTTGCAAAGGAAAATTTAAAAGGACCCAAAAATAGGTTTACAGAATACAAGGATCAACCGAAGAACTTCAGAAGTTAATTTTAAACTTAAATAGAAAACCATATTTAGTTTGAATTCAAGAGAATTCATTACCATTTTTTGAACCCCAACAGCAGAGCACACAACGAATAGGAAGTGAAACGACCGGTCAAGTACCTGTAGCAGAGCTAACAATACAGAAGAACAACATGCTTGGCATTAAGGTGCAGATAAAGATATTCCTAAAAGAAAATGTTTATGTGTAAATCTTAATGGCATCAGGTCCTTTTAATAACTATAGAGCTGAAATAATAACAATGTGCAACTAGTAATATTTGCCAGGTAAGTCTTGATCCAAAGACATTTTCTAACCTGGATAAACCCCAAGGGCGCTTTCTTCCAGGTCAAAGGGAAGTAGTAATTTGTGTGTGGATGTGGCATTGTGGGATGTAGCTTGATGGACATGGTGCTGTGTGGTGTTGGATGGGTTGGTTTTTGGTGTGTTGTGCCTTGTTGTTGTTGTGTGGTGGTTGGCTTGCGTGGGTTGTTTGTGTGGTTTGGTTTTTTTTTTGGTTTTTTTTTTTTTTTTTTTTTTTCAGGTTGGACTTGATGATCTTACAGGTCTTTTCCAACCGTAGTGATTCTGTGATTCTGTGATTCTGTGCATGTGGATGGCCAGAGTGACTGGAAGCATTTGACTGCCCACTGAAACCAGGCGAAACCCTGAAGGGATGGAAATCGGGACCAACTAACGGGTCTTCCTTGGTGGCTGCTGTGATGGTGGAGTGTCTGCCGAGTGTCCTGGTGCTGGGCAGGGGCTGGGGAGCCGCTCCCTGGGGAACCACATCCCCACTTCACAGGAATCCCAGCCAGTTCCTGGAGCTGGGTAAGCAGCGGTGCCTAAGGATTAATAATGCCTCCAATGAATTTAACCTGTATTTCTGATGGAGGCTTTTCAGGTTTTTAATTCAACATCACAGCTAACAGAGTTTGCTTGATTTTTCACCTTCGGTTCAAGTACAGTTTGTGATAAATAGAGAAATAATTTGCTAAATGATTTCCGGGATGTGAGCTGTATTGATTAATCGTTCCTGGTCCTAATTTAACACTTCTTTTCCCTGATCAGATAGATGAGTTTAATTCACATTACAAGGAGGCATAATTGTGAGCCTGACTATTTCAGAGAAAGCAGCCTGCTAAAACAAAGTTCCAATAAACAGGATTATAGCATTTTAGAGCATTTTAAATCTTTATTTTTGGGTCTCATAACACTTCCTTTCAGCAACATACCTAAAAATATTAAAGCTACTATAAAATTTATCAGCTGCGAATAGAGTATATATGCATTCCTTTTCTTACTGTGTGTGACCCTGCTACTCCCACGCTTGTTAATAAACAGTGTCCGATCCCATATAAAATGCGCTTGACACATTATTGCATTGTTGATTGTAATTTTTATCAGCACCTTCATGACTGGCATTGCATAATCACTTGTGTGTCTGGTTCCTAGTTGAGAAGAATGTAGTCAGATCTGTATATGTTTTATTTAATTGCCTCTGTGCCTGGGCCCTGTTAAATGGCTTGAGGAAACCTGATCTATTGATGTCTCGTCCCCTATAAAATCCATCACTTCCGATGCAAATGGTTGAGCATGTGAACTTAATTCACTTGCCATCAGTTATGCTGGGAATAAAATGTGGTTGGTAGAAAACAAACGCCAAAAGAATATAAATGCAACTGGAGCAAATTCTGTTTAAAGTTTGAGTGCATCTTCATGAGAAATTTTTATATTGTTCACACGGGGGCAATTAATAATTCCAATAGAAAAACTTATTTTTAGAAATATCAAAACAAATAACCCTTGGTTAAAAGCTGAAAATAATTGGCAGTCCTTCTATACATTTTATTTGAGTCAATCAGTTCCTGAATCTTCATTTAAAAATGCCTAGGACAGGAAATAGCAATCCAGTCACACTTCATTACTGCCTAACGGGGTCACAGTCCACCAGTGATCTAGAAGTAGGTGTAGAGGGAACACTTCAAGTGCTCAAGAGGATGTTGTGGAAAATAGTTTAAGTCTTACAGAATAGCCTAAAACAATATTGAATACTTTCTGTCAGCTTCTAAAAACAATCATGAGTAAAAAAAGAAAATTCTACAGAATTGCAAGAATGTCTTTAATAATGACCTATAGCTTTGTAAATGCTATATTTTTTTAAAATCTATGGAAAAATAAGTGTCTGAGGTTTGTTTAAAAATTCTTACAGAGAGTGAAGGAAGAACGCAATTGCCTAAGATCCTGGAAAGAAAAACTGTAACATCCTGGTTATTGCTTACTAAACTATTGTAATAAGGTAAGACAGGGAGAGATTTGTTGATCTGCCCATAAACATATTTGTCCCTAAACTTGCACGCCACTGGTTTCTTCACCACTGTAGAAGATCACAATTTGAATTAGCCCCTTGGAAATGTCTATCCGCCATTCTGAATCCACCTGGATTTCATAAAAAAACACTTGCACACTCTTGTTGGTCATCTCAGCAGCTCTGAAAATACGGGCCAAGGATTTTTACCAAGTACATAACGATAAAAAGAAAAAGGGTATAACTCTGCTTTCATCAGTATGTAATGGCAAGGTTCCCACAGCCTTTCAAGACCAACTACATCCATACAGGCTGGCAATACCAGCCATCAAAAGCTTCTGTTTTAAATTCTGTTTCCTTCTCCAGCAGTGAACCTTGGTCCTTTTTGAACGACTTCTAAAGAAAAAATAGCACGTACTTTTTAAAGACATAGCTGGCCCCTGCTAGGGATTTTCAACATCAGTATTCAGTTGTGTATCTATCTTCAGGCAATGCACACAGTCTCTTAAAATAAAGAGGATGAAGAGGCAGCCTCCTATGAAAAGACACACACTCTGTTTTCTACCATCAGGTCACAGATTCCCAGAAGACACTCCCCAGTAAAACTTGAAAATCAACCCCAAATTCTCTAGGAAGAAATCTGTCATTGAATCCTGGTAGACTCACTTGTAACCATGTTGAAGAGAAGTATTCATAACATCTGGCTTATTGGAAATGATTTATATCAAAATGTTTCAGTTCACTAGAATTACACAACAAGAAATCAAGTGCTTTTTTGTGGTCAGAAAAGTTATAGGATTCCTTCCCATGATTCAGCTCAAATTGCAGCTTCCTTTTAAGAAAAGAAAGTTAATTTGGGTCCAGATGTGGTATATCCAGATGAAGGGTGTATCGTGTACAATAATCTATGCCATCTGCTTTGGCTATTGGAAAATTTGTTAGCAATTGTGAAGCTGGTCGTCTTGTGAAATGCCTCAGCTTCTCCAGCGTAAAACCATAGAATTTGCCTTTTTGTTGTTCTACTCCAGATGAAAACATCAAGATATTTGGCAATGGCATTTCCAGAATCACAAAATTGTCATATAAAAGATTAGTTTTAAAAACCCATGAAAGGACCTATGTCTGCTGGCTTATATATCAGCTTCTAGCTGAAAAGTGATGTTGCATATTCCTCAGAGTGAAGAATTTTTGCCAGAAACTTCGCGTTATGAATGAGTTTGTCATGAAACTTTAACAAAGTCTTGCTAATGATCACCTTGAGTATATAAACAGCTTTACTGGTTTTTACAGTCCTGCACCATTTTTTTTTTCCTTCTTTCCATTGTGTTCATCACAGTTGTTTCTCACTTCACTGATCTGTTTGTTCCTGGTAACCACAGGACTCCACTCTGTTTTGTAGAACTATGTGTCTTGAACAAATATTGAAAGCTAATGTTTGGTGACCGAAATTAAAAACAGGGATGTATCAGGTATCCTAAAAGAAATACCTGGGTCATTCCTGGGATGTTCTATGAAAGGAAAAAGGAAAAAAACGTATCATGATCTTGGAAATTATGTACCACAGCTTAAACATGTATCTACTGGAGTCAAAGGAATGGAATGGGATAACTTCCAGAAAAAGTAATTACACAAAGACAAGCCACAGTTCTTGTCCAAGAGTTAATGCAAGGAACAGCTGCTTATATGATAGCCATCAGTGAAAGGCAAGAAAAAAAACATGCTCATATTGAGTTAAAAGGTAGCTAGCAGATCCAGCTTTGGAGAACCATTTTCTGACCCTACATCAATCAGCTCTCCTTTCTCTATTGTCTGCTCTTTCGTCCTAATGCATCCAATTAAATACCCAGCTTTCCATATCAATTCTTATCTCCTTATTACTTCCTAATGTTTCCCTGTGGCACTGCCTTCTCCCTCACCTGAAGTACACCTGATGCTTGTATCCACACAAAGTGCAATATCCCTCTAAGCTTTCTTAATAAGCCGCCTTCTAGGAGCTTGCAAGAGCAGCAGTATGTGTTTATACCTAGGCTGTCCCTAGCCTCCTGTGTATGAGTAGCAGACTCAGTTACCTGCACACAGTTACTATATGAAGAGGAAAAGGCTCTTTCATCAACTTCTTCATCTTGCAGATAGGTCAAAAATTATTCTCTCCAGTCTGCTGCATATATTGCTATGTTTTCCTAAGAGATGCTCCATTTATCTTAGATAAAGCAGCAACAGGAAGTGCTGCTAAGTCTTGATATTTTTTTCAGCTATTTCACAATATTTCATATTGGTCTAAGATCCTCAGCTGCTGGAGACCATCAATCAGGACAGAATGGGCCTGTCATAGGGCAGCACTTACTGGAAGGCAAGTGAGCACACCCAGACAGGACCCACAAAAACAAAGCAAGCAAAACAGAGCTCCTTGTCTCCTGTGGGAGGTCCAGTAAACTGACAGAAGAGCAGAAATCAGCCCACTCACCCAGCATTCCTGCCTGTGAATGATCATGATCATTCACAGTTTGAAAGCCCGCACCCCTTAACTAGCAGCTTCACCTCCCTCTTCTTTATACCCTCCCTTCAGGTATTTGTATACATTGATAAGATTTTGAGTCAGCAGGGCTACTCACACTATGTCTAGCCTGTACAGCTAAATTCAATAGAAAATAAAGGCAGAGTTGGGCTCTAAGTGTGCAATACCAGCCGTGACTAGCGATGCTCATTTAGCCTCTGCACTGCCATGTGCCCAGGTGGGTCTTCCCTCAGGCAGGGGCAGCAGTGGTTTTACGCTCCAGAAAGACCACCTATATTTGTTGTGCCCTTGATGTGGAAGTGAGTGGGGATACCTTAATTTTGTGCTTATCATCAGAAAGTTTCAGAGCTGGGGTCTCTGTAACTCCTTCATTACTGCCAGGGTTATTGCAAATTTTCTGTCGACCCCCTGCCCTTGTAATATTGGATGGTTCCTTCAGGTAGTTAATTAAGACCTGCATTTTCCTGCATGATTCATAATCTCTGTAACACCTTTTTGCATATTCAGAAGCTGTGCTCGTGATGGTCACAGCCTTACTGTGATGTCTTCAGGACATTGCACCCTGCTACCTGTTCTCTCACATGTGCTATTTCCATGGTATGCTGGTCGTGTTTAGCTTTCATCTAGCAGATGTGGCTCAGTCCAGAGTTGCTAGGAGCCTCTGATCATGTTTTTCTCCCAAAAGCAAAGCATCACCTAGGTAGACTCTAGTCACCTCTAGACCATCACAAATCTGTTGCATTTCCCAGTGAGCTGCCATAGGTGCCAAGCACAACCCAACCAGTAGGCAGGGGAAATAGTTTCTTTTGCGCATATAAGGTGTTAAATCTGAACAAATGTGTTCTGTGTTTCTCCTAAGGAGAGTGCCAGAACCCTGCTAATGCATCACACATAAAAAAAATATTTGGTTTCAGTAAGGTCTCCACTCAGACGTAATGGAATATGATCCTTTTACACATTGAATTTCTTCCATTGGGCTTATACTTAAGCAAGGGAATGTGTCCTTTTTGTACCTTGACCAGTGTCTGGGGGTTTTACTTACGGCTGTGAGATCAAAAGCCAACTCACCTCTTCTGCAGTGCAAAAGGAACTTGTCTTCAGTCTTGAGCTGTGGAAAGTTTGTGGTCTTCCAGCTCCTCTTTCTGAGTTTCTGACACCTTTAAAAGACAGGCTTCGCCTTTTCCTCAGAAAATGTGGTCTCTGCCTTTCCAGGGGACTGGGCTCTTTTTGCTGAGACCAAAAACTATGTATGCTTTCACCCCATTGATGGATGCATCTTATCTTGCTATAATTAAAGATGTTGTAGGTGTCTTCTCTTCCTACTTGTGGCATATCAATACATTCAGCCGACATACTGCCACTCCACATAGAAAAGATGACTGCTCTAAGTCCTGTATTCTACTTTCTCTTTCTGTTGGCTTCACTGCCAAAGGAGCACCAAAGGAATGATTATATCACTCTTTCTAGCATGAAGCCATATCATGTTCCTGCGTCCAGCTCCAACTAAACAAGAAGATCTTTTGTTTGCACTTGATGGTCCATTCATTTTCTATTATGATACTGTACTAAGGCAATAACCCTGCTGGCACTTGGTTTCATACACACGCTTCTTACAGCCTATTGCAAAATGAGGTAATCTTACCCCATGCTTTACCTTGTACTTTTTACCACAGCTCATGCAGACCAACATGCACTCTGTGTAACTCTGATTGGTTTACTTATGCTTTTCCACTTCAAATCTGTCTCACCCAATTCTCAATTCTTTATCATCTCCAGAGTGCACACACTGTCTGCTCCTCATAAGCCTCATTTTAGACCCAGGAGAGGTTTTTATCCGTTGTACATACAAGTTGTCTCTGAAGTTTGCAGGGAAGCTTGCATGGAGGGGAGGCTGCAGGTACTCAGAGCTCTTCATTGCCAATGTGAACTAGCTCTGCTGCCAGATGCCTCTCCACAGTGACTCACTGCTCCTTTGGCTTTTCCCTTTTGCAGCCCTGGCCTGAGGGAAGTGTACAAGGGGGGCAGACAGCCCTTGAGGGAATTTGACAGCAGGGAGAAAGTAAAAATCCCTCCTGGCTCTACACCTGCAGTGCACTTCACCATGTGCGTGAGCAGAGATGAGAGGGGAGAGGTGAGCAAGGCAGCACAGATTGCGGATGTCACTGCCAGCAAAACTCCCTGAAGCCTTCTCTAATGTTTAGTTTCCAAAGGATGAGCTGCAGTTCTACTCTGAAGTTGAAGAGATCATTACTCTTTGTTATTTAGGCAGTGGTGAGTGGGTCTGAGGGCACTCTTAAGTTTTTCAGTACACACATTTATATGCTTAATATAGTCTTGCATTTGTTTAACTGCCTACTGGTGGTCACCCCAATGGAAGGACACAGGAACTTGCAATCATGCCAAAAAATGTATTGAAATATAGATCTAAAAAGACATAACAAGCAAGCTTCTGAAAGGTAAATCCACAGCTTAAAATGAATTGAAAAATGGTACACAAACTGATATTTAACTCAGCAAAAAGAGGTCAGCGACTAACAGCCCTTTGTGAGGGACCATCATCCCACATAGGTCAGTCATCCTTTCATCCTGAGAGCTTCAAATACAGCAGGTGACTTCAATCTCTGTAACATGACAGAACAATATGTACCAAGGAATTTGGCCCCTGGCAAAGAGCCTCTCTATTAGCAGAAGACTAGTCATCAAAGAAGCATCTGTGATCTGCAAGTGGGTCTATTCATTATCGTCCTAATTGCTATCCGGCGTCCTTGCGCCGGGGGCTGTGCTGGCTGGGCTCACCACCAACTGCAAATTGGTGAGCATTACACCATGCCCACACTCTGTGCAAAACCAACAGCCTCTTGGCTTGCAGACCATGCAAGGACAGGAGGGAGCCCAGCCAGGCAGGCAGTGTTTGTAATATGGCACCCAGCAATTTTGGAGGCAACGTCATCTGGCCTTCAGCTTTCCAAGAGTGCACTCCACCTCCAATCCACAGCAGCCGGCACAGCATGGAGAGGCTCCTCCTCCAGACCCGCAAATCCTTCACACCCCTTCAAAAGCACAGAAATAAGTGTTGTCTGGGGCAGCATAAAGCTTGCAACTGGGAGAGAGAAAGAAATGAAATAAAAATCTGTGGTCAGGAAACAAATCAAAATGTGTGTCAGACAAAGGTGACAGATTTCCCTACTGCTATACCACTGTGTCTCGAGACACCTCTCCAGTATCTGTATTCCCTTTCGGTAGTGGATGGTAGCTAGAGCTAAGGTTTGTACCTGAGGAGATTCCTGTCCATTGCAGTTCTGCTCTAGGAAGTTGCTGCATCTTTATTTCCCCACCTGTAAGGCAAGGTACCTGGTATCTTCTCCATAGAGCACTCTGAGCTTGGCTGATGAAAAGTACTTTATCAGGCATCATTCACTTGTATTTCGTGAATTGCATATTTTTCTATCTGAGGTAAAAAAAAAGGTAACTAAAAACCTGTGTCAGTATGTTTGATACTACATTTGGAATTCTGGTTTGCCTTTATCTTTTTTTAACACACTTTGTTTTCATTTTCTTCTTAGATATTGAATTTTTTTGAGAGCAAACTAGAAAGCGTGTGGTGACACTTGGAGACTGTTTTTTTTATTCTCCCGAGCTAGCATACAGTTCTTTTCTATTAAGGTTTCACACCTCCGGCTGACATATAATCTGTTTGCTAAGAAAACAGGCTTTTATCAGGTTGTGAAAAGTTTCTTACAAAAAGAAAAGCCAGTGTATTTTGATAGTTCGCTAAACATCTGGAACTTTTTCTTTTCTAAATTCATTAAGACTTTGCTCTCCGAACAGACTGAAGAACGTTAGCAGGCTCTGAAGGTGATGGGCAGGGCAATGCAGTGTGCGCTGAAACCAAAGAGTTTAGAAACCACAACGGCATTGCTGAAATAATAGAGATAAAAGGGAAAGTAGGGCTAAACCACTAACGCATCCAAAACCAGCTGGCTCCCAACAGGAATTTCCATTTCAGTTTTGAAGGGGCTTGGTCAGGTCACACAGGCTGGTGCTGGTCCACACTGCTCTCCGTGTATGGTGGCGTTTGCCCAAGGAACGGGGTCAGGCTGGGAACATAAAGCGGAGAACAGAGGTCAGGAGCCTGACTATAGGCTCAGGTGTGCTGCAGAGACTCGGCAGAGAGAAAAAAAAAAAAGCAGCAGAATTTCAGAGGGCATGGGTCTCAGATCACTCCAAAACCAGTCATGTTTCATCATTCTTGGTGAAAGAAAACCAAACAAATTCCTTTTGATTTTGGCAAAAAAAAAAAGGCTGTCTCCAATTTTTTTCAATTTAATTATTTCTTGATGAAACAATTATTGTGAAATTACACATTTAAAAAAATTCATTTTGAAAATGTCAGAATAAAATATTTTTATTTTTAAAAGGTTGGCAGCAATTTTTTTTTTTCTGACAAGCAGTAGTCATTGCAACCAGTATGCATTGGGATATACATTGTTATTTTGTTTTTCTAATGGCTAAAATTTTTCTTCCTTTCCATCTTTGGGGGGTACTTACTGCTTCACAAGGCCATTTAGCGCTCCATAAGCTTTTCCCAAAACCAGCCACAGATTTTCCAACAGAGGAGGGATCTTCTCTTCACAACTCCCTCACAATTTTTTAAATCCGTAGGACAACCTACTGGTGACAAGTTTTAGTTCTATTCACACAGGGCATTGGCTAATGAGTAAATATTGCAACTTTGGAATTAATTTTAATAATTCATTCAATGTTTATGGCTCAAAATGAAATAGCAGTAGCTAAATTTTATATGACAACATTGATCATACTGCAGAGATTTAGGTAAACATGCTATGTATTTACAAAAGCTTGTTATTCCTTACAACTCAGGCACACAATAAAGTTACATAGGTTTAATGAGCTCCTTCTCAGCTGAGAGGAGGTTTAAATGAACTCCAGTTTAGATAAATGTATCAGACTGCATTTGCCATGGGCTGAGAGGGCTCACAAAGAGAGTCACGACAGTTCTGCCACTGCACAGGGACCCACCGTGCTCACGGCATGCCTCAGCTCCCACCGCAGCCCACCAGGCTCTTCTAACTTTTCTTACCTGATCGGTCACTGGCTGAGCATGACCTAGATCAGTGCAACCACATGATATTGCGGTCGGTGACACACGCAATGAAGAGACCTGTGGGAAGCTTTCATGGAACTGGTGTGCAGCAGCTCTGGCACAGGGTGTCAAAACCACTCACGTTGTTTTGCAACCGCCTCCAGTTGCATTGTTTCACAACCGCAAACCATCAGGCCATCAGGCATGCTAACACCATGAAGCTCCATGGGGTGGGCATTTTTTTTGCAAAGCCAGTTTCTGCCCAAAGCCATTCTGTTTCTCTTGCAGAATTCATGCATACCAGCAAACTTTGGCCACTGAAACAGGGCTGTCCCACCTAGGGGGACCACTGCTCGGGGTAACGCTTGGTTCTCTAACAGTGATGCTGCACTCTTCACCTAGAGCTCCAGGGTGGTCACAGCAAATTTTCATATTGGACTGGTGAGCAAATATTACACAAACCATCCTCACTGGTGAGATGACCTGCACCCTCCTGTCAGTCACAGCAGACACTCTGGGACACTCCACGGACTTTGAATCACCCTGATGACAATAGTCCTAAGTCAGAGCAGAAACAAGTTTGTGCAATGGTACCAAGGTCCTTGTGCTGCCTGCATGGCCTGCTCCATTGGGATGATGGCAATCTTTAAATTCTCAGAGTCATCACTTCAGTGGCTTTTGGGAGCTGATCATCTACTTTCAAAAAGGAGGAACAGGAGACCTCAGTAGTTAATGCAGTTGGCAAACCATAAGGTAGCAAATTCTGTTTTGTTGCTACCAGAGGTAACTGAAATATATGTTTACATATTATTCCTGGATGATGCTCTAATCATTCCAGGGGAAAATAGGATTCATAATTATTACTAAAAATAACATAAGTTAAAGCTCAGCTCAGCTTTTGTATAGCACTGCCCAAATACAGGTGACCTTGTACTGCAATATAACTTAATCATTAATTAATTAATTAATAATCATTCATTTCTTACCTTCTTTTGATTTGTATTAGAAAATGGGGGGGGTTGGTAAGAAATATGAAACAAATTGCTGCAAGCAAGCAAAAATGGTCCCAAATCCCAAAGAGCAGGTGTACATTTCCATAATGGCTGCAAGATTCGGAAAGCTGTGGCACTTTGTTGCATGTGTCTTGGAAGGGAATTAGTAATCTTCATGTGCTTTGTCCTAGTGATTGAAATAAATTACTTGCTTAAATTGCTAAGCAAGATGACCCATCTGTTGGCCAATGCATGTTCAGATTCTCAGTGGGTTTATTATTCCAAATAATGGCTGCCATATGCAACAGTAAACAGTTCTTTTAAAATTGA